>NC_039360.1:160631268-161231268 GCF_003573695.1 Papaver somniferum | reverse complement strand
TTACCCCTACCGGGTTAGGGTGGGATCCTCTCATCCAGTGATGCAACAATCAGTTGTTTTCGCGGCCTCTCGTCCCTCTATCGATATGGCTTATGGTTAGGAGACCGCACCCTAAGTGGGGTTTCTTGAGGACTGAGTGTATCATATTCAGAACTTTCCATGAATGGAGAGGTACTCTCCGGACGCCCCAAGAACTCTTGGCTCAGCCGTGTATCGCGGCGCCATGATCCAGTTTCTACACTCCTTAGGAGAGATCTTAGTACCTTAGCCTTTCGAATAAGGAATCTCTGCCGGATAATCTTTTGTTTCTTCCCAAGTATCCATGATTCAGGTTTCAGTCTTGGTGTATCTATCACCCGAGCCATGATATCTAAGTTTCCCCAATTAGGACGCGCGTTAGGTCTTATTCTCTCCTCTTGCTATTACGCGAACTAGGGTGTACACCACAACTGGATGCCTAGCCTCCCTAGATAGAGGTTTTAATTTTTGTTGACTCCTATTAAGGTCTTATTATTTCCTCATTCTTCTGCTTGTTTCCTTTTATGGAATATTCGATTTTTGATGAAATAAAAAAATTTCATTTCCATCCATATCTCGAATTCGTACATTGTAGATTTCTTATTTCTTCATTTATTCACGTACATAATAATTATTTTAAAGATTGTTCATCTTAAAATAAGTTTTCTGCTACTTGTATTTTGTTTCTCTTCATTAGATTCGCATAATGATAATCTTCATTGTATGGGATTGTCTTCGTATGACTTAATTGTGGTATTTCTTCTTGTACCGCTACCAATGTTGATCGAGCACGTTGATAGACACATTTTTGTGTCTAATTTGATCTCAATGCTGTATATTGTCGGCACTCGAGTTTGTACTAATTTTGGTGTTTTATGTGTTTGTAGGCACCTTTGAAAATAAACATTTTTTTGGAAAATTCGGCTCGAAAAGTTGGTAAAAGCTCCTGGAGGACAAGTGTTATTCGGACTCTCGCTTTTGGATAAGGGGTAACCTAATTACTAAGGGGCACCCTCATGACACCCTAAGGATGATGCTATTCGCACCCCTACTCTGGATAGGGGGATACCAGTTTCTTCCCTGTTTGAACCAAGTTTTGGCGGGAAAATATTTCTTCACCTGCGTAAATTTGGAAGCGAGTTTTGGACGTGATATAAGGAGATTCAAGGGCTCGTTTTCATTGGATTGGACTTGTTATAGCCTAACAGGGATGGTATGGGTGTTCGAATGGATTTATTTGGGCTGGATAATCGTTGGGATGCAAAACAGGGAAGATATTCTCAAAACAGGGAAGGTGATTTATTTTCCGAAGTTTTGGATGGAAGATACGTGCATGATTCGACTCTATTGGTTCGAAACAACTTCTACAACTCAGAGAATACGCGTGAAAGAGATAAAATAGGAAACAAATCCCTAAACAAGTCAGGAGAATAAAAAATATCTCGAAAATATTCTCTCTTCACTGCCGGATTATTTTGGAGTTATTACAAGGATTTTGTCGACCTGTTGAGTATAAATAGGTTGCTGGGGTTGAGTAGAAGAAGCTGGCGAGTTTGGGAGAAGTTTAGAACACTACAGAGCAAGAAAATTGAAGTTACAGGAATTCTGTTCTGCTGCTGCAACAACGAAAAACACGAAAAACAGACTCCAGAAGACAGTCATTCTTTGACAGTAACAGCGACAAATAGCTGTGGGTCGTAGTTTTCCAACGACTACATCACTAGAAAAGTATCGTTCTTTGTAAAAGTGATTTGCAACGATTAAAAGCGTTGCAAACACTGGATTTTTGTCATTTTTCTCCATTCCAATCATTTGCAAGCACCATTTGAGCAATGAATACCAATTTTGAGCAAGTTTACACAATGATGAGCTAAACCCATCCTCTGGGGCGACGGAGGAAGCTATTCCGCCGATGAAAAAGTGATAATTTCTATTTTAATAATTTATGCAATTTAATTTATGATTATTTGCCTAGAATAAAAAGTTTTTCCAAAGATTTTTATATCGGAAGATTGAGAGGATTAATCGATGAGCACAACCATAAGAGAAGTATATTTCCGCACAACCACATCCCAGCAACAATTAGAGATGACAAAAACCCATCTATAAAGAGATAGAATACCTAGATCTAGGAACTAATTGGTTAATCTAGCAGCAACATCAGGCCGGCAAACCGCCGGATTAGCTAAAAATTATCGAAGAAATTATGGAGATGGGTTGGGAGGCGCTAGGTTTTTTGAGAGAGAAGGTAACACGAAGGTTCTATCCCAGTTCCTTCAAAACCAATCAACAATTAATGGAGGGAAGAGGCCAAATTTTCATCCTTTTTTGGTTGGCTGATAGCCCATGCCGGGCTATTAGTTGAGCATTCGGACCACTACTGATTTGTTGAATATAACTGGTCCCATTTAATTAAGATTATGTGGATGGTTTAAATGCTTGTGATGCTAAAAGTATAAAACTAGAACACCGCTCCCACTGTGGGAGGGGCGACCGGGAAGAAGAAAACGATATACCGCTGATTGTATAATGTTTTATATATCCTTTTGACGTTGAAATGATATTTTTGGGGCCTATACATTGTTTTAGTGGTTGCATAACCAAATTAGTAGATGCATGAACCAAAATACGACTGCATAAATTATTATGGATCCTTTGTGGTGGCTGCATAATTCATTATCCATTTTTTTTGTTGGAATGATATTTTCTGGTATATACTACCTCCGTTTGAGAAAAAGAGATGCTTTCACAGTTTCATTTCTCATTTTTTCCTAAAATAGGCAAAGTTGAAAAGTTGAAAGTATCATTTTTCCTGACAGGGGGTGAAAGTATCAATTTTCCTGACCTTCCTGACACGGGGTTAAGGTATCGTTTATCCTGAAACGGGGTGAAAGTATCATTTTCCTGGCATGGGGTGAAAGTATCAGTTTCCTGACACGGCGCGAAAATATCATTTTTCGTGATACGAGGCCAAAGTATCGTTTTCCTGAAACGGGGAGAAAGTATCACTTTTCCTAAAACGGGGAGAAAGTATCACTTTTCCTGACACGACGCGAAACCATCACTTTTCTTGACACGGCGCAAATAATCATTTTTCCAGACACGGCGTGAAAGTATCACTTTCCTTAACACAGAGTGAAAGTATCATTTCTCCTGACACAACACGAAAATATCATTTTCCCGCACGGGGTGAAAGTATCATTTTTCCTAAAGCGGGATGAAAGTACCAATTTTCCTAACACGGAGTTAAAATCACAAGAAGAAAGTATAACTTCTCGTGAGATGTAACCAAAGCATTACTTTCCCTGACATAGAGGGAAAGTATCTTAAGAAAAAATAGAATACATAAGGAATTATGTGAAAAGACTTCACCAAAAGGAGCCTCACCAAATCCAATCTTTTTATCAAGAGAAAATGGGATACATAAAGAGTTATGTGAAAAGACTTCACCAAATAAAAGCCTCACCAAACCAATTTTTTATCAAATTGTATACTCGCGTTAGGTTCCATTTTACAAAAAAAAAATGGTCATAATAGGGATTCCTTCTAGACGACCCAAAAAATAATACTATTTTTATTTAGTATGCAGGACTTTTCCCCGCTCTATGTTGATGCATTTTTAATTTTGTGTGGTAGGACTTTGCACCGTTTCGACTCGATTTATTAAATAGGTGGAGAAAAAATAGGAAGTATGTGCAGATTTTATTTATTTATTCCGTAGGAAGTGTGAAATATTCGTCCATTGTTTTGAACACCATTGAACTCTACTGGTAATGTAATCACAACGGCTGAAACGAAATGAGAGGCAGAAGATTGAACACACTTAACTTTCAAGTATTACTTGAACCTAGATATGGACATGTCTCTTCAACACCTGTATAAAAAGGCATCAACAATCCAGATACCATGGATGGTTAAAATCTTTGAATCTGAGATCAAAACAGCCCATGTAGCTAATTTATGCCTTTTTAAACCAAAGCAGTTGCGTACTGTCTTTTGCCTTTACTCTTGCGGGTTATATCACTAACCGAAACATATGTTTAATCCATCGCATTTGAATATCAATCAGATATTCAACAAACCCCAATAGATTAAATACACAGATGAAACGAGTAATATGATGCCGTTATGCCTTGGTCTAGTCGGGTGTATTCTAGTCGCTGCTTTCAACAACAAAATAGTGAGCGACGTAATAGGCTTCCCACCTCCTTTTCGCAACATGTACGTCTGAATTTGTTATGCTCTATTATCTCATGACAAACAAACCTTGTTCAGTTGGCCTAATTAATGGGTGACAAATTCAGAAGTACAAGTACATAATTCCAAGAACTTACAATGACATTATTATTAATTAAAGACAGTACATTAATCAAGAGAACAATAACACAACACGAAATCACTTGATACAATAGGTTACACCGAGTCTTTCAGAGGTTCACAAGACATTCTCAGACTTCTGAAAATGCGTCACAAAAGGTTTGTGGGTGTTCACAGTTGAGTTTCTCAAAAGTAGGAATACATTCAAGGAACTGGATTAGGAGGGGACCTTTATAATAATGCAGCACTGGCAAACGTTATTCGCGCATTTGCCTTCACCCTCCTCTCCGTTTCCACCACAATAACTGTTACACCACCGTTTGCAACTATCGGCTCCACTTTTAAACTCTTTGCTTTTAGTTAAGCTACCATCTGCATTAGTAAGAGGAGTGCAGTCCTTTCACCTCTACCTGTGCAGATACCATTTCTGAACTCGGACAAGTATATATAGTATTAAATTGCGTTTATTTGATGGGTACCGACAACAAATAATGTTTCTCTAAGTAAAGTAATAAACTCACAAAAAATTAATTCTAATTAACTGTCGTTTTATAGGAGATATATAATATAGGAAAAAAACTATATAAATGTAAAGAAATACAACCGAATGCAAGGCTAAAGAATATCAAGTATGTGTATATACTTACTCGGTACAAGGGATGAAACGACAATCAAAAAAATCAAGGAGCAGAGGAAAATGTTGATCTTTGCCATGATTGATCAGAGAACTAATGTGATATCTTCTTCTTCTTCTTTAATGTGTACTTGTTTTGATGTTTATGATCAAGTACTAGAAGCAACATGTATTTATAGGCACCAAGCATAATACATATTAATAGAAAAATCTATTAATTTTGGATTAATCATCTACCAGCTATAGATGATATGGACTCAACATACCATGACATCCCTCCCTTGAACTATTTAGTATGGAGAGCACGTTCTATAATCTAGCTAGTGTGAAGAGCACGTTCTATAATCTAGCTGTGTGACTAATTTCGCAGGTGTCATACAATCAGCAGAAATTCTCCAAGAATAAACAATATGTTTGTGCCGGCCATCTCCAATCCGAGATGTAAGAATATTTATTGGCACCTAATGGGATACCAATGGGGCGTTCCAATCCTATATTTGGGACATGTATCTGCCCATACACCCCTAAGAAATTTAGTATCCCTTGTTAGCAAGTTTGTAGATAATTAGTTAGACATGAGAGGAAATCTAAGGATGAGAAGCTTCGAACCAAGAAGCCAACAATCTCGTAACATTTAGTCCCAGTTGCCAATAGGTATACTATCGCAAAAGTGTTTATAAAGTCCATATCAGAATTTCCACCAGTAAGTATATCAGGACTAGCTAACAAGTACTGCTAAATTATCTGCCATCAAATTAGCTACGATGATAACATTGATTTAATATATCGTGTCGTGACATGACTGTAACTGCAGAATAATCGTATACATGGCACAATCATGATAAAGGTGCCGCAATGTTCGAAGCATCTGGAATCGTAGCTAAATTATGGGTCCAGTTGAAATCACCTAGCGATGGATCGTGGATGCAACATAACAGGGAAGGGTCGTTTTGGACACGTGCTGGGGCAGTCCCCTCATCACCTGCACAACCAGGCACATGGTGGATACCCAACCGATCAAGCACGGTCGACGACTATCGAGACCCGGCCCATGAAGCAACATTAGCGGTAGCGAGAGCGCCTAGAGAGCCCCACACGAGACTATATAAATAGAGGGTTGGAAATCTGAAGAGGGCCGGCTTGGAAGGTTCGGGAAAGAGAGCTGGGGATAGAGTGACGATGCTTGTGATACCACACTAAAATCTCTTATCCAGTCACAACCTTGTAAGCACCTATAACAACTATCATTGAAATTACCCGGTGGATGTAAGCTCCGGCTGAACCTCGTAAATCACCGGTGACACTACTTTACATCTTTCTTTTTTAATTATTGTTTACACTTATATTTACGTTGTTGGTCTGATCTGGAACCTTTTTGACCTGACCTGCTTTAAATATACGAAAGAAACCGAAATTTTGGCTGACCTGTTTTATATAAATAGGAAATATCTAATAGTCCTAGAAATAATATAATTGGATGAGTCTAGTCCCGTTAACTCAGTCAATTGTCTGTTTGGTCCTTTTTGAAAAAAAATATATTATAGTTTGGTCCTAAAAATTATGGTTTGGTTTTAGGATGACATCACAGATGATGTAATTGTCATCTTGTAGTGGCAGAAATACCCTTTTGGGACCATTATACCATCCATGACGTCATCCTAGGGATTTATACTCAATTATCAAGAGACAGGAAATCATTTTAATATTAATTTCTCTCACCTCCATATTTTAAGATCTAGTTTCTCTCTCTCTCTCTTTAATTTTTTCTTCTTTTTCTGCTGCTCCATAAAAGATGAAGATTTGTGTGATTTTTAGGGTTTTGATTTTGCAGAGATGATGAAGACGATTTGCAAAGATGATAAAGATGGTGAACAATATTTTTTGCGACGATTTGCGACGAAGATTCTTTGTTTTCTCTCTATTTTGATGATGCTGCGGCTGAAAATGATGATAAACACGATGAAGATGATGGAGACGACGATAGATTTATGTGTTTCTTCGTCACAAGATTTGATGTTAACGTTTTCTTCTGCTGTCAAAGAAGATGAAGATTGAAACGAAGACGATTTGATGTTTGTTGCTGCTACTTGATGACAATCGATGCTGCTGCTGCTGTTCAAATCGATGAAGATGATGAAAAAAAATGAAGATTTGTGTGTTTAGGTTTTTATATGGAGTTCCTTTCTGAAATGAACTCTGTTTTTTTTAGATTTTTATATGGAGTTCATTTCTGGAATGAACTCTGTCTTTTTGGTTTTTTATGGAGTTCATTTCT
This sequence comes from Papaver somniferum, assembly GCF_003573695.1. Classification (NCBI taxonomy): domain Eukaryota; kingdom Viridiplantae; phylum Streptophyta; class Magnoliopsida; order Ranunculales; family Papaveraceae; genus Papaver; species Papaver somniferum. The sequence goes on along the minus strand of NC_039360.1, from coordinate 161,224,024 downwards.
GGAATGAACTTCGTTTTTTTTAGGTTTTAATACGAAGTTCATTTTTGGAATGAACTTTGTTTTTCTTAGGTTTTTATATGGAGTTCATTTCTTGATTGAACTCTGTTTTTCTAGGTTTTTATATGGAGTTTCTCTGGGTTTTTTAGGTTTTTATATGGAGTTCATTTCTGGAATGAACTCTGGTTTTTTTAGGTTTTTATATGGAGTTCATTTCTGGAATGAACTCTGATTTATATGTTTTTTTTAAATAAGTAGAAATTAACATGAGTTCATTTTGACGAATGAACTGCTACAATAAAATAAGTAAAAGTTAACACGGAACGGTAATTTTTTCTGTTATATATTTCTAAATTATTATGGACCAAACAATAAAGGTGTTTCTCCAAAGGACTAAACAGACATGGGACCACCTAAAAAAGGACCAAACGATATTTTTATCTGTTCATTAATATTGGCCCGACCTGGATCCTTTTTGGCCTGACCTGCTTTAAAAATACGAAAAACTCGAAACTTTTTAGCCTGACCTACTTTATATAATGAGTTTTGGGTGAGCTTTGGGACGCGAAACAAGTGCCTGCTAGGCTTTTAGGCCGTTGATTATGGTGCTTGTCTGACCTAGCCTGGAGTAGGAATCGGACCAGGCTGCCCAATTTACACCCTAAAGCTGCATAATAAAAAAAAGAAAAAAAACAAAACAAAAGGAAGGAGCTTTTACCCCGTCCCTTCACCGTAACGTGGGAATGGCCTGTGGGACCATATGTACCCGACTCACCTTAGTCCGCTCCGCTTCTAACATATTTTGAGTCATGTCACTGAAGACGATGAGGGCAAGGGTCATATTGGCACGAACTCATCGACCACAAACAAACCCTAGAAATTGGTTTCAATACACACAAAATCAAAATCGCCTCTTGACCAGAACTTCAATTTCATCGACACCGATCACTCTTAACTCAGCTGAACTCTTCTCCAGCTCCTCCTCCACTTCACTTTTCACTACACTTTCAATGGCGTCTAACGGTGGCGGAAGTGGAAGCACTGCCGATGATGGTTGTAAGGTTTTCAAAATTTCTTCATCAAGTAGTCTCAAAATTCAAAGAGGTGATATCACAAAGTGGTCTGTCAATGGTACTTCTGATGCAATTGTAAGTTTTCTTAAATTTTGTTAAATTTCTCTCTTTTAGCTCAAGTCAATTTGATTTATTTGAATTCCCTCTGTAATTTCTAGCGTTGGATCAGAAATTTACTGATTCCACGGGTTTATATCTAGTGGGTTTAGTGGCCTGATAGTGGTGGTGGTGGTCAGAACTGTAAACCCCACTTTAGGGGTTGTGATGGTGGTGCAGAGGGGGTTTAGGTAGTGGGATCGGTCAATAGAAACGTAAACATCATTAATTGTGAATGTGGTTCTCAGAATCGTAGACCTCATTCTGGTGGGGGTGGGATTGGTGATTCTGATATGTAAACCAAACTGTGGAGATGGTGGTGTTGATTAAAAACCGCTTCCAACGGAGGAGGAGGAGGAAATGGTGGTGGTCAGATTTTAATAATTTATTGTGAAATTTCTGTGACATGTTTTATCGAGTAAATTGATTGGCTTGCATTGTCTATGTGGGGTGGTTCTGTGATGATTATTTGATGTGATGACCCTTTTCTTGTGACAGGTTAATGCAGCAAATGAAAGGATGCTTGGAGGTGGGGGAGTTGATGGAGGTAAACACCCACTAAACCCATGACAATAAGTTTTTAGTTTCTTAGTAATTTATGTCCATGGGACACGAATTTGTATTTATTAGCTAGCTAGGTGGTCTCATACTGGTTGAAAATGTTTTTTGTTAGCGATACATAGAGCTGCAGGACCGGAACTACGAGCAGCATGTTATACTGTTCCAGAGGTTCGTCCTGGAATTCGCTGCCCAAAAGGAGAAGCCAGAATTACTCCGTAGGTGTAACTAACATAAGATTTGATTTGAACTGAACCGTTAAACATCAACTCAAGTTTATGGCAATTCGTTGGCTAAAAATTTATAACATTTGTGCAGAGGATTTAAGTTGCCCGTTTCACATGTCATTCACACTGTTGGTCCAATTTATGATATTGACAATCACCCAGAAGTTACTCTAAGAAATGCCTACAGGTATGTCTGTATTTATCCTGGAAAATTGAACACATTGATATCCAATGTTTACTTTTGCTGTGCTTTGTTTATATTTCTTTATTTTTGGCTGTAGTTTCTAATGGCAATTCGTAACTTAATTTGTTGCAGAAACTGCATAAAGCTTGCAAAAGAGAGCAACATAGATTATATTGCTTTTCCTGCCATATCTTGTGGTGTTTATGGGTAAGTTTCATATGAGCACTTAAATGTTGTGTTGCTGATATTGTATATAATATAGCTCATTCAATATGTAGTGGTGTAGTAATGGGCCTAACAGTTGATAACGATTTTTATGAAGTACATTTGAATTCTCTTTTGTTGAGCAAAACCAGAAGAAAGTTGTGAATTCTTATGGATAAAATGTTTGAATTTTGGCTGCTCTTTTCTCCTTCAAGGTCATCCAAACGACGGAAATACTTTTTAGAGCTAAAATTTTATGAAGTACTGTTTTTGAGAGCTTGAATTCTTATGAAGGTACTGTTTTGAGAGCTAAAAGTTCTTGTGACGGAACTGCTTTTGAGTACATCTAACACTGTTAAGTTGAATGGAATTTTATTATCGGTAAAACAAATCCCTGGTAACTCCAACTAAATGACTCAGTCACCTTACTTGAGCTGTTGAACAGGCTATGTTTTATAGGCTTGTAGCTATGTGTCCTTCAGTTCTCAAGTCTTAGTATCGAGGTGAAAGCAGTTCAACAAACATTTGAACATTGTTGCACTCCTGTTATAATCTTTTACATGAACATTTTTGCACTCCTTTTATAATCTTTTACATATTTTCTCCTAATAAAGTGTCATTCTCTATTTAGTTATCCATATGAAGAAGCTGCTACAATTGCCATATCCACTGTAATGGAATCAGATGGCGACTTTAACGGGGTAATGTTTGTTGTTGGTGTTTGTTTCGCGCATTAAAGTTCTTCAATCATATGTCATCTGATTTTTCTGTTCGAGATTGACTTTCCCTATGTGACATGCTCAATGGATTGTGGTAAAATTATAATCGGAAAGAAAGTTGCTTTTATCATAGTTTAGGGCATTGCAGCTTGCTATTGCTATCTGAAACATATACTAAAAACATCACAGCATGTGAAATTGAACATGGATCTCCATCTTGGAAGAGGCATTTCCTTGCGATTTTTGTTTGGGGAGCATGTAGTTTAACAAGTTTCTATCCCCCTCTTCTTGAACTGCACATGTTACTCATCAAACTCTTTCTGTTTGATTGTAGGTGCATTTTGTTCTATTTGAAGATGACGTTTACAATGCTTGGTTGGAGAAGGCAAATGTATTGCTTTAGTTGCTGGACACACCCAACAGTTTATTAAGTTAGATAGAGCTGTAGGAGTAATGTTATGTAATGTGTGGTGAACCTTTGTACGACATGAAATTAGTTGATTAAGGTAGACAGATTTGTAGGAGTAATGTCGAAAATGCTACTTATACACCAAAACTATACCCCGCTTGCGTGTCAAATTTTGGTTGGTCCATTCCTTAAAAGGGACCCCTGTTTTTTCTGGTGGGGTTGGGTGGGGAAGCGATGAACGGTGGAGATTGCTGCCACATTGGGGTGTATCTATCCGGTGCATGAATCCAGTAGATATGTAGCAGCTTCGGAGTAATGTTATGCAATGTACATAGGGGTGTATCTATCCGGTGTATGAATCCGGTAGATTTGTAGGAGCTTCGGAGTAATGTTATGCAATGTGCAGGTAACCTTTGTGCGGCATGAAATCAGTTGACTTTAACTAGTACAAAATTTTCATTATCCGTTTCTTTCATATGTAACAATTGGACCAGTTCCCATCCTTTTTCATATATAACAATTGGACCAGTTCCCATCCTTGGTTGCTTGCCTAAGTTTGACACCAAAGCTTACATGTTATGGCGCGTCTGGATGCTCATCTAGAAGTAAAAGCAAGTAGTTATGTTGGAAGCTACAATAGATAATTCGATCTCTGTGGAGAGGATGTATTTCTGCTGGGATAACGAAGAGGACGCAGCAGTGATATTGAATGTTGAGAAATCAAGCCACTAGATACGGAAAACGGGCAGACGCGGTTGAAAATAGATCAAAAAAAGAGCAAATGCTACGGCCATGATGAAGAATAAATACAAAGGCACGAGGAATGTCCAGAAACAACAGATGCAGCAACTTGATGATAACTGGGCATGGGTATTTCCGGACTCAACGATGAATCTGGCAAAGGCTTGGGCTAATAACTGCTTGTCTTGCAATGGTAAAGTGGTTTGAGAATTTATTCCAGCTGTTGTTGTTTGGGTATTGTGGAGAGAAAGGAACTGCGGAATTTTTGAGGAATATTGCTTCAAAACAGAGAAAGACCTTTGCTCTGATGCTAAATCTCTTGTTTTAACTTGGGCAGCTAGTTCAGGTAATAGGAGTGCATAATTGGAATCCTTTTTTTTGCTTAATTTTCGTTTTTTCTCATTCATCTTTTTTTTTTACTACCTCTGTCAGTGACAAATTTTTTAAGCAATACGTATACCGATACCGATATCTTAAAAAGGATAATGAGCGAATTGTAAGAAGACTTATTTTGATTGAAATTGTTAAAAAGATTTTCAATCACATTATTCGAACAAGCTTACAATAAAATTGAACACAGTACATACATCACCCAAGCCAAATCAAATCAAAACAACAATTACACAATTCAAAAGAAAAAGAAAAAAAAAAGGAACAACACAATCACAAACTCCTAGTGTACCCCCTAAAAGGGACACCATCCAAACCGTCCCCTCACAAACTCTCACTAAGCACAGCCCTCTGCAAATTCCGTCGGGTAAGGCCTACTATTATGTGAGTGGGCGGTTTCTAAGGTGTTTGCTTCAGACGGTTGGCTCAGAACTGTAACACAATACAAATCACTTTATGCAATGGATTATAGGTAGGGTGGGATGTATAGGAGGAATACATATTGCTATGGCGCTAGATCATCCAAATCAATTCTAGCAAGTTCGTACAAAGGATCGGGAACACAACACTGGCACAACTTACCGTTGCATTTACCTCTACCATCTAGTTCATCATTACCATATAGTCCATTTTTACCACAAAAACGGTTACAGTAGCGTTCACAAGCAGGTACGTTTTGAAACGTGTATCTTTTTGTTAAGCTACCACCTACGTTTGTAGTTTGGCACTGTATGTCTTCCTGCGCAGATACCAACTCCAGTGCAGATACCATCTCTGAACATGGACAAGTATATAGAGGTTAAATTCGGTTTTTAACTAATAATAGTATTAGGTTTTTGTCAGATGGAAAAACGCCAAATAATATTTGAGAGATGCTTCTCCATTAAAGTAATACTACTCATAAATACAGTTTTCATTTTTAAAAATCAACATTCATCTCCATTTACGCTAAAAAAAAACAAAAAAAAAAACAGGATATACGTAAAAAAATACAAATCAAAGCAAAAGAATCACAAGTATATACTTACTTGGAGCAAAAGATGACATGATAATCAAAACAATCAAGGAGCAATGTAAAATACTGATCTTGGCCATGACTGATCAGAAAAATGGTATATCTTCTTCTTCTTCTTTAAATATTTGTGGATGGTCTAGATTTTTATGGTGGAGTACTAAAAGTATAACATCTGTTTATAGGCACCATAATAATACAGATTAATCAAGAAATAGTCCTAATATTCTAAATTAATTACTGTATTATCTACCAGCTACAAATTAGCTACACTGGTAATGATTCAATATACCATGACATGCACCCCTTTATCATGACTTGGATACCTTAATCTGAGTGGAGTGCACGTCCTGTAATAACATTCGACTGGTTTGGCAGGTGTGTCATACAACATCAATTTGTTACTTGAAATTGCCAGCCAAAGTTCTCTAAGAATTAATAAAAAAATGAGTTCTGCCCGGCCAACACTTATCTTAGATGTAAGAATACTAGAAACCCATGGATAACAATGACACACATATCTTATGTGTTTAGAGAGGGGTGGAGCTAGAAATTCTATAAGCGGAAGCAAAATATTATCAGGGTGCAAGATAATAAAAATGGACTTGAAAGCTTAAAATCTTTGCAAATTTAGACTTTGGAGCCAGTTTGGCAGGGTGTGCAGTTGGACACCCCTTTTTTTAACTGCCTCCGCCACTGACAGTTGAGACCAGATCTCATGAATCTTAGAAAATGAATTTCTAACCACTTCTTGGTCTTCACAAAAACCACTGTTGCCGGGAAGCTGTGACTATAATTGATGTGAGCTATAGTCGGTTTAGTAAAACTAGTCTCCGATACGGTAATCAACACACCGCGTGTATTAAGGTTGAAGTTCACATGATTTACTTGAGATACAAATTATGCATTCCATAAATTATTACAAGCTTGTGGGTCTCTTATGCAAGTTGTGGTGTCAATTTGGAGAAAGCTTCAACCCTCCAAAGTAAGTAGATTCATGGGTATCAGAATTTAAAGTAAACTCCATTCATTTTTGTGCCTCTATCACGCGATAATGGCAATCAAAGTCTACTGAAACAAATTTGTTTTGGCAGGACTTGTACCATTGTGTCTAGGATATTTAGAAATAAAATGGTTGGAGTTCAAATTTTCCTAACTGTATAGGAAGTCAGGAAAAATTACGGTTGGGAAAACCATGAAGATTAACAACCTACAAGAAAATTCAGATTTTTTTCTTTCAAAATCTAGTGTTTGGTCAGGTTTCATAACCGTAAATGTTATATACAACATATTCTCCCCACCGTAAATAAATTTTACGGTTGGAATTCCATAATTTTCGCAATGTAGAATTGGTTTACGGTTGGGAAATGATGATTTCCCAACAATATTCAGTTCTGAAAATGATTTTTAAATCTAATTTAATCAAATCTAACTTGTTTATGCAATCGAAAGACTTAAAAAGGGATGGATTTTCAGCTTCTTGCTGAATTGAAGTTATCACTGGCCGAAAATCGATGATTAAACATCGTTGAAGAAAAAATATGAAAAAAGGAGACGAAGGAGGAGAAAATAGGAACAAGAAGAGGTTTCATTTTTTGTTTGGTTTGGGTTTAGTTACTATTTTTTGATTTAATTTTGATAATGAAATTAGTTATGAAAGGGTATTTTTGTATTTATGATATAGATTGGGTCCCCTTATCCATAATTAAGATTTTTAAATCCGTAAGTGCCCTCAAAGCCAAATGCATGCAGCTCTGTAATACGCTTTAATTTTTATTTTTTTTATTTTTGCTAAAAGAGAACAACAAAAACAACTCAAAGAAAAGAGATATCGTCTTGTTACATATTAGAATGGTGTGATAAAGCATATTTAGCTAGAGTAGGACTACATTATTCCCATCTCTTGTGATAAACGTAAATTTTACCTCCGTCAGTTTTCTAGTCTGAGCTTGGATCCGGAGGATTGGCTCGCGAAGTCTCCAAGGGATGTTGGCGTGTTCCTTAGTCAGCATTTTGATCACTTTCTCAGCATCACTTTTAATTATAACTCTTTGCAGGCCCATTACTTCTGAGAATTCAACTGCCAGGAGAACAGCTCTTGTTTCTACTTCAATAGGACTCAAGACTTCACGAGACTTTGTGCCACAACCTTTAAAAGAAGCATCGGGATCTCTTGCAACAACTGCCCAGCCTGCGTTGAAATTATCATAGGCTGCATCCACATTCAGTTTGGTCCAATTAGCTTTAGGGAGTTTCCACTCAGTAGCACTTGCGCTATGTTGATTGGTGTATGTTTGCAATTCCTCCTCCGGAAGTACAGGGGAAGAATAGTTAAACCAAAAAACAGCTTCTTTGATGATGCTTTGGATGGAGTGATTCCGACAATTGAAGATTTTATCATTTATGTTCTTCCATAGAGCCCACATAAGACAACTGCCCATTTTAAACACTTCATAATTCCCTTTCTCAGCAAGCCAACCAGCTATAATTTGTTTGCAGCTCATGTGTTTTGTAGTTCTATGTTCTGAATCCTAGAGGTGAGCCGAAGAAAGCTGTGATAGCCACAGGGCAGTTAAAGAAGATGTGCTCGAGGTCTTCAATTGCAGAGTTGCAAAATCTGCACCCTTGGTTTATACCTGTGATATGTTTCCCTAGGTTCTTGAGACTGGCTAGGCCCTCATGAAGCACTCTCCAAATGAATACAAGAATTTTAGGGGCTAAATCTTTTATGTTCCAAAATCTTTTCCATGGGAAAGTGTCATTATGCGTACTTGAGGTGCTTGGTTCTTTTTCTTTAATGGTTTTTATAAAAGATTTGCAAGAGAACGTACCATTTGGATGGGGTTTCCACGGTATCTGGTCTTCAATGGATTGATCTACATCTGGTAGGTATGTGTTCAGAATATGAGTAGCTGAGTGACCTTGGAATAGGTGGGTAATGATCTCTTCATTATATCTTGTAGGTTCTTGCAGAATTAGGTCTTCGACTTTGCTACTGTTTCCCAGGGAGATGTTTTCTTTCGGATCAGGTACACTGTTGACATGATTGCGAAGCCATGGATCTTTTGTGATATGAATTCTGTCACATTTTCCAATACTCCATATGCAGTTGTCTTTGACATCTTCTCTGCAAGTAATGATGGCTTTCCAGGTAGACGAGCTTCTTGTATTTGCATAAGATTCCCAGAAAGAGATGTCCCTGAAATATTTGGCTTTCATGATTGCACCCCAAGTACAGTTCTGATCACCAATTAGTCTCCAGACCAATTTTACGATTTGGGCTCGATTGAGATGGGTTAGAGACCTTATTCCTAATCCACCATTTTCTTTCTCATCAAGAAACCTGCTCCAGTTTATAAAGTGAGTCTTTCTTGTGTTGTGATTATGCCCCCACCAGAAGTTACGGATGATTCTGTCAAGGCGCGCAATGACCTTCTTTGGTAGGAGGGAGTTAGCCATATAATACGGTGGAATGAGACCCAACACATGTTTTATCAGCACCATTCTTCCTGCGTGATTGAGATGTATCCTTTTCCAACCTGCGAGCCTGCTAAGAAACTTTTCTTCAGAAAATCGAAGGATTTTACTCTGTGGGATGACTTTAGGAGTTGAAATCCTAGATATTTATTATTAGTTTTCATTTGGGACACTCCCAAGGTCTCAGCGACAACCTTTCTTCTTTCTTCTTTGACACCTTTACTGAACAGGATCGACGATTTCTCGAGGTTTGCTTGCTGACCAGAATATCTAGCATACACAGTTAATACATCTCGTAGACTCTGAATGGTTCTATCATCAAGAGTGCCGAAGAAAAATAAGCCGTCAAGGAACATTAGATGAGATATGGATGGGGCCCATCTGTTAACTCTATAGACATTGTAGATGCAACTTGCTTCCATCTTTATTACCAACCAAGATAAGCTCTGAGCACAGAGAATAAAAAGGTAAGGTGAGAGAGGGCATCCCTGTCTCAGCCCTCTCCCCTTAACAAAATGCCCTTCAGGGATACCATTAACCAAAATGGAGAAAGTGGCAGTTGTTATACAGTTCATAATGAGATTGTAAGTGTCGCCAGTTATTCCGTAAGCTCTAAGACACTGACCTAGGAAGGACCAAGAGACTCTATCATAAGCTTTGCTTATATCGATTTTAAGCGCGAAGGCACCTAGGACAGAATTAGACTGACTCATAGAATGAATAAGTTCTTTGGCCGTTAAGATGTTATCAAGGATTAACCTTCCCGGCACAAAGGCAGACTGAAATTTATCTACAAGCCTATCGAGCATAGGTTTTAGTCGATGTGCAATAATTTTAACCACAGCCTTATAAAGAATATTACATAATCCAATGGGTCTATACTCAACAGCGCTAGAGGGATTTTTAACTTTAGGTATAAGGACTAGATTCGTATGATACAGACCGTTGGGGAGATTAGAGGAAGCAAAACAGTGTTTAACAAGAGAGGTTACCTCAGTTCCAATTTTGTCCCAACATTTTTTGTAGAATACATGGGGCATACCATCCGGTCCCGTAGATTTAAGTGAACCCATGCTCTTGAGAACTTTCCAGATTTCTTCCTGAGTTGGGATTGAGTTTAGAGCTTTGCTGTCGTACTCAGTGATCTTGTGGTTCAAAACGAAGTTGACAGCTACCATGTGGTCTTGCGGGTCTTTCTTGAAGTTGCTAGAGAAATGATGAATGACCATCTTCGAGATATTGTCATGGACAGAGACCCAGCTGTTGTTACTGTTTTGAAGAGCTTCTATTGAATTCTTCCTTCTTCTTTGTTTAACTGACATATGGAAGACTTGAGTATTTCTGTCTACATTAGGGATCCAGGTATTCTTGTTTCTTTGGTGCCAGAATTTTCTTTCCACTTCCATTAACTCTTCAATCTTCGCCTTTAAACTGTTCTCTTCACTTCTAATATCCCTAGTATGGGCTAATTTCTGCAACTCAAGAAGTTCTTTCTTAGCGTCTTCAACAGTCGTGGTGACATTACCAAAAGTTTTCTTGCCCCAAGCAGCTAGACTATCCCCTGTTTCCTTAATCTTCTCCAGTGTGTTACGGCAAGAATTTTCCCAACCCTTCTGAACTTCATCATTAAATTCAGGGTGATCGGTCCAGAAAAACTCGAATCTGTTACATATTCTATGAAGATTAAGATAGATTGGTGAGTGATCACTACCAAGTCTCGGTAAATGAAATACAGCGGCCTCCGGAAAACTCAGCCACCAGTTTGGAGAACATAACACCCTGTCAAGTATTGCATAGATGGGAGTTGACACAATAGCACTATTGGTCCAAGTAAAAGCTGGTCCGCAATAACCCATGTCGATTATGCCCTTGTCTTGAATCAAATTGTTGAATTCTCTATTGTGGTTATTATTACCATATCTACCACCACTTTTTTCCTTCATAGATTTTATAGAATTAAGATCACCAATGATGCAGTAAGAGTCAAATAAACTTTCAATGTAGCTAGATAAGGAAGACCAGAAACTGTTTCTTTCACTCCTAACAGTGGGACCATATACACATAATAGCTCCCATGTTATCATCAGAGTTTGACTAACTTGGCAGTGGATGAGATTGATATTGTTTCATGGCATGCCCAAATAACCCACGATAATAACATAATCTGGGTAGTTTCTCATATCTAAATTGAGCAATACGTATTTTCTTCGAAGCAAGTGTAACCTTCATCTCTTTTGGCAGGGGTTTTGTGATATCAATTTTCACTCTTACTCTTGCATATCTTCCCCATTTGGCAGCATCTTCTTCTGACATTTCTTGAGGGGTTCCGAATTTCTTTACCATACCCTAGTTTTTCTTTGTGTTTAACATACTAATCGGTAGTCCATGGATTTGTATCCAAAACCAAACATATTTGAATTCATATTCTTCTGGCAGGAGGTCTCCATCACATCTTTCTAGCACCATCAATTCATTATTCAAAGCCCAGGGGGAGCTTTTCAATGTGGCCTCCATATCACACAGATTCTCAAATCTAGCTTTTGTAGATGTTACTCCCTAGATCTGAGATGGAGAACTCACCAGATGTTCTCCAGGATTTTACCAACATCTCTTTCAGGATGAACAATGCATACCCTCTCCCTGGAACTAGTTTGGACACTAAACATCTTTTCCAGTCTTGTATTCTTTCCTGTTGAGTGTCTTCCTCTTCGTACGTTAGGTCATTATTGTTTTCCAGTAGGTTTGACATCCTGTTGATTATATCTTCAAAATCTTGTGTCTGTGATGATGAAGTAGCCATTAGGTAGGTAAAAGTAGATTAAATGGGGAGAAAGAGGTACAGAATGTTGTTTGCAGGATAAAAAATCTGAGGTGGTTTTGAAAGTGACCACACAGGAGGTGAAGTACAAAGATTTAAAAACCAGATATTAGAAAAGAAGAATGATCACAAGGATGAGATCAATAAAGGACGTAAGAATCAACTGAAAGAAGCTCAGAAGAAGAATCTCCAAAGAGGAGAGGTCAAAATGTTTAACCAATGGTCAAAACATCGCGGCTTTAAGAAAAAAGCACTATTTTGCTCTGGGAATTTATATCCCAAAATTGTTCAAGTCGTTGACTGAAGCACGAAACTAGGGCTGCACAAGACCCGCCCACGATACCCAAACCCACCCGTACCCGCTAAATCCGTGGGTTTTTAATCCATACCCGCCCGTTGTGGGTGCGGGGTTGGTTATGAAAAAAAAAACCGCTGTCTGTGGGTGCGAGATTGGTTTAAGCTAATACCCGCCCATACCCGCCCAAAAAACCCGCAGATTATATACCATTAGATAAAACTAATCCTAGTCGTCCATTATGAAACCCTAATACTAGTAGATAGGATAACTGATAACCCTCATTCACTTTCTACACTCTTCTCTCTGTTCGACCTCTCCTCTTCTTCCTCCTCAGTTCTTCTTCTTCACCTACGAACGACAATTACCAGAAATCTTCACCAGAAATCGACAACAACAACTTCGAATCTTCACCGGAAATCGACAACAATCGAAAAATCAACAGATTCAACACTTAATCTTCATCTGTGAACTTCCTAGATATGAATATTTTGGGGGTTTTGGTTTTTTTTTTTCTCACTTAATCAAGGAGAATAGAAGTTACTCTAAATACTTGAATATAAAGCGGGTTTAAACCCGTTTAAACCCATACCCGCCCAACCCGTAGCCGGCGGGTAACAAAACCCGCCCGCTGTTTGTGGGTGCGGGGTTGGTTATGAAAAAAAAAATCGCAATCTATGGGTGCGAGGTTGGTTTTAGCTTATACCCGCCCATACCCGCCCATGTGCAGCCCTACACGAAACGTTTCCAACTTGAAGCACCATCTAGCGGTTTGGGCCTTCGCAGGCTGTAAGCGCCGGTACGGGATATGAATAGGGGAACTTAGGCGCAGGCCCAAAAAAAAAAGTTCTTACCGTCAGGCCCACAATTAATTTCTGATACAGTCGCACCCATAATTATTTAAAAATATTGAAAACGTACTGAAAGACTCTATTACACTTCATCGTTTTTTGGCATAATTTTTTTTCTTCTCCGCCGGTTTCTTTCCCTATTCCTCCATTAATCTCTGTAACGGATCTGCAAAGATTTTTTCACTATCATTTAAAGAAATAAATCATTTAAAATCGATGATTCAAAGAAGTAAATCATTTTTGACTAAACCCTAGAATACATTTCAACAAAAATGAATGAAACAAACGAAGAAGAAAAAATCAAGTAGAAGAAACAGAAAAAAAGTTATGCAGCTAAATTTTAACTGCATAACAAGTTATGCAGAAGTAATAATATGTTGCATAACTTGTTATACAGTTAAAAACTAGTTTATAACATGTTATGCAGAAATAATAATATGCATAATGTATTATGCATCTAAACAAAAATGATGCATAACCAGAAAAGTGAAAACAATAATGCATAAGACATTATGCAGCTAAAACAAAATAATGCATAATGTCTAAAAAACCCTAGAAAATCAATTTCATACTCTAAAAAAAAAACCTAGAAACTACTTACAGTTTACAAATCCTAGAAACAACATTTCGAAAAAATGAACGAAACACAAACAAAATGTGCATAACAAGTTATGTATAATAGGTCATGTGTTTTACTTTTAAATAACAAATGTTACGCAGGAAAAATAGTGTGCATAACTGCTTATGCAGTAAAATCAACTATGCATAACTGCGTAGCTTATTATGCATAACTGGTTATGCAGTAAAATCAATTATGCAGAACTGCATAACTTATTATGCATAACTGCTTATGCAGTAAAAACAACTATGCATAACTGCGTAACTTATCATGCATAACTTGTTATGCAATAAAAGCAAACATGCTGAACTGTGTAGCTTACTATGCATAGCTGGTTATGCAGTAAAATCAACTATGCAGAACTGCATAACTTATTATGCATAACTTGTTATGCAGTAAAGACAACTATGCATAACTGCGTAACTTATCATGCATAACTTGTTATGCAGTAAAATCAACTATGCATAAATGCGTAGCTTATTATGCATAACTGCTTATGCAGTAAAATCAACTATGCATAACTGCGTAGCTTATTATGCATAACTGGTTATGCAGTAAAATCAACTATGCAGAACTGCATAACTTATTATGCATAACTGCTTATGCAGTAAAAACAACTATGCATAACTTGTTATGCAATAAAAGCAAACATGCTGAATTGTGTAGCTTACTATGCATAACTGGTTATGCAGTAAAATAAACTATGCAGAACTGCGTAACTTATCATGCATAACTGGTTATTCAGTAAAGACAACTATGCATAACTGGTTATTCAGTAAAGACAACTATGCATAACTGCGTAGCTTATCATGCATAACTTGTTATGCAGTAAAATCAACTATACATAACTGCGTAGCTTATCATGCATAACTGGTTAAGCAGTAAAATCAACTATGCATAACTGCGTAGCTTATTATGCATAACTTCTTATGCAGTAAAATCAACTATGCATAACTGCGTAGCTTATCATGCATAACTGGTTATGCAGTAAAAACAACTATGCTGAACTCCGTAACTTATCATGCATAACTGGTTATGCAGTAAAAGCAAACATGCTGAACTGCATAACTTATCATGCATAACTGGTTATGCAGTAAAAGCAAACATGCTGAACTGCATAACTTATTATGCATAACTGCTTATGCAGTAAAATCAACTATGCATAACTGCGTAGCTTATTATGCATAACTGGTTATGCAGTAAAATCAACTATGCAGAACTGCATAACTTATTATGCATAACTGCTTATGCAGTAAAAACATCTATGCATAACTGCGTAACTTTGACTGCATGACAAGTTATGCATTGTTTAGAGTATCTGCATAACCTGTTATGCATATAAAGTTATGCCTTCCCTGATGAATGTTATTAAATCATGTTGCAGTTTCAGGAGAACTTTTAGAGATGAGTACAGTGCAATGGAGTTGGAACTCTGTGAAATCGAAACTAAAAGATTGAATCGAAAAGATCTACATTGATCGTAAATTCAAAAACAAGCTTAAAATATCTAAAAATAGATTCGAAAACCTAAATTAAACTCTGTAATTAGAATAATATATCATAATCTTAAAGAAACTAAAACCTAGAATCGAATCAAGATTAAACAAGATCAGAATCCAAGTTAAACAAGATCAGAATCAAAGATAAAACGAACGAACCTGATCTTGAATTTCAGATTATCTTTGTTGAGTAAATTGAATCTCTCAATCAGCTCCTTCTCAACTCTCGATAATTCAATACTTCAGCTCTCGCTCCGGCTCTATCTCAATCTCTCAGAACAAAATCTCAAAACATAAAGTGAGGTTAAACTTGGAAATAAAATAAAAAGAAAACTGAATTTTGAAAATTTTGGGTCTACTACGAATTTTTGACGGGAAAATGGGTGCGCGCCTGAACTTTTCTTTCAGTGGGTTTGACAGTGGTGGAAGTTGAGAAAATGGGTTTGTCTGTAGTTTTCACATATGAATAAGACCATAAGTCAACCGTAGTCCACTCCCTGGCTCTTTAACCATTTTCGAGTCATGTCACTGAATATGATGAGGGCAATGGTCATATCGGCACGAACTTATCGACCAAAAACAAACCCTATAAATTGGTTTCAAATTGAACAGACACAAAATCGCCACCTGAGAACTTCAATTTCATCAGCAGATTCAGCACCGATCACACTCAACTCAGTATTTACACTCTCCTCCAGCTTCTCCTCCGCTTCACTTTTCACTGCACACTCAATGGCGTCTAACGGTGGGGAGCCGATGATGGTAGTAAGGTTTTCAAAATCTATTCATCAAGTAGTCTCAAAATTCAAAGAGGTGATATCACAAAGTGGTCTATCAATGGTACTTCTGATGCCATAGTGAGTTTTCTTATTTTTCTCTCTTGTAGATCCATAAACTTGATTTCTTTTCGAGTTGCATCTGTAATTTCTAGGGTTTTGGCCACAAATTTACTGATTTCACGGGTTTATATCTAGTGGGTTTAATGGCCTAGTGGTGGTGTTGGTGGTCAGACTGTAATCCCCACTCTAGAGGTGGTGATGCTGGTGCAGGGGGGTGAAGGTGGTAGATTTGTGACCAAAAATTTAAACCTTGTTATTTGTGAAGGTGGTGGTCAGAATTGTAGACCTCAATCTGGAGGTTGTGGGATTGGTTGAAATGTTAACCTGATTGTAGAGGTGGTGGTGGTGGATAATAAGTGCTTCCTGTTAAAGATAATAGTTAATTTGTGATGTGTTAATCTAGATGGGCTTACACGATTAAACAAGATAATTCACCTACACTAACAAAAGCCCAGTACAACATTCTAGAGAATTCTCTCTAGACTATTCCAAGTCTAGTCGGTCCACAATCTCTAGAGAATTCTTTCTTTAGATTTCTCTTTTTTGGTTGGTCTCATGTAAAGAAGTCTCTAGTGTGTCCTAGTTAGTGGGTCATTGATCCTATAAATAGGCAGTCGATGGGTCGTTTGGGATCATATCAAAAAACCTCAAGTGAGTTGAGAGCTACTAAGAGTGAGAGATAGTTAGTAAGAGCCAAAGTGCCTCTTTGTAAACAACTAGTGTAAGCCAAAGTTGCTGCACAAGCCTCTTGTAATATTTTCATTTTCATATTAGTCAAAGCCTCACTTTCCAATTAACAAACCTATCATTTCCTAAAATCATTTCCATAAACTCATCACAATTTCGCATTGCACCAACAAATTTGGTATCAGAGCCAACCTAGCCCAGTAATCCTAAAACTCTATCCATGGCAATTAACCAAAGTATTCAAGGTTTCAATTATCCCAAAAGTCTAATTCCAATTTTTGATGGTGAGAGATATGATTATTGGAGTCTACAGATGAAGACATTATTCATTTCACAAGACCTATGGGATTTTGTAGAAGAAGGTTATAAAGTACCAGAGTCATCAGAAACTCTGTCGTCATGGACGGACGCAGAGAAAAAGGAGTGTAAGGAAAATAAGAAGAAAGATGCTAAAGCACTACTGTTTCTACAACAGGGCGTAAGAAAAGCTATTTTTCCTCGAATTTCGGTGGCGAAAACTTCAAAGGAGGCCTGAATATTCTCAAAGTAGCATTCCAAGGATCAGAAAAGGTAATCTCCATTAAACTACAAAATTTATGGCGAGATTTTGATAATTTACTTATGAAAGAAAATGAAACTATCCAGAACTTCTTCTCAAGAGTTACTGGCATAGTAAATCAAATCTGTAGTTATGGAGATACCGTTGAAAATAAAAGAGTGGTAGAACAGATATTAAGAAGCTTACCATTCAAATTTGATCATATCGTCGTTGCTATTGAGGATTCAAAAGATTTATCGACTCTCTCACTACATGAATTAATGGGTTCACTCGAGGCGCACGAGAAAAGAATAAATAGGTTCGCGGAGCAGACGTTGGAGTAGACGTTTCAATCCAAAATAAATTTCAGTGAAAAGAAAAATACGGTAGCCAGAAAAGAAATCTTCAGAGGGGGATCATCATCCAACTCGCAGTACGAGAAAGGGTCGACATCAAACCAAGGGCCCAAAAATTACTACCGTGGACGTGGAAAAGGAAAAGGAGGTTATAAAAACAACAACAACCAAAGGTATGGAAGAAATTACTCCTCAAATCTCCATTGTAATGTCTGCAAAAAGTTTGGCCATGCAACCGAAAATTGCAAATATAAGTGCACCAAGTGTGATAAATTAAATCACATGGAAAAATATTGTTGGCTTAATGAAGCCAATTATTCCGAGAAAAATGATTCCCAAAATCAAGTGTTTTATTCCTGCCTCACCTCGCAACAAGAAGCGCAAGGTATATGGTACGTCGACAGCGGATGCAGCATCCATATGATAGGAAACAAAGAATATTTCGTAAAATTGGAGGAGCAAGAGATTCCACCGGTCAAACTTGGAGATGGAAAGTTCCAGAATGTTGAAGGAAGAGGAGTCATATCCATACGTACAACGTCAGGTAAAACAAGATACATATCTGATGTTCTTTATGTTCCTGGCCTAGATCAAAATTTATTAAGTGTTGGACAACTTATAAGAAAGGGGTACTCACTACATTTCGAATACGGAGAATGCACAATTTATGATAAAATTAACAAGCAATTGGTGGCAAAAGTAAAAATATCAGGAAATTTTGTCTTTCCTCTATCTATGCCATCAATTGTGCAATGAGTACCAATCAGATAGATGAATGCAAGCTATGGCATTTGAGATACGGGCATCTCAACTACAGATCCTTGAAGGTTCTAAAATCTAAGAACATGGTAATTGGTCTTCCTAATATAAGCAGTGGAGATAAAATATGTGAAGGTTGTATTCTTGTGAAGTTTCATAGACTTCCATTTATAAAAAAATCGTGGAGAGCAAGAAGGCCCCTCGAATTGGTGCACGCCGATATTTGCGGTCCGACAAGAACAACCTCACTCAACAACAGAAGATATTTTCTTTTATTCGTTGATGATTATACAAGGATGATGTGGGCGTACATTCTCGAGCAAAAGTTCGAGGCATTCACTAAATTCCTAGAGTTCAAGGAGTTGGCAGAGAAGCAAAGTGGTCATCAACAAAAGGTTTTCCGTACAGACCGTGGTGGAGAATTTACTTCTAATGAATTTATCAACTATTGCAAAAAAAACGGCATTAAGAAGGAGCTTACCGTTCGATACACTCCACAACAAAACGACATCGCGGAAAGGAAAAATCGTACGATTATGGAAATGGCTCGGAGTATGCTAAATGCAAGGAAGCTACCCAACAGCTACTGGGCGGAAGCAGTCATCACGGCGGTTTACATACTTAATCGCTCGCCAACAAAAGAAGTCATCAACAAAACTCCATATGAAGCTTGGCATAACAAAAAGCCCGAGGTAACTTCTTTCATAATTTTCGGTTGCGTAGCATACTCACATATTCCATCCCAACATAGAGAAAAGTTCGATGAAAAAGGAGAAAAGCTTATATTCATCGGATACAGCGAAGAGTTTAAAGCCTATAGACTTCTAAAGCCACAAACAAAGGAACTGGTAATCTCAAGAGATGTTATCTTCGATGAATTCAAAGCCTGGGATTGGAATGATGAACCAGACAACTACGAGTTTCCACTACTCATCGAAGACGAGCCAGATCAGCCACATCAAGAAGAAAGTACTCCACCAGCAAGCCCGAGATCTCCTAGTCCAACACAACAAAGTCCAAATTCATCGGAAGCAAGTGCCCTACCGAGAAAGGTGCGTTCTATAAGAGATATTTATGATATATCTAATTTTGCATTTATAACACTAGAACCTCAAAGATATGAGGAAGCGTCAAAAGAAGAAAAATGGAGACATGCCATGGACGAAGAAATGCGAGTAATCGAAAAAAATAAGACATGGGAGCTTGTTAATCAGCCAATTGACAAAGAAATAATTGGTCTGAAATGGGTCTACAAGACAAAATATAATGAAGATGGGTCAATTCAAAAGCACAAGTCAAGGCTAGTTGCAAAAGGATATTCCCAGCAACCAGGAATTGACTACAGCGAGACATTCGCCCCAGTCGCTCGCATGGAAACAATCCGGATGGTGTTAGATTTTGAAACTCAATTAAAAATGAAGGTCTACCAATTGGACGTAAATTCAGCGTTCCTAAACGGAGAACTTGAAGAAGAGGTGTCCATTGAACAACCTCAAGGATATGTCCGAAAAGGTAAAGAAAATATGGTCTATCGTCTCCGCAAAGCACTGCACGGTCTTAAGCAAGCACCGTGTGCATGGAACAACAAAATCGATAAGTATTTCCGAGACAATGGATTTGAGAACAGTCCAAGTGAGACATCACTCTACATCAGAAAACAAGGTACGAATTTTCTAATTGTCTTTCTCTACGTTGATGATTTAATTTATGCAAGTACAAATCAAGAGATGGCCGAAAAATTTAAGAAGGAGATGATGAAAGAATATGAGATGACAGACTTAGGACTTATGCGATATTTTCTTGGGATTCAAGTAAAACAATCTCGAGAAGAAATATTCATTTCTCAAGAAAAATATGCGGAAGACTTACTGAAAAGGTTCAACATGATGGATTGCAAACCAATTGCAACTCCAATGGGTACCAATGAGAAATTGGTAAAAAATGATGGAGCGACAAAAGTCGACCCAACCTTATTCAGAAGTCTAGTAGGCTCACTGATCTACTTAACAAATAAAAGGATAGACATTGTCAATGCAACCAGCATTGTTTCTCGGTTTATGAGCGAGCCAAGCAAGTTACACTATGCCGCCGCAAAAAGAATTCTTCGATATATCAAGGGAACAAAATATTTTGGCATCAAGTATACAAGAGAAAAAGATAATGATTTGATTGGCTTCACAGATAGCGATTGGGCAGGTTCTATTGAAGACCGAAAAAGCACATCAGGCTATGTTTTCTGTATGGGCACAAAAGTTATCTCTTGGAGTTCTAAAAATCAAAGAACGGTGGCACTATCGTCAGTCGAAGCAGAGTACATAGCATCAACAAGTGCAGCATGTGAAGCAGTATGGTTGAGAAGAATAATTACCGACTTACAACAAAAATAAAAGAAGCCGACAACTATCTATTGTGACAATATGTCTACAATTGCAATGACAAAAAATCCAGTTTTCCACGGACGGACGAAGCATATAGAGCTACGACACCACTTCATCAGAGAGTTGGTCGAAAACAAAGAAATTGAGCTCCAATTCTGTCTGACAGATGAACAAAATGCCGACATTTTCACGAAAACAATCACGGTAGATAAATCCAATCATTTTAGAGACCGTCTCAACATCACAAATTAAGAGGGGGTGTTAAAGATAATAGTTAATTTGTGATGTGTTAATCTAGATGGGCTTACACGGTTAAACAAGATAATTCACCTACACTAACAAAAGCCCAGTACAACATTCTAGAGAATTCTCTCTAGACTATTCCAAGCCTAGTCGGTCCACAATCTCTAGAGAAGAGAATTCTTTCTCTAGATTTCTCCTTTTTGGTTGGTCTCATGTAAAGAAGTCTCTAGTGTGTCCTAGTTAGTGGGTCATTGATCCTATAAATAGGCAGTCGATGGGTCATTTGGGATCATATCAAAAAACCTCAAGTGAGTTGAGAGCTACTAAGAGTGAGAGTTGGTTAGTAAGAGCCAAAATGCCTCTTTGTAAACAACCAGTGTAAGCCAAAGTTGCTACACAAACCTATTATAATATCTTCATTTTCATATTAATCAAAGCCTCACTTTCCAATTAACCAACCTCTCATTTCCTAAAATCATTTCCATAAACTCATCACAATTCCGCATTGCGCCAACACTTCCAAGGTAGCAAATTTTAAGTATTTGGTGGTGGTGGAGGTGGTGGTGGTGATCAGATTAGTTGAATTTGTTCTGAAATTTCTGTGACATTTTATATCCAATGAATTGATTGGCTTGCATTGTCCACGTGGAGTTGTTCTGTGATGATTACTTAAAGACCCTTATCTTGTAACAGGTAAATGCAGCTAATGAACGGATGCTTGGAGGTGGTGGTGTTGATGGAGGTAAACACACACTAAACCCATGACAACAAAGGTTTTAGTTTCTTTGTAGTTTATGTTTATGAGACACGAATGGATATTGGTTAGCTTGATTATCTCATACTTGTTAGAAATGTCTTTGGTTAGCGATACTTAGAGCTGCAGGACCAGAACTACGATCAGCGTGTTTTACCGTTGCAGAGGTTCGTCCTGGAATTCGCTGCCCAAAAGGAGAAGCCAGAATTACTCCGTAGGTGTACCTAACATAAGATTTAATTTAAACCTTTAAGCATGAACTCAAGTTTATTCCTATTCGTGTAGGCTAAAAAGTTAATAACATTTGTGCAGAGCATTTAAGTTGCCCGTTTCCCATGTGATTTACACTGTTGCTCCTATTTACGATATTGATAATCACCCATAAGTTACTTTAAGAAATGCCTACAGGTATGTCTATATTGATCCGGGAAAATTGAACACATGGATATTCAATGTTTGCTTTTGTAATGCATTGGTTGATTTTTCTGTAACTTTCGTGCGGTTTTTAATGGAAGTGTTTAACTCAATTTGTTGCAGAAACTGCATAAAGCTTGCAAAACAAAACAGCATAGATTATATTGCTTTTCCTGCCATATCTTGTGGTGTTTATGGGTAAGTTTCACATGAGCACTTAAATGTTGTGTTGCTGACATTATACATATCACATTCAATATGTAGTGGTGTAGTAACGGGCCTAAAAGTTGATAACGATTTTTATGAAGTACATTTAAAATCTCTTTTGTTGAGCAAAACCAGAAGAAAGTTGTGAATTCTTATGGATAAAATGTTTGAATTTTGGCCTGTCCTTTCACCATTAAGGTCTGCCAAACTATATTTTATCATTAGTGTCATGATGGAGTAGTTTTGAAAGCTGGAATTTGTATCAGGGTACTTTTTTTGAGTGCGAATATTGTTAAGTTGAATGGAAAATCATTATTGATAAAACTAATCCGTAGTAACTTCAACTAAACGACTCAATCATATACTTCCACAGGATTTGTTCTATAGGCTTGTAGCAGTGTATCCTTGAGTTCCGAAGTCTTAGTTGCGAGGAGAAAGCAGTTCAATAATACCGATAATTTTTGTTCTCCTTTTACTCTGTTATATATTTTCTCCTAATTAAGCGTCATTTTCTATTTAGTTATCCATATGAAGAAGCTGCCACAATTGCAATATCTACTATGATGGAATCAGATGGTGAATTCAAAGAGGTAATGTCTGTTGGTGTTTGCTCCGTGGATTAAAGCTCATTGATCATTTGACAGCTGATTTTTCTGTACATGAGATTGACTTTCCTTAAGTGACATGCTCAATGAATTGTGGTAAAAACATAGTCTTGCAGCTAGTCATAGTTTAAGGCATTGCAGGTGCAGCTTGCAGTTGGCTTGCAGCTAATCATAGTTGGCTTTTGTCATAGTTTAAGGCATTGCAGCTTGCTGTTGCTGTATGAAAAGAATACTAAAACATCACAGGATATGAAATTGCCATCTTGGAAGCATTTCCTTGCGATTTCTGGTTGAAAAACATCTAGTTTAACAAATTTCTATCCCTCCCTTCTTGAGCTACACATATTATTCATCTAACTCGTTCTGTTTGTTTGTAGGTGCATTTTGTCCTATTTGAAGATGACGTTTACGATGCTTGGTTGGAGAAGGCGAATGTGTTGCTTTAGTTTCTGCAGTTGGTTAAAGTAGACAGAGTAGTAGAATTAGTGTTATGCAATGTGCGATTTGACAAAATTAGTCATGGCATGTATATTATGGAGAATAGATATATTCTTATTAGTGAATCAAATGGTTACAAAACAACCTGTTCTTATATGCGTGAACAGATGAAAATAAGGAAACAAAATAAACAAGATATTACAACATAAAGAGAATATACATGCCTAATGAAAACAATATATACTATCAAATAAAATCAAAATAATATCTCAAATAATATCTCAACAAGATAATATCTTGGAGATAATATTTCTAACACCCCCTCTCAAACTCATGATGGTGCAAAGCACATATTCAGTTTGGAAGCCAAGAACTTCAGACGAGTAGAAGGTAAAGTCTTAGTAAAAATGTCTGCTAGCTGCAATTCTGAAGAAACATGGGGCAATGAGATTGTCAAGTGTTTGAAGTGATGACAAACAAAGTGACAGTCAATCTCAATGTGTTTTGTACGCTCATGGAACACATCATTGTGGGCAATATGAATAGCAGCCTTGTTATCACAGGAGAGTGGAGTTGGCTCAGATGATAAAACTCCCATATCTTGAAGAAGCCACCATAACCAGACAATTTCTGAAGTAGTGTGAGCCAGAGCTCGATATTCATCTTCAGCACTAGAGCGAGATACAACAAATTGTTTCTTACTATGCCAAGAGATTAATGAGTTACCCAAAAATAGGCAATATCCAGTGGTTGATCGTCGATCAGTAACATCACCTGCCCAATCAGAGTCGGAGTATGCACGAAGACGAAGATCCGAATTACTTGAGAAGTGTAAACCTTGATATAAAGTACCTTTGATGTATCGCAAAATTCGAAGGACAGCAGCATAGTGTGTTGATCTTGGATATGACATAAACTGGCTTACAGTATGGACTGCATAGCTAATATCTGGTCGTGTAATAGTAAGATAGTTAAGACTCCCTACAAGCTGACGGTATAGTGTAGGATTAGATAATGCTTTCCCTTCGAAACTGTTGAGCTTAACATTCAGTTCTAGAGGTGTATCAACAGTCTTGCTATCAGTTAACCCTGCACGTTGAAGAATGTCAGTTGCATACTTAACTTGAGAAATAAAATAACCATTAAAGGATTTATCGACTTCTATCCCAAGAAAGTATCTCAAGAGACCAAGATCTTTCATCTCAAAGCAAGAAAATAGATGACGCTTCAAAGAAAGGATTTCCTTTAAGTCACTGCCAGTAATGATCATGTCATCGACATACAGAAGGAGAATAACCATTCCTTTCTCTGTTTTTCGAGTAAACATGGCTGAGTCATATGCACTCTGACTATATCCATACTGAAGAATAGCATTTGAGAATTTTTCAAACCAAGCACGAGGTGCTTGTTTGAGACCATATAATTCTTTGTTAAGTTTGCATACTTGATTTGGAGCATGATGTAATCCAGGTGGTGGTTGCATATAAACTTCTTCTTGAAGCTCTCCATGGAGGAAGGCATTCTTGACGTCCATTTGGTGAAGATCCCAATTTTGAGTAGAAGCAACATCAATGAGAGTACGCACTGTAGTCATGCGAGCAAAAGAAACAAATGTCTCTTCATAGTCAATTCCATATTCTTGTGTGTACCCTTGAGCCACTAAACGAGATTTACATCGTTCTATTTTTCCTTCTGAATTTGTCTTTATCTTGTAAACCCACTTGCTACCAACAACTGACTTTCCAGGAGGTATTTGCTACCAACAACTGACTTTCCAGGAGGTATTTGCTACCAACTACTGACTTTCCAGAATTGTATTTTCTCCCAGAAGGTTACATGTCTAGAGATACGCAATCTTCTACTTTCTAGATCATAACAGCGATAACCCTTTTGTTCTATTCCATATCCTAAGAACCCACAAATAGTATTCTTTTTACCTAGTTTTTTACGTTCTCGTTCAGTAAGAAGAACAAAACATGTTGAGACAAAGACACGAAGTTCAGAGTAATTTGGCGGCTTACCATAAAGACTTTCATATGGAGATATTCCTCCTATAACAGCAGTAGGAATACGATTGATGGTGTACACTGCTGTAAGAACAGATTCTCCCCAAAAGTTAGAGGGAACAAAAGCAGAGAGAAGTTGAGTTCTTGCTGTCTCAATAATATGACGATGTTTTCTTTCTGCAACTCCATTTTGCTATGGAGTTTCAGTGCAAGACAATTGAAGTTGTGTACCTTCGGATTTGAGAAAATCTCTAAAAGGATTTGAGATGTATTCGCTTCCCTGATCTGCACGAAAGGTTTTGATAGTTTTTCCAAACTGAGTTTTAATCATCCTAGAAAAATCCGAGTATAGTTTTAGAAAATCTGCTCTTGAGTTGAATAAGTATATCCATGTGAAGCGAGTATAATCATCAATAAAAATCACATAGTATAATGCTCCTCCCTTGGATGGAATGGGATATTTTCCCTAAACATCAGAATGAATTAGATCAAAGGGTGCAGTGGATAAAGTAATGATGTTAATGAAGGAAAGAGCTGGTTGTTTTCCCAACTTACATGCAACGCAATGAGGTTATTTTTCTACTTGAATAGACCCTAATAAACCTTTATTATTCATATAGGTAAGACGAGAAAAAGAAACATGTCCTAGCTTGGAATGCCAAAACATAAATGGAGAAATAGTTGAAGGCAGAATATGAGCAGATGAAACAACTTTTTTATTCATAAATTGCTGAGGAATGATAATACTTTCAAGGAGATAAAGTCGACCAACTCTACGGCCTATCCCAACTATCTTCCCTGTCTTGGAATCCTGTATCACACAACCAGAAGGAAAGAACAAAATATTAAGTCCTTGATCACACAATTGCCCAATGGATATAAGATTCATTCTAATCTTTGGAACAAGAAGCACATTAGGTACATATATCTTATTTGTAACCTTAACTTGGCCGATGTGAGTAGCAGATATTGCTGATCCATCTGCGGTATGGATATTAGGTGTAACAATGGGATGTTTATTCTCAAATAGAGTTGAATCAAATGTAATATATTTTGATGCCCCTGAATCAAGAAACCAGCCATTTGAAGAATACATGATGGAGCTGAGAGAGCAGTAGCTGCTGAGTGATTATTACCATGTGCTTGTCTAAGCATCTCCTGAATATCAGCTAGACTGGTTTGTGTGACTGCTGCTGATTCTGAACTTTTCTCAACTGCTGGTGTGGCTAATAATGATGGAGAAGGATTATATGATGATGTAGCTGCATGCTGCCTTCTTCTTTCTCTCATATTCCTAGATGAAGGTGATGTACAGTTTCCTACAGTGTGTCCAGGTTCTTTGCAGTAATTGCAATGAAGCTGTGAAGTTGAACTTTGATACATATCTTATGTTGTTGTGTTAGGTGGCACAGTACAATTTTTGGATATATGTCCAGGTTTCTTGCAGTTATAACACACAGTTTGAGTTGTATCACGATGATATTTTTGAGAACTAAAATGATTTTTAAAGCTTGTTCGAGAAGGTACTGCTAGTACGGTGGGAATATCGGGTTTAATGCGTTTCCTAGTTTCTTCAGTGATAAGTTCAGAAAGTGCAGTCTCTACAGTTGGTAGGGGTGATCTATGAAGAATTGATGCTCTAACAGTTTCAAATTCATCTCTTAGTGCCATTAAAAGATGAACTAATCGTGATTCTTCCCTATATTTCTCCCATATTTCAATATTTGTTGTCCAGTTAGGCTCCATAAGAGATAACTGATTCCATATGACAGACATCTCAGAATGAAAATCAGAAATAGATTGATCATGTTGTTGTTTCAGAGATCTGATATCTTGTTCAAGCTTATAACGTTGAGCAAAGTTGATTTGGGTATACCTTTTTGAGAGAAAATCCCATGCATCCTTGGCAGTTTCGAATCTGGTATGTTGCATGCTTATAGAGGTTATTACTGTGTTGCTTATCCATGTGAATATCTTATGGTTGTTGATCTCTCAGGTTTCCATGCTTTCTCTTGCGGGCTCTTTATCCTTTTCTGTTACAGTTGTATCAGCAGCGTTTGGACGTTTAGCTGTGCCATCCATATACTTCCACATTAATTTTCCTTTGAGAAAACTTCTCATAAGAAAGGACCAATGATTATAATTTGTTCCATCAAATTTTGTAGTGATGGGTTGATAGTCTTCTCGTGACATCTTGAGGAGAAGATAAAGATGAAGATTTGCGGTTAGGATTTCTATAGTCTGTTATTCATAAGATAAATAGCGAAGACAAGTTGATTGATCAGTGCAAGGTTTTTGATATTTCAGAGTTTATGTTGCAGCGGAAGATGGTTTCTTAGATCTTGCCAGGCTCTGATGCCATGACAAAATTAGTCATGGCATGTATATTCTGGAGAATAGATATATTCTTATTAATGAATCAAATGGTTACAAAATAACCTGTTCTTATATGCGTGAACAGATGAAAATAAGGAAACAAGATAAACAAGATATTACAACATAAAGAGAATATACATGCCTAATGAAAACAATATATACTATCAAATAAAATCAAATAATATCTCAAATAATATCTCAACAAGATAATATCTTGGAGATAATATTTCTAACACGATTAACCTTTGTATGGCGTGAAATTTGTTGACTTGATTACGTTGGAAAGAAAAAACATGATTTGTGTTCTTAGAAGGTGAATAATAGAGCAACTCTGGTACAAATTTTGATTCTTGGTTTCTTTCATACATTAAAAGTGGACCAGTTTCAGTTTTTGGTTGCTTAGAGCAACTGCAGTGGTGCGAGTATAACCAAAGACCAAAGAGGAAAAAAAAGACCAAAATTTGGGTTTAGTCTGGTGTGTGACGCTACTTGTGGAAGACTAAATTTGGTGGAGCGTACACTATATGTTCGTCTGGTGTGGGGCGTGGACTATACGTCCGCCTGGTGTGGGGGAGATTCAAAAATGAAAAAATAAAAATAAAAAAAATAATGGGGCGGAGGTATAATGCCCGGCCCATACAAAATAAAATAAAAAAAATGGGGCGGAGGTATAAAACATGCCTGGTGTGGGGCGTGGAATTTACGTACGCCTGGTGTGGGGCGTAGATTATATACCCGCCTGGTGGTGGGGCGTGAATTCTACGTTCGCTCGACTATATATAGGTTTGGTCTTGGTCCCAGACCAAATATAGTATGGAATTTGATTTTGGTCGGGCTTTTAGTCTTTACTCCGTCCCGTTGTGTCTCGTCTCTGGACCATATATTTGGGTTTTAGTCGTCCATTGTTGACGCTCTTAGGTGAGTTCCACACCAAAGCTTACATATTACTCTATAGTCTATTGTTTGCTTCTTTTGCAGTACCGAAATTCCAGATTGAAGAATACAAAGTTCTTTGTTGTGTATTAACGGTGTTATGTACCATTATATGTCTTAGTTTAATTGGGGGCCCCAAAAAGCAATTAGGGGCCTCACACTACAGAACACAAAGGGTCATAAAATAGTAATTGGTAGTTATCCTTTATCCCAATATTTTTTAAATGTCTAAACTACTCCTAAATCATTAGTGTTAATTAAGTTTTTAATTAGTTTAGTTAGATTAAAATCAGATTTAGGGATAAATTTTTGATAAAAGAAAAATTGTGTTTTTGTGTTGTGGAGAAGGAGAAGTTGAGCTTTTTGGGGAAAAGTTAGGGTTATTTGAAATGAGTGATTCTAGTGGAGGAAATGATGTTGGTGAAGCTTCAAATAACAAACATGATTATGTTGATGGTGAGATTATCTTGCATTCCCATTTGGATTGGATGTATGATGAAGACATGTTAGTAGAGGAAGCCATGAATAATGGTGCAAATGAAGATCCCCTTGCTTAAAATGAAGGAACCAACCCTCAAAATGAGAAACCCGAAGCTCAAAACAATCAGGTAAACATCTTATATCCTTCGATTTGTTTGTTTGTTGCTCTAAGTGGTCGAATCATCCACACTGTGGAACAACTCGGTGTAAGGGTCGTCATAGTCGGGGGGGTCTATACCCAAACGACTCTCTAATGTCGTCACTTTATTGACACTACCAATGACGACTCAAACCTGCAACTTTTCCAGGTTATGAAAAATCGTTATGGTAGTGTAATAAACATTAACGACCCTTTTTAGCTAGGTCACTTAGAGTCGTTATGTTGTTTTCTTTACACAAAAACGACTCTAAAACCAAAACTCTCTGTAAAATACAACACTTAGGGTCGTCATTCATGTAGTCATATGAAATGACGATTCTTAAATACACAATGACGATTCTAGTGAATTAAGATAATGATCCTTCCATTTATTTAGACAACAAGGTAGTTTTAGGTCATATATTGTCGTTGAGTTTATACAAAAGGGTTGTCAGAGTAGGATCGTCATTTGGTTCTATAATACATTGACTACTCAATTCTAGGGAAAAAAAATCTTAAAACTCAGAAAAAGGGTCGTTATCTCCTACACCTTAGACATCAACGATTTTTCATACAAGTAACATGCAGATGAAAAATCGTTAAGGTATATAACTATCGAGATTGACGACCCTTATTTTGTAACTGTTATTTTTCAGTTAGAAACCGAATTTTACAAATAAAACTCAAATTAAACCTAAATAGGAAGTATATTAGTAAGTTTTAGTTCACTTACTTTCTAATTGGGTGAAGAAAAAATAATCTTGGAGTCGTGATGAAGAGGCGAGAAAGAAGATAGAACTGATTTTTTTTTTTTTGGTTTAGAAATGAAAATGAATTGGGGCTTAGGGTTAAGGATTAACAGGTTTTTTATTTTTATTATGAGTGAGGGAAAAATAGACCTTTCACTAAATTTTGGAAACCCCTATAATTTATGGTGTGGGTATAAATTGGTCAGGGCCCTAATTGTTTTTTGGGCCCCCAATTAAACGAGGTTATATATGTATTGAAATTGATTGAGAAATTCTGATTATTGTTGATTCAATATACGATATTCAAACTAGATAAACACAAATCGGGTCAAAATCGCGTCACAGTGTACAAAATAAAAATAAGAACAGGGAATATACGAATACGAGATTGATTATCTGAAAAATTTAGCTAACCTAGGATAATATCAAACTATCATATCAACCCTCCCTCGATTTATTTTACAAATGATATGCACGTCTAAATTTGGTACACTACCTATAAATTTCATTTATTAAGACAGTTTATTTATTTATTTTAAGCATTAAGACAGTTATATTAACTGAAAGTCTTCTCCTCGGTTTCGTTTTCATTTGTACAATTATATTAACTAAGGCAAACATTTGGTCGGCCCAACTCTCAACCTGCCGGTTTAGTATTGTATTGTGTCCGGAGACCGGACTAGTGTAACCAGTGCTATACACCGGGTATAGTAGGAATTGGTCATTTGGTGAGGCAGGATTTCGTGTCGCATCCGTCACAAAAAAGATCCCAATTAGTAATTCCGGTGCATAGTAAAAATATTCATTATCATTTAGTAGATTAACTGTGGGAACCAAATTTACTAATTACATAGTATTATTCAAATTAAGTTTCGGAGATAAAGAAATACTTTTAAACACAAATTGGATATATTTGCGGTTTATTTCTCTTAATTGATGTTTACTTACGATTGATGTCTTTGTTTATACTAGGATTTTGATTATCTTGTATTCTGACGTTTTGTTAATTTCGTAAAGAAACATTTAATGGTTATTATAATTTAAATAAATTTATATTTTTTTTCCCAAATCTATGCACATATATACCCTTTTTATTAGTGGTTGCAAATATGAGAAAACAGTGATTTTTACTTTCAACCGTCCGATAAAGATTAGGGTGCTAATGCTTCCCAGTTTTTAGGGGCGTATGGTCACACATTCAAACAACTCATAATAAGAAAACTGTCACTCGGCCTGATGATTCCCATGCTCCCTTTCTTAAACGGAGTAGGGGTTTGATCCAACGAGCTCGTAATTGCTAGTATTTAGGAGCCACTAACTAACCACTATATTAACCCATAACTTATAACAGTAACAACGTTATCAATAATAATAATTTTATTGATAAGCGTAATTCAGTAAGGGACACAATACAATAATGAAGCCAAATCAAAAAATATTAGAGAAGATTAACGTAATACAACTGTCCCTGGATGCAAGAGGTTTTTTTTCTTTTCTTTTTTTTTAGGATGCATTAGGTACTTACGTATGATATGATTATCAAATGATCATATATAAATATATGAAGCATCCAGAGAAGTAACGGAACCGGCCCCAAAAGACCCAATAGGTGATCTAAGGAAAAGAATCACCGCCAACAAATTCAAGAGCGCAACACTGGCAAAAGCGGTCCACGCATTTATATTGCACAATTAGATCAAAGATTCCCTCAGCAGTGGGGTTGCAAACATAGGGACATTTTTTTGAGCACGTATCATCATCAGCATAGCTTGTTGCTCCGACGGGAGAAAGGCAGATCAATGCAGACTCCATCTCTGAAATTTTTATACATGCAATTATTAGTTGATGATTTAATTCGGATACAGATAGTAAATTTTTGTTGAAGTTGAACAGTCCCAGATTTTGCATAACCATTAATGGCTGATGAGACAAAACACAGCAAATAGGAATTGGTAGATATAACAAATTATGTAGTAAACGGATGATATTAACAAGGTCGTGTATACTTACTTGGTGCAAGGGATGACATGACAATCAAAACAATGAAGGAGCAAACAAAAATACTGATCTTGGCCATGATTCAGTTGTGAATGGTCTCTCTGCTTGTTTAACTTTTTCTTTTTGTGAAATGTGAGATCATGATCAAGTACTAAAATTAACATCTATTTATAGATTGTAATACATATTAATTATTATGAAATAGTTTAATTAATTATTTGCCAACTGCAGATTAGCTTGCCACGATATGATATTGATTTTATATATTCTGAAATCCACCTTGCAATATTTTGTGTGGAGGGCACGTCCTATAAAACCCTAGACTGGTTTCCAAGGTGTTTCAGGTGTGTCATAGTTAATTGAAATTTCCACCAAGCAAATCTGTAAGAATCTACTTTTAGGGATTAAATAATCCTTTAATTAACAAAAGAAGGGAGGAGGTAGTGAGGTACAGTATTTTCAGGTGTAGCACGTTAGTGGCGTCGAGCCTTCCCTTTGTTATGACAAAAAGTCCGTGTGAACCGTCAAAAAAAACTATGGCAAAATCACATTCTCGTAAACACTGCAGTGGGCCTCACGAAAGTGCCTCTTGCTAACTCCGAGTGGGCGGAGCTCAGGGAGCGGTTTTACCGTTGTCGTTTGGCAGTTCATAAAGAACCACTACTATTTTAAATTCGAAAACAGTATCAGGGGGTTGTATAACACTTCTAAATAGGTATAGGTTATTCCTTTATTCATTTAAAATATAGAAAGTAAACTAATAACTCTCATAATTTACAATTTAATTTTTATTTTGTGTTTTTGGTAATTCAATTTTCATTACTGGAAATCATGATTACATGGATCCCAAGTACATCAAATTAAAAAATTGACAAGAAACAACACGCTTGCAGCGGTACATGACTGAAAAAATCCGACAAAAAAAAGAAAAGAAATTCCAAATACTGACCTAATACAAGAATGCAAGAACCGATTGAATCAGAGAGAAGATGATCTTTATAATATTTATGGACCATTTGGTAAATCATCTTCCTGATGAAGTAATGCTCCAATGACATTGAAGTAATCTGCAAATTTGTTAACCGTAGAATGCAGAGTAGCCAGAACCTGGCAATGCACTTGAACAAGTATATAATCAAGCTCAAGTAACCATTAAAATAAAAGAGAATCACCATGAAGGTGAAGAAAAGAAACCGTACCGGTAAAGAAAGCAAAATTAAAACCTTAATAAGAAAAAATCCTTTTGTTCTAAAACTAAAACTCAAAAGAACTAAGAACTTGGTGAGAAGATGAAATTGAGTTTGTTTTTTTCTCTGGAGAAGTGGAGAGAGACAGGGGAGATGAAAGAGTCACCAGACAATTTAATTTAATAAGCATAACAAAATTAATTTAAAAAATTTATTTTTCAAATTACTCGTCAAAAATTTGATTATGCAACCACTAAAACGATGTTTATTCCTTTAAAATGATATTAAAAAAAGAAGAAGATGTACAACACGTTATGCAATCAATAATATTTTATTTTTTTTGTCGACCCTCCCCACCGTGAAAGCGGTGCTTTAGTAGAAGATTCAAAGACTATGATAAATACAAGACTGATTCAGACCTGCTAAAAGATGCAAAAGCTTTGGTATTATCTTTGGCAACTGCCTTTTGATAAGGGTTCATTCAAATTTTTCTCATATTGTCCTCAACAGGACCTTGTGTTTTTGTAATTAGCTACCTTTAGCCACTTTTTTCTTTCCCCACCTCTGGTAGAACGTGTATATTCTTCTTTTTTTATGAAATTATTCGTTTGTATCTTAATTATCCGACTTTCTTGGCTGGTTTGAAGCTCGCCGGTAGACTAGTAAATAGTACGTTGTTGGAGCTTAGCTTGTTAGGTTTCCACCGATTTCTTGCAATAATATATTTTATCCAATAAGGTTTAAAAAAAGTAAAAAATGATACTAATTTTAAATTAATCTCCTTCCAGATTCCACATATCATGGCACTCTTCCGTTTTGGTGTCTAATAAATTAAATACTAGCTTTTGTTGTGTATTAGCAGTGTTATGTACTAAGATATATGTACTGAAATTGATCGAGAATCTCTGATCATGAATGATTTAACATACAATTCGATAAAAACAAATCATGTCAAAATTGTGTCACTGTGTACAATTTAAATAAGAACAAGGAATATACGCATATTAGATTGATTATCTGGAAATTTTGGCCAACCTAGGATAATATCAAACTATCATATCATTGATGTCAAACCTCTCTCGATCTATCCCTTTTACGAATGCTATGCACGTCTAAATTTGGTACACTTCCTATAAATTCCCCCTTGGGAACTTCAACGATCACACACTTTGCACATAACTCAGCTAAACTCTCCAGCACCACTTCTTCTGTCTTCACTACACTTCCAATGGCATCTAACGGTACTGGAGGAAATCGCAAGGATGGTAGGAAGACTTTCAAAATTTCTTCATCAAGTAGTCTAAAAAGAATACCAAGGGGTGATATCAATGATGGTCTGTTAATGGTACTTCGTATGCCATTGTGAGTAAAAATTCGGTTATACATTGTCCTGTTGGGACCATTCTGTAATGAATTTTCGATGACCGTTTTCATCTGACAGGTAAATACAGCTAACGAAAAGAAGCTTGGAGGTTGTGGTCTTGATGGAGGTAAAATTTAAACCCATGACATGATTTAGTTTCCTCGGTTCATTCCTACCAGTTAGCTAGATTGTCTCATACTTGTTGCAAATGTTTTTTGTTAGTGATACATGTAGTTGAGGTCAAAGATCAGAGAGTTTTCATTAACTAAACTTAAATTACACAGGAGAGACTCAACAATATGAATAAAATATCTGACAATTGGCGGTAACTAAAGAAACCTTAAATTACACAGAGGAGAGACTCAACAATATGAATAAAATATCTGACAATTGACGGTAACTAAAGAAACCCTCAATAGCTGGCAAACACTCATAAGGTCAACGAATGAGCCAATCAAATAGAGAAACATGTACTCTGTTAGTTACATAAATAATTCAAACAAGAGGAACTCAGACAGAGCAGTAAATGTGACTCAGACAAATAAAATAAAAAGACATTTCAATTACCCTCCCACAAGCAAAAGTGGTTTTAGAACTTTGAGATTGGACTTCAGAAATTCAAACTTTGGAGCTGCTAATCCTTCGGTGAAGACATCACCAACCTGAGCACCGGTAGAGATATATTGAACTTGGAGAGATTTATTAATATTTTAGAATCATTTTAAAAGAAAAAATAATTGCATGAATATTAATTAGAGTTTATAACTTAATTGGTCAATGGTGAAATCCAAGTTTTGGTGCTTTTTCTTTAAAATTTTGAAACAACTTTATTTGAGTATTTTAGTTTAAATTTAAATCTAAAAAAGACCCTTTTTTTACCACTATCACTATAATCACTTTTGAAAAAAAAAAACCACCAATTTTTGGCGCCGCCGACGCGGATTCGTGTTTAGGTAGCATTTTTAGATTTATTTTTTTATTATTATTATTTTCATTTGTTCCTCTTTACGTTTCTTTGGGTATGTCTTTGATTTGCAAGTTTGAAGTTGGATACTAAGGACTTGGAACAAAGCTAAAAGCTAAAAGAAAAAAATAAAGAAGACAAATAATTTTATTTTTCTAGGATTTAGTTTTCGTATTTTATTTTATTTTTATTCTTTTTTTTAGAATTGTATTAGAAAATATTTTGTAATTTTCTTTTTGTTTTTGCACTTTATTTTTGGACTTGAGACTGTGAACTTTGAACATTTTATTCTTATTTTTTTTACCCTACGGAAGGGTATCCTTAAATACAAACTTTTTGCAGGGAAGAAGGACGACGATTACGATATCGTCTCGGCCCCTCGGGTTCGCACACTGACACCGGAGTCAGTGGCCCGAGTCGACCACAGCGGTTCTTCGCCCGTCTGGTACGGGAGGTAAGTCTTTCGAATCACCCGCGAATCTCCTGTAAGCGGGTTTACTGTCTACCTTAAGGTGAATATTTGTTGAGGACTGAATCGGCTGTTTTAATTTCCTAGTAAAGGGCAAGAACTGGCCATATAAGATACGGATTCGGATTTCATCACCGTTCTCTTCTTTCCCGCCTTAGGAAAACGAAACCAAACGCGAACCTAAGCCTAAAATTTTGACTAGAAAGAGACCTATAGGGTAACGAGCTTAACAAGAAAGTCATTCGAAAAATATTGGTTACTCTTTTAAGCATACTTCAAAGTTCTTGATGGTTTCTGTGAGTTGAATGCGTGACTGCGCCGCTTTGTAATACCGGTGAGGCTTTGGGTATCAAAGCTCCACTGAGCTTCCCTCGCCTCGATTCAACTTACTTTAACTCAGATTGATTCCAGAAGGGTTTGCTTAAATTGTAACGAATTCCCTTTCGAAGGATTAGAAGCTGGTCTAGAAACAATCTAAGTGGAGCCATCATGCTTTTTGTTTGCTAGAAATTTTTGGGTTTGATTTTGTGGAGTCGGCCTGCTGTGTGTTTGCTTAGAACCTCCCTTTCCTATGATTTTTGTTTGTGTATGCCAAAAGCGCTCGAGTCCTTTACAAAGCGTGCTTGGAAAAGAGATAATTTTGGCCGTTTGATTAGTAACGATCCTAAAAGATCTTCTTGTGGAAGCGGGGAGCTCGAAGACTCTTCTTTTGAGATCCCCGTTTTTGGAAACTTCAGTTTTGATAATCTGTCTCTTCGTGAGGAAAGTACCCCTAGTACTTATGTTGTGCCACCGATGACAACTTTGAAAGATTACATGTTCTCAACTAGGTCCAACCGAGCTTCGTGCATTAAATTGCCAGCCACTACGGCTAATTTCGAGATAAAACCTAGTATTCTTCAGATGATCCCTATATTATTAGGAAAAGATGATGAGAACCCTTATTTTCATATTAGGTACTTCAAAGAAATTTGTGGGACAATTAGAATAAAAGACCTTACTGATGAAGTCTTGAAACTTAAAATGTTTCATTTTTCCTTGAGAGATAAAGCCAAGACCTGGCTGAACAACCTACCATCTGAATCCATTGAAACATGGCAGGAACTTATTGCTGCTTTCTATATGAAATTCTACCCTAAGCATAAAACTGCAGCTGTTAGGCAGAAAATTAGTGCTAGTGTGCAACAAGAGGGAGAGTCTCTTTATAGGTTTTTAGAGCGATTCAATGATCTCCTATCTCAGTGTCCTCACCATGGATTTGATAATATGAAACTCGTACAAATTATTTATGATGGTTTAGACTATTCGACCAAAGCCATGGTTGAGTCTATGTGCGCTGGTGAGTTCACTAGTAAAAATGCTGATGATGCTTTTACCTTCTTAGGAGCTATCGCTGAAAAATCCCAACAGTGGGAATCTTGTATTGAACCCCCTAAAAGACTCTTAGTCAATAGAAGTAGCACCAATGTGGTAGATACAAGTTTTGGTTCAGATGCTAAGTTTGCTGCTTTATCTAGAAGGTTAGAAGCTTTGGAAATGGGCCAGTCTAAAAATAGGTCCCTTGTTGAACCTGATGATAGGAATAGAGTCTCTCAAGTCTCTAGTTGTGGAGTAGAACCCAATAACTCGTTTTGGGAAGGTAAGGTTAGTGAAGAACAAGCCAATGCTGTCTATAACAACGCTAGGTTTGAAAATCGCCAGAAGTTTGACCCATACTCAGAGACCTACAACCCTGATTGGAGAAACCATCCTAATTTCTCTTGGTCTAAGGGCCAGAGTCAAGGCCAGTCTATCAATTCTCAGCCTCCCCCAGGTTTTGTTTTTAAGAACTCTTCAGGTCAAACCCAGTTTCAGAACACTTCTGAGAAAAAGATCTCTACCTTAGAAGAAACTCTCACTATATTAGCAAATAACCATGACATGCTATCAAAAAACCACCTTAGCTTTCAACAAGAAACTAGGCAGGAGTTGAAGAATAATTCCCAGAGTCTTGCCAAATTAGAACTTCAAGTAGGACAAATATCTAAGTTTATAAGTGAGAGAGAAGATGGAAGGTTCCCTAGTCGTACTGATCCTAACCCCAAAGGAGAGAAATCGTACAATCATGTGAATGCTGTCACAACCCTTAGGAGTGGAAAGAAAGTTGACAACAAGGTTGCGATGCCTGATAGTGAACATGCTGTAGTTCACCCGTCTGAGCCAGAGAATGAAGAACTGATAGAGTTTCTAAAGAGACCAATGAGGGTCCTGTTGAACCTGACTTTGTTCCCAGAGCCCCATTCCCACAACTGCTAGTTCCGACTAAGAGGGAGTCCAACTTTAATGATATATTGGAAGTTTTTAAGTAGGTTAATATCAACCTTCCATTATTAGATGCAATTAAGCAGATTCCCTCTTATGCCAAGTTCCTTAAGGAGTTATGTACGCGAAAGAGTAAGATCAGTGTACAGAAGAAAGCCTTCATAGCTAGTCATGTGAGTTCTATTATTCAGAATACCACTACTACTAAGTATAAAGACCAGGGTCCCCTACCATTTCTTGTACAATAGGTAAGTACCGTGTTGAGAAAGCGTTGCTTGACTTAGGATCCAGTGTGAACTTACTACCATACCATGTGTACCTTAAGCTAGGACTTGGTGAGATGAAACCTGCCCAGATGACACTTCAGTTAGCTGATAGGTCCGTTAAAATTCCTCGTGGTGTGATGGAGGATGTTCTTATTGAGGTCGACAAGTTTATTTATCCAGTGGATTTTGTTATCCTAGATACCCAACCTGTCCCTGACCCAGAGAACCAAATGCTAGTGATTTTAGGTCGCCCGTTTTTAACTACATCCAATGCGATCATTAATTGTCGAAATGGTATTATGAATTTATCTTTTGGTAATATGACCATTGAGCTGAACATTTTTAATATTAGTAAGCTACCCTATGAACTAGATGATTCATGCATAGCAGAGGTGAACATGACAGAAACATTAGTCGAGGAGTCATTACCAAATACTTTGTTAGAATATCCATTAGCGAAATGCCTAGCTCACTTTGGGATTGATTTTGATGATGATAATGTGATTAATGAGGTGAATGCTTTGTTAGATTCAACCCCTTTGTTAGATACTAGTAATGGATGGAAACCTAAGTTCGAACCACTACCAGTTTCTAAGTCTACCGTAGTTCCTTCTGAACAGCCTCCTAAGTTGTCCTAAAACCATTGCCAGATACCCTGAAGTATGTGTTTTTATGCCCGTCCGAGACTTTACCTGTGATTGTTTCTTACGACTTGGATAGAGATCAGGAAAGTAGGCTAGTAATCGTCCTTCAAAACAACAAGAAAGCTTTAGGGTGGACCATAGCAGACATTAAGGGTATAAGTCCTACTTTTTGTATGCATCTGATTTATTTAGAGGAAGATAGCAAACTTTCTAGGGAGATGCAACGTCGACTAAACCCTAATATGAAAGAAGTAGTTCGAACTGAGGTTCTTAAGCTGTTAGATGCATGCATTATCTACCCCATTTCAGAAAGTAAGTGGGTCAGCCCCGTTCATATTGTTCCCAAGAAATCTGGTATTACTGTAGTCCAGAATGATAACAATGAGTTAATCCCAACCCGAGTGACCATGGGTTGACGTGTTTGTATTGACTATAGGAAATTGAACAAGGTCACCAGGAAAGACCACTTTCCCCGTCCTTTCATCGACCAAATGATAGAGAGATTAGCTGAACGTAGTCACTATTGTTTCTTAGATGGCTACTCTGGCTATAATCAGATTGTTATTGCTCCAGAAGACCACGACAAAACCACTTTTACCTGTCCCTTTGGTACCTTTGCATATAGACGAATGCCTTTTGGGCTTTGTAATGCCCTGCGACTTTTCAACGTTGTATGATGAGCATATTTTCTGACATGGTAGAACGATTCTTAGAGGTATTTATGGATGACTTTTCAGTGTTTGGTTTGTCTTTCGATGAGTGCTTGCATCATTTGTCATTAGTTTTGACTAGGTGTAAGGAGAAAAATTTAGTGCTTAATTGGGAGAAATGTCATTTCATGGTTCGTTCAGGAATTGTTTTAGGGCATATTGTATCTTCTAAGGGTATAGAGGTAGATAAAGCAAAAGTTGACCTTATTAAAACTTTACAGGTCCCAAAAACCGTAAGAGATATTAGGTCATTCTTAGGGCATGCAAGTTTTTATCGTCGATTCATTAAGGATTTTAGCTTAATTTCTAGACCTCTTTGCCATTTGCTTGCAAAAGATGTTAAGTTTGTCTTTGATGATGCTTGTTTAGAGGCTTTTGAGAAGCTTAAAACTTTACTCACTACTGTCACCTTGGTATGCGAATATAGTAAACTATACCACTACAGAGAAGGAACTTTTAGCCATCGTGTTTGCTCTAGACAAGTTTAGACCTTATCTCTTAGGTTCTAAGAAAGTAATCTATACTGACCATGCTTCTTTGAAATACCTTTTATCTAAGAAGGATACCAAACCTAGATTGATTAGAAGGATCCTATTGTTGCAAGAATTTTCTCCAGACATTAGAGACAAAAAGGGCGCAAAAAATGTAGTAGCAGATCACTTGTCTAGGCTAGTTGTTAGTTCCCCTAATGACTCCCTTCCTATAAGGGATAGCTTTCCTGATGAACAACTGTTCCTTGTTACCCAATCACCTTGGTATGCGAATATAGTAAACTATATTGTTACCGGTCGAATGCCCCAACATTGGGGTAAACAAGATCGTTCTAGGTTTTTAGCCGAGGTTAAGCACTTATTTTGGGATGATCCTTAGTTTTTTAAGTATTGTCCAGACCAGATTATTAGGAGATGTATACCGGAGAGTGACCAGTCCAGTATTATTTCCTTCTGTCATGATCATGCTTGTGGAGGTCACTTTAGTGCTAAGAAGACTGCTGCTAAGATATTGCAGTGTGGATTCTATTGGCCTTCGTTGTTTAAAGACTCTCACAGTTACTGTGTTACTTGTGAGCGATGCCAGAAATTAAGAACCATTTCTCGTAGGAACATGATGCCCTTGAACCCTATTTTAGTTATTGAGGTCTTTGATGTGTGGGGTATTGACTTTATGGGTCCGTTTCCTAATATTTTTGGTAACCTTTATATCCTTGTCGTTGTAGACTATGTCTCTAAGTGGATTGAAGCGGTTGCGTGTAAAACCAACGACCATAGGGTTGTGATCGAGTTCTTTAAAGAAAATATACTTACACGTTTTGGTACACCGCGAGCTATAATTAGTGATGGAGGGTCGCACTTTTGTAATGGACCTTTTAGGCTTTTGATGAAGAAATATGGTATTACACATAAGGTAGCTACCCCGTATCATCCAAAAACTAGTGGTCAGGTAGAGGTTTCCAATAAGAAAATTAAACGTATTTTAGAAAAAACAGTTAACCCTAATAGGAAAGACTGGTCGTCGAGGCTTACTGATGCCTTATGGGATTACCATACTGCGTTTAAAACACCCATTGGAATGTCACATTATCGTTTAGTATCTGGAAAGGCATGTCACCTTCCTGTTGAGTTAGAGCATAGATCCTATTGGGCTATTAAGCAGGTTAGTTTTTCACTTGACAAGGCAGGAGCTCACAGAAAGTTCCAGCTCAATGAGTTGGACGAGATTCGTAGAGATGCATACGATATTGCTAAGGAGTATAAGAACAAAATGAAACTTGTGCATGATAAGAATATTTTACGAAAGTCATTTTTTCCAGGTCAAAAAGTTCTTCTGTATGACACTCGTTTGCATCTATTTCCCGGGAAGTTGCGCTCTCGATGGACCGGTCCTTTTATGGTCCGTGCTGTTTTTCCTCACGTCGCTGTTGAGATTGAGACACCAGATGGTAGTAGTTCTTCGAAGGTTAACGGTCAGAGATTGGAGCCCTTTTTAGAGCCTTTTCCTATAGGTGACGTTGAGGAGGTCTCTCTGGAGGACCATGTTTACCGTGATTGACCATCAAGGCGGTTTGTATGTTGTATAATATTTTTGTGGTTTTTGGTTCAACTCCACCCAGGTACTATCTTTCCGAACTTCTCTATTTACTGATTCCTCATGTTATTTACATTTTTGATAATGTTCTTTCATTAGAAACATCGAGGACAATGTTAGATTTAAGTTATGGGGTGGGGAAGAAACACTTTTTGGCTTTTAGTTGCAATAAATAAACTCCAGAATCCATTCTTTAAAATCACAAAAAATGGAAGATATAATTAGTACTTAGAGCACCTCCAACAGAAGGCTTGAAGTTCCTATTTATTCGGCCACCTAGGATTTTCTTAGTTTTTCGCAAAAAATTCATCTCCAACGGGAATGTGGGGAGTGAATGTAGGGTTGACGTGTACGTCAGTTATCAAGACATCCTCTAACCCATCCTCTGGTTTTAGAAGTTGTTGTAGAGGATGTGAAGAATCCAAGTCATCCCAAATTTTCTTAAAACTACGATGAAATCGATGTTGTTTTTTCCATAGTTATACTCTACTCTGATTAAAAGAAGATGAACCGTACATCTCATACAAAAAGAGGAAGATAGGTATGTAAGAATCCCAATTTAATTTCTTTTAATCTCTGCGAATAAAGAGAGAAAAAATGGGCTAGCTTATCTAATAATTTGATAAAAACAAAGAGAGAAAAGATAGGTTTTTAATACATATATGCATCTGGTCAATAGATTTAATTTAATCACAATTGTTTCTCTGCTACAAAGCGATATAAGTTGTATGTAACGAGTTTGAAAATTCTTAAACTCTAATCTCCAAAATTTTCTGTTGTATACGGATATCGGTCAATTAAAGGATAACAAATACACTATTACTTTCACCTTCAAAAGCCCTCCGTTGGAGATGATTATCTAGATGGTGTTAAGGATGTCGTCACTTAACACCCATACCGGAGGTCCCGTTGGAGATGCTCTTAAATAACGAGTCAAGGACCCAACTCAAAATTTGGAATCAGACCTTGGACGCACATTCCTTTTCTAAGTCGGAATTTGCGATACTAAGGTACAAGTAAGAGCCTTCCTAAACTCATCAACTTTCCCAACTCATCAAAAACTCGATCCCCTGCTATAAATATATACATATACTAGACTAGCTACTTGGTTCACGGTCTAGCAATCATAGATTTCCAGAAAATGGAGGATGAAGCATTCACCAACCAAAGTTTGAGTTATAAAGATATTAAGGTACACATCAATAATAGGGCGCTGGATAATTCGGTATTTGCTATTACTAAAGAAATACACCAAATTGACTATGTTGGGACTGTCTAGGTTTAAACGAGGACTTTGTTCTGAAACAATCGTACCATCGCTGCTGACAAACGATGGAATTCTTCGTCATGGGATTAATGTCGAAGTATATGATAGTAAATTAAGGAAATATGACATGGTGCTTCGAGGTTTTGGTGAGAATCCAACGATAATTAACCTTCATTGTTGGAATGAGTTGCGTCTATATAATGATTTTGCAGCGGGAATGAAGGTTGAAATATCAGTTTATCGTGATACCGTGACTAGGAAACTCTGTTTTGCTATCTACAAGATTTCAGAATAGAAGAGAAGGGGGGTTTCTTGGCTTCTTGCGGGGAAGGGGTTGAAGATTAATTATGCTGGCTTTTTCATTAGTTTTTTTTTTATTGAATTTCAAGTGATTTTCTTTCTAATTCTTTTCTATATTTGTATGTTTCGATCCATTTTTCTGGCTGTATGAGATTGAATGGAGTGAACATTGGATTAGTATCAGTTTGCAGTTAGTTCTGAAGTGACAATTGTAATTATTCTCAAACAAAAAAGGAGCAAATCTGATAAGCTAAAAGGAAAAAAAATGTTTGGTGCGTAGCACAGGAACAAATCTAATTGTAATTATTCTCAAACAAAAAAGGAGTGCAAATCTGATAATCCAGGCAACATAAGATATAATTTTCTGTGCTTAAAACACTATTAATGCATTAGATAAACATCTGGAGTCCGACAGTTATATGCTATCGCATAAAAAACAGTTATGCATGTAAACTATGAACACAAAAGAAAATAATAAGAACATGTTTTTCTTCACGAGCAATTGGATGGTTTCAATGTCATGTTGCGTAGCATTTTTTCCTGTCGAACTTGAAAATTGGATGGTTTCAATGTCACGAGCAATCAGGTCTTCTTGTTTCCTCACAACCGACTCAATTATCTCCGTATCTTCTTTCCCATAATTAATTCTTTTAATGAAACTAAGGCATCCTTGGCCTCAATCTCTTCCGGCTGACGAATCACAGCTTTCTGCCTTCTTAAATTCAATCGACTCCATCATTTTCGTATCTTGTTCCCCTAATTCTTTCA
This sequence comes from Papaver somniferum, assembly GCF_003573695.1. NCBI lineage: Eukaryota > Viridiplantae > Streptophyta > Magnoliopsida > Ranunculales > Papaveraceae > Papaver > Papaver somniferum. The sequence continues at coordinate 161,179,632 of NC_039360.1, read as the reverse complement.
GGGAAACTAAAGTGTCCTTGTGAGGAAAGATTTCACGAATCCATTCTTTAAAATCTGTAAGCATTTTGGAGGTAGAAGCTTTTGGGTCGAAAATATTGAGATAATCACCGACGTGAAATAAAACGCCCTCGCTCTAGTAACGGCTACCAATTGGTCTTCTTCAAGCCTAAACTTTTAATCCAACCGAACGACCAATGCTCTCTTGTTCTTTCACATCACTCTTTATTCTAATAGCCATATATCAAAGCATCTATTGGTTTCGTATCCTTCGGCAGCTAGCCAAACAGCAAAATACAAAACCCATCTAAAACTCTTATGTTGTTAAAATCCCAATTACCGTTTGGTGGCAAAGGAGGCGGTCAAAGATGTTCAAAAAAATTTTCTTACAGCCAAATCAAAAGTAAAAATCTTCTCTATACTTCCGACAATCCAATATAGAGCTCCATTCGCAAAGATACCTTGTTTCAAATAATTTAGCCCGAAATCGATACTGAATTTTCCAAGGTTTGTCCATCCGTCGCCTCTACCTAGTGGTATATATGGACTTATATTGTCTTCTCTCCAAGAAGGACACATGTATTCCTACAACTTTGTATTCATTTGTCGTAGAAACATAACCAAACACGCAAGTCCAACTAGGGCACCAATGGTATCAAAAAATTGTATTTTAGGAAGCATGATATGTTCTCTAGTGATGGGGTTACAAATACATATAGATGGGCGTCCATCAAGACATATTAGACCATTACACGAACCAACACGGTAAAACGGAGTTTTAAATTAAATCTTCTAATTCTCTCAATGGGTGTTGTTGATTCGTGATTCTGATTATATTTAAATTCTTGAGCATTGATGCGTTTGGTCGATACAAGAAAATCCAACTTACTAGAATCATCATGATTAATACGATATAAGTGCAACCAGGAGAAAGATGGATGATGAATAAAATTATTCCAAATCTTTCATACTAATTTGGGATCATGAACGAATTCGGCTTGTACTTGACTAAAAATGTCTAACTGGATTTCCAATGGTAAAAGATTGTTAAAGTAATCCATCAAACCCTTTTAATCTACATGGAGAGAAAACAAGTTTTTTTCAGCAAATACGTTAAAAATATATACATATATGTACATATATATACAAAAGATATGTTGACTGCGTAGTTCTCCCGATCTTTTATCCTGCCTCGAATACAAATTGGTCCCACAACTGCCCTTTATCCATCAAGATATTGGAGAGTTTAGATCTCTAACATTCATTCCTCTTGCGGGAGACTTTGGGAGAGAAAAGTGCGGTAAGTCTAGCACTTCCGTGTATATATAAATTAAGAAACAAACATTAAAAATCACTTCATCATGCCGACGCCACGGTACTAATGTGGTTGAATCAATGAATGATGGTACTATACGCGAGTTTGAAACCCTACACCAAATTCTTTACCAGTCAAAAAAAAAAGAAAACTTCCTCCTAACCCTATCAAAAAGATTAATTACTCTAAAGTCTACTTACGGAATGGAAAATTGGGACACTACCAACTTCAAATAGTCTCTTCAATGTTATTAATTGTGCAAAGGTTCCGCAATTTAGACATGTTTTCAGCTACTATGATACCTTTGGGAGCTCCGCAATTTGGTCGTCTAGGGGAGAAGATCACAAGAACCGAGGTGTAACTTTCATGAAAAAATAGTCGGTCATTGAAGATTAATTTTCACCATTTGTTATATGTTCATTTTCTTAGCATGTCGTTTGACGTTCATTATATAGAACATGTTCGGTATCAGTTTATCTGGACGGAAAGATTGAAAGGAAAAATAAGCGAAAAATACACAACCACGTTTAGGATGTTTGAGGAAACTAAAAATAGATACTAATTATCTAGTAGAGCAATAGGGTCTAAGTAATCATGGGTCAGTCGGATGGTCCATACACCATGCGATGTCCATAACTACTAGGAAATGATGATATTTCAAATCAAAGAATTAGAGTTGATTTATAATAAACTATGCAAATTTGATGATGCGGTGCTTCAGAGTTTTTTTAGAGAAAACGAATTTTAATAATGGTTGGAAGGAATTTAATGAAGGTTTGATTTAAGGCATGAAGGTTGTAATATATGTTTTTCACCATTTTGTAAATCGAAACTCTCTTTTTACTATCTACGAAATTCATCAAGAATATAGGAGGAAACAGAAGAAGGTGAAGAAAAGTGGAAAGTAATCAAGATTTAAGTCTTCTTTTGATTGAATGTTTTATTAATTTTATTTTTAATTGCTCCTAGACCTAAGTATTGAACATAGTAGTATTTTTGTTGTCCTGCATGCTTGTGTTTTAATTTTTTTTGTTTCAATCCTTTTTTGGTGATCTGGATTGAAGAAAACTCTTTACATGCCAACCGTTCAAAAACACTCCTAAACGGCTTATTTCACATACACATCTTTTACTTTATGGGTCTCATTTTTTTTTTGTCAGTGGCCAAGGTTTGAGTTACGAAAAAATAAACGCACAAATCTGACTATTCATAAGGTTGTTCGCCATTTCTCTAGATCCTCATATCTCTGATTCTTTTTTGTTTATGTTTAGTGTTGTGGTTTCCTTGAAAGGCAGTAGAAAATCCGATCACAAGGAGGGTGTGTGTTTACATGTTACCGTCAATAGTTGTGTTTCCATGTAAATTTACAAATGTATGGTCTCTGTAAACATCAATAAACAATGCTTCACGCATACATGGATGTATCAAATGTTTTATGGCATATGCTTATAAAACTTAGGTGATTGTGTTAGTTCCCAATTGAAAAAAGTTCACTTCCATAAGAATAACCTAACTTCTAAATTTTAGCGTCTAAGATGTTGGTGGAACTTGAATTGGAAAAAAAAAAACTTTCTTAATCTTCTTGGCTTCAAGAATTGTAATCGGTATATGTAAACTCCTTGGATTTCTCAAATTTCCCTTCTCAATGCTTTAGGGGTGGGTATAACGTTGAGCTATATGACAACCAAACTAGATACGACGCTTCACAGTTGGGATAATGATTATGTAATGAGTGCTTGGAAAGAATTTCATCATTATAATGGTTTGATTTATGGGATAAAAGTTCAAATATCTGCTTTCCACATTGTTGCCACTTGGAAACTTTGTTTTGTTGTAAGAGAGGGTAAATAAAATGGGTAAAGACTAATCATGCTTTGATATTTTTTTAATCGAATGTTTCATTAAATTTAATTTTCAAATCTCATGGACCTATCAAGTGTTAAACACACCTTTTGTAGTTTTTGTAGTTTCAATCCATTTTTGGTTGTATGAGATTGAAGAGAGTAAGCTCTGCTAGGTACTCTCAATCTGCAACGAAATCAAGTTTTGGTTGTGTTTTTTTCTCTGTTCTAGGGGTCGCATGTGTATAAATAAACAGACTATTAAATTTTTGGTTCTAACTTTGAAGCATCTAGAGCCGGAATTGATAAGATAGTATGATCTCACCTACGATGAAACTGTCCTGATCTATCATTTTTTTGCTGAGGTGATCAGCTAGAAAAACAATGATGATGTTATGAAGAAAGATGATATGTGTTCAGGAACTTAGTCTCCACATCAGATATGGATCGCGCCGATGGGTGAGTTAAAATGTTTCTCATCATTGTGCATCAGTATATGAGAAGTTGTTGTAAGCAACTGTTCAGGGTTAAACATTTTGCATGCATTTCATGTTTTTTCTCATGTTCTTTTTCTTGATGTCAATTTCACACTACACATGTAGTTCCAGGAAATCCTACAACACACCCCATTAACTATTATGATTATGATTTTTAGATCTAAACTTATTTGATATGAAAATAAAGATAAAGATAACGGAAACATAAAATAGGACACAAGATTTACGTGGTTCGATTAATTTGATCTACATCCACGGGGTTAGGTTTCACTATGATTATTGAATTACATATGGATTACATTGGGACTCCATTAATGAATATTTGGAGCTCCCGTTTTTACGGAGGAAGAAGAAGGAGATTATACTAATAACCATAATTCCGCTTTCTCTCTCATTCCTTTCTCTTTATATAGGATATTACATAGTGGATGACAGCTCATATTTCCTTTTATTTCGGATCCACCGTGCGGCATTACCCCACAACCTTATATTAATCTCGCATACTTGATAACCTATGTGATACTTTGCCCCTACATTTTGCCTCTTCTTTCTTGAATATCGTTTGAAGAGCGATCTTCAAGGAAAAATCCACTTTGTTGTAGTTGTTGGAGTAGTCTTTGATCTTTGTTGATGAAGGAACTACGCGAAAGAATACTGGGTTTGAAAAGTACGTACTTGCCTCTATTCTTTTGTGAAGTTCCGAAGATTTGAGAAGTATATATGAGGTATCATTTCTTGAAGTATGCGAAGTATGAAGTATCCTTGAAGAAATATAAGAACTCTGAAGTATCCTTGAACAAGTATAAGAAGTACTAATCCTCTAAATATAAGAAGTATTCATCCTTGAATGCGAATAAGAAGTATTGCTCCATGTTCTATGCCTCATGCTATGTTAGCTTTGTCATGAATGAAAATTCTTGTTATTCATGAATGAGCGTCTTCTTTGGAAATGATTCTGGCTGAAAAGATAAAGAACAAAAAATGTTTTCTTGATAATCCATAGTTGCCTCTGTTTTTTATCTATGAGGGAAGAACTCTTGAGAAAGTGTTGGTTGAGCGAATTGATCTTCACATTTTTCTTCTTTGGGTATAATTTCTTCAAATTGCTTATGCGAAATAATTGAGCGAAAACACTTATTTGATGAAATGTGTATGCGATGTAATGCTTATGCAATGCTTATTCCATGAATGCGTATGTGATGCTTTTATGTAACGTATAAATAATGTTGAGTTTCTTACCTTTGTTCTTTGTCCATCCTTAGTTCATCGGATCGTATTATATTGTTACTTCTTTTTCCTTATTTCTTTGGCTTTGTCTCAATCACTTTTACTATGCGATCTTCTTCGTATCCTATCCGCTCTTTATCAATTCCTGCGAAACAATATTAACTTGTGTTCTATTTTTCTCATGAGGTCTCATTTTTCCTAATGATTTCTTTTCTCATGTGCGAACTTATTTTTGCTACTTCTTTTTCGGATATCCTGCAAAAAAAATATTTAGTTAAATAAACATATTTTTCTTTTCTCTGGAGGTTTTATTGGCCTTCATAAGTAAAGGTCTTATTGTTGCCTCTGGCTGAAAAATTGCAGTCGGTCTTTACATTTTCATGCAATGATCCATTGATCTTGCCTTAATATCTCTTGTATTATTGCCTCTTCAGGATTCTTTTCATGCGACAGGCCTAGATACTCCCATGAGTAGAAGCCCCGTGACATTGTCGTCTTTTGACACAATTTAGCTCCCTAATGGATGGTGTCGTCCTTATCTTCCCCCTGGTTGCCCCTTCAAGGAATCTTACCTCTATCGGGTTAATATTATGGCTCTTACCATCCGGTATTTCAACAACCAGTTGATTTCGCAGCCTCTTATACCTTCACCGATAAGGTTCATGGTTACGAGACCGCATCCTAAGTGGGGTATCTTCGGACCGAGTGCATCATAGTCAGGACTTTTCAAGAGTGGTAAAGAATATCCAACGCCCCCCGCACTCTTGACTCAACCGTGTATACCTCGGCGCCCTAATCGAGTTTCTACACTCCTTACGAGAGACTTTCTCACCTTAGACTCTCAATCTAAGATTTTTCACTTAGACTAAAAATTTAAGGCACCTCTCCCGGATGGGCATCATCGTTTTTTTCTCACCCCAAATCTCCATGACTCAAGTTCCGGGGTCGGTGTAGCCTTTCCTTGAGTCATGCTTTCGAGGTTTCTCCGACTATGACATGCGATAGGTCTTACTTCTTTTCCTCTTGCATGTATGCGATTTGGGTTGCATGCCACATTCGGATTCCTTGCCAATCTGGTTTTTATTTCTGATGCCTTTTGTTAAGGTCTTACTTTTGCCTTTTTCTTCTTTTGCTTTTCTTTGTTGTTGTAGCGCTCTATTTCTCTTGATATCTATTTGTTGTTGTTGGTTCCTCTTGGTGCGTTGATTTCTCCCTTTTGATTTGCTAACATGTTGTGAGTTTCTCTTAGTATGCTTTACTGGGCTTGAACATGAAATGGCGTGCTTTGGGAAGATGGGCCTCTTTTGCAAATATGCGATATTATCGCACAGCAACAAGAAATTAAGTGAGAGGAGAGAATCATCCAACGTGCTGTGGCACGAACTCAATGAGCTTAACCAAATGTGTCGTCCGTTGCTTGATGTATAACCTCATTTTGTTCTCCTGTTATAATATCTTTGTCTTTATAATATCTTCTCCCTTGATATTCCAAAATTTTGCGAGCGATTCGCACAGCTTATCATTTTGTTCTCCTGTTAGCAGTATCTCCTTCCTATCTTAACTATTTGACGGAGTCCTTCATGCTGATGGGTATCATTCGCACACGTTATCATCTTGTTGCCACTCTTTGCATAAAATTTTTCTTCATGCTTTTTCTCTCCTCCTCCCAAGTTAGTGACCTAGTGATCTCCTGTAACTTTTTCCTTTGTTTTTATTATTTGTTCGTTCTTATAGTTGTCTTTGCTGGTGCATTCATTCCTTAGTTTCGTTCATGATACTGTATTGCTTTCGCCCTGCAAACCTGTATAAAATGTATATTATTTGTCCCTAAAAACTTGCAAAGTTCTTTTTTCGTCATACTTTTCAAATTATCCTTCTCCAACGTATATAGATCCCTTTTAATTTGTTGGTTTTTTTTTAGCTTTGCCTGAACATCGTTTTCATACCGGAGGCTTGCAATCATCCTTTTTCTCATGTTAGATGTCATCGTTGGGTGGTTAATTTGTGCCCTGCTCTTATCCTCGATTCCATTCAATCATATCTACGCGCATGCGAAGTGTGGAGAATGGCTCTAGAATACAGCTAGTATACATTTTGTTGGACTAGGTGAGCTTTGTTAACCCTTTGTTTATGCAGCACCTGGCCACATGCCTCTTTAAGTTCGTCTCTTTGCTAGTAATTTCAAGTTTATTACTCCGGCGTCGCTTATGCACCTGCATTTCATTCCTAGATTAGCAAAAGTCAAGAGTTTGATAAGAATACTTCCCTCTTGGGTTGTGTTGTTCTTGGGTTTTGAATTGTTTAGTTGAATGTGTAACCGTTCCTAACTCCATCGGTTATATTTATCGAAATCGTAAGTTGGTTTGGTTACACTGCATCCTTCGTCTTCGCGTAAAAGCAAGTTCTTTCTTTCGCTCCTGTGTTGTTGTCTCTTTGTTTTTGCTAATTGCTTTTTTCCTTTTCCAATTCATTCGCTCTGGAAAGTTTCTGCCAACTTAAATCAAACACACAAAGGTTAGTTAAGCTTAATGCCATATCTTCCCTTTACTTCAACTTAGAAAAGGAATTTGGTGAATATCTTCCACACATAACCTGTGGAGATATGCTTCTTATTTATATTAGGAAAGATAATAGATTTGTTACAGATTTAGAATATATCCTAACAAACATAAGAAGAATTCAAAACTGTTTAAAGTCCTAGTTTGTAGCCTATGGACTAGAGTTATTGAGAGTCTTTGGGAAGACTTGGTGTGTTATCTTAGTCACGTACTAACACTTCATCTTTAGAATTTATATCTCTGCCGGGGTTCTTTCGCGTAACAACGATTCTCTCCTCCAGCTATCAATCATTTTTTTTTATTAAAGAATTTTTTGCCTGTTATTCTAACTTTCCTCTATTAGCTGCAAAGATTTCTCTGCGAAGTTAGCAGACCCCTTCTTTCACAAAACTTTGCTCTACGGTCTGAACTGTTCTTCTCTGTGCGTCCTTAAGCTTATCTCTGTAGAAGTTGAATTCTCTTGTGCGAATTTATCGCAGAATCCAGTCTTTTTCTTGTTATTCCATACTTCTCATGATAGAATTGTTGTTCTTTGGTGAGCTTTAATATGGTGCTTTAGCTTCGCATGATATATTCTTCCCTTTGCTCCGCTTCTGGTGTCTTCTTTGCAATTATTTCTTTTCCTCTGTTTGATCATTCCTTCCTTTTATGGGAAGTTACATCATCATCTCTGAGTTGAGTTTTCTTTAAAATTAAAATAAGAAAAGGTTCTGTCCTTTGAAAATCGATATAGGCTCCTTTGTTTTTCTGCTTCTGCGTCTTTATTTGAATCCAGCCGCTGATGTTGCTCTAACATCTCCGTGTCTCTGCTTTCCTTTGATATCTCTGAGTTATTTGTATATCTTTTCTCCTGCGAAGCTGTTCGCCTGATGCTGTTGTCTCGTACGTACTTTGCCTCTAGCTTTATTGGATACTTTATTCTATCGCACGAAGGTCGGGTTCTAACTAGTCATTTGCTGATGATGCCTTCGCAGAGACTCCATTTTATACTTCTTGTTGGCTGTTTACGTATATGAAGCTTGTCTTCGCATGAGAATTCATTTTCACCTAAGTTGTTGATGTCCATAAATTTGCAATATCTCTTTTCTTCTTCACGCAATGTAACATCATCTTATATCCTATTTCTTCGCATTCTCTCGCAGATTAACCAAGTTCTTCTTTTACTTCGTTTACTATAATATAACAAATCAAACGGGTTAAACAGACACAATTTTTAAACTAACTTCTCTAAATCAGAGAGCGATGAGTTTCGCATAGTGCTGAATCCTCTAAATTAACTGAATTTTTTGACAATTAATGATTTTTCATCTCCGTTTTCGACCTGCCAACTCCTTTCTCTTCTGCGAATATATCTCCCTTGGATTTGTCGAGAATGCTCTTCGTATCAGTTGAGAATTCTTTGATTGATGCGGTCATTTTGCTGCAAACTAAATTGTAAAATCACAAAGCAATTAGATCTGTTTCTTGGTGTTCTTCTTGTAAATCAAGTCGAAATTGCAGGAACTAATGTTTTAAGAATTGGTTAAAATAGGTTTAGAAAACGCGATTTGCTTGTTTCAAATCTGTAAGCAAAACTTGTTTTAATTTAAGAATTCAAAAGAAATATGAATTTTTCTTGAAAACAAATTTCAATAGATATGAAATTTTTTTTCCAAGATTTTGTTGTAAATCATCAGATCTAAATAGTAAGAGTAAAATTAGAGAGATAAAGAAGAGGATTTATCCTTCTGATGCTAATTGTGGATGGAGTTGGTAGTTTTTTTCAGCTTCTGTTTTTTCACTTGAGCGGCTATATCTCTTTGTCTTCACCGATCTAAACTCCGCACTATGTTTTTCTTCGTGAATCGCCTTATTTCAACAAAACTTACTTTATTGCCTTTGAAACCCTTATATCTAGTAGAATCTCTCATTATCAGTAGTTAATTTCTTGATTCTCTTCATACCAACAAGAAGAAGGTAGTGTTTCTAGCGCCAAAATGTAGTTTGATTCTCCTACAACACAACCCATTAACTATTATGATTATGATTTCTAGATATAAACTTATTTGATATGAAAATAAAGATAAAAGATAACGGAAACATAAAATGGGACACAAGATTTACGTGGTTCGATCAATTTGATCTACATCCACGGGGTTAGGTTTCACTATGATTATTGAATTACATATGGATTACATTGGGTCTCTATTAATGAATATTTGGAGCTCCCGTTTTTATGGAGGAAGAAGAAAGAGATTATACTAAACCATAATATCGCTTTCTCTCTCTTCCTTTCTCTTTAATAGGATATTACATAGGAATGACAGCTCATATTTCCTTTTATTTCGGATCCATCTTGCGACATTACCGCACAGCCTTATATTAATCTCGCACACTTGATAACCTATGCGATACTTTGCCCCTACAAAACATATAACTTTTTGAATTTATGTTTATATTTTTGATGCATCTGGGGCCGCCTCCCCGTGCTATCCTGGTCCATGAAGATTCAGAACTGGTGTCTTACAATAATTGAGCAACAAATCCTGACACACAATTAACAAATCTTACATTAGGTAGTCAAGGTGTGAAGAAATTCCAATACATTTCGAGTCCATACATTTCTTGGTTTAGGATAACCCCTATGGTCTTCTAATCTAGCAGTTAGATTGACCATCCTTGTCATCTAGGGAAACCTACTAAGTCCTATGGGATGGTTAATCTAACAGCTAGATAAGAAGACCACGTCGGCGGGACCACCATCTAGCGTTGAACGGTTCAGCTCTCAGCGTTGTTTGGTTCAGCGTTTTAAATCTCAGCCGTTAGTGAAAATCTTACATTAGGGTGGTCAAGGTGTGAAGAAATTCCAATACATTTCGAGTCCCTAGATTTCTTGGTTTAGGCTAACCCCTATGGTCTTCTAATCTAGTAGTTAGATTGGCCATCCACGTCATCTAGGGAAACCTCCTAAGTCATATGGGATGGTTAATCTAGCAGTTAGATAAGAAGACCACGTCGGCGGGACCACCATCTAGCATTGATTCAGCGTTTTAAATCTCAGCCGTCAGTTCAAAAAACATTCTCCCAGCGCTGAATCGTTCAGCGTTCAGATCACTTTTTCAGCGCTGTTTGGTTCACCGTTTCAATCTCCCTGCTAGTTGAACTTCGAGCAAATGCTACGAGAGATACCTAGCAAGTGCAAGTGTTAACTTTTAAACCACACTTTTTCTTTGATTTGCAACACTTTTTGGTCAATCTAGCAGTTCAATCTAGCCTATAGGGATTAGTCTAAGGTTTATTTCTAAGTTAGGAAACAAACAAAGAGTTTTTAGAACTTCAGCACTTTACTTAAAAAAAATTAGAACAACCTAATCATTTCCAAGGCTCATGATTTGACGGATTGACAAGACTTAGAGCACCTCCAACAGAAGGCTTGAAGTTCCTATTTATTCGGCCACCTAGGATTTTTTAGTTTTTCGCAAAAAATTCATCTCCAACGGGACTGTGGGGAGTGAATGTGAGGTTGACGTGTACATCAGTTATCAAGACATTCTCTAACCCATCCTCTGGTTTTAGAGGTTGTTGTAGAGGATGTGAAAATCCAAGTCATCCCAAATTTTCTTAAAACTACGATGAAATCGATGTTGTTTTTTCCATATTTACTCTACTCTGATTAAAAGAAGATGAACCGTACATCTCATACAAAAGAGGAAGATAGGTATGTAAAAATCCCAATTTAATTTCTTTTAATCTCTGCGAATAAAGAGAGAAAAAATGGGCTAGCTTATCTAACAATTTGATAAAAACAAAGAGAGAAAAGATAGGTTTTTAATACATATATGCATCTGGTAATAGATTTAATTTAATCACAATTGTTTCTCTGCTACAAAGCGATATAAGTTGTATGTAAAGAGTTTGAAAATTCTTAAACTCTAATCTCCAAATTTTCTGTTGTATACGGATATCGGTCAATTAAAGGATAACAAATACACTATTACTTTCACCTTCAAAAGCCCTCCGTTGGAGATGAATATCTCCAACTCCCTGTAAATTTGGAAAATCTACGTAAGGATGTCGTCACTTAACACCCATACCGGAGGTCCCGTTGGAGATGCTCTTAACTAACGAGTCAAGGACCCAACTCAAAATTTGGAATCAGACCTTGGACGCACATTCCTTTTCTAAGTCGGAATTTGCGATACTAAGGTACAAGTAAGAGCCTTCCTAAACTCATCAACTTTCCCAACTCATCAAAAACTCGATCCCCTGCTATAAATATATACATATACTAGACTAGCTACTTGGTTCACGGTCTAGCAATCATAGATTTCCAGAAAATGGAGGATGAAGCATTCACCAACCAAAGTTTGAGTTATAAAGATATTAAGGTACACATCAATAATAGGGCGCTGGATAATTCGGTATTTGCTATTACTAAAGAAATACACCAAATTGACTATGTTGGGGACTGTCTAGGTTTAAACGAGGACTTTGTTCTGAAACAAATCGTACCATCGCTGCTGACAAACGATGGAATTCTTCGTCATGGGATTAATGTCGAAGTATATGATAGTAAATTAAGGAAATATGACATGGTGCTTCGAGGTTTTGGTGAGAATCCAACGATAATTAACCTTCATTGTTGGAATGAGTTGCGTCTATATAATGATTTTGCAGCGGGAATGAAGGTTGAAATATCAGTTTATCGTGATACCGTGACTAGGAAACTCTGTTTTGCTATCTACAAGATTTCAGAATAGAAGAGAAGGGGGGTTCTTGGCTTCTTGCGGGGAAGGGGTTGAAGATTAATTATGCTGGCTTTTTCATTAGTTTTTTTTTTATTGAATTTCAAGTGATTTTCTTTCTAATTCTTTTCTATATTTGTATGTTTCGATCCATTTTTCTGGCTGTATGAGATTGAATGGAGTGAACATTGGATTAGTATCAGTTTGCAGTTAGTTCTGAAGTGACAATTGTAATTATTCTCAAACAAAAAAGGAGCAAATCTGATAAGCTAAAAGGAAAAAAAATGTTTGGTGCGTAGCACAGGAACAAATCTAATTGTAATTATTCTCAAACAAAAAAGGAGTGCAAATCTGATAATCCAGGCAACATAAGATATAATTTTCTGTGCTTAAAACACTATTAATGCATTAGATAAACATCTGGAGTCCGACAGTTATATGCTATCGCATAAAAAACAGTTATGCATGTAAACTATGAACACAAAAGAAAATAATAAGAACATGTTTTTCTTCACGAGCAATTGGATGGTTTCAATGTCATGTTGCGTAGCATTTTTTCCTGTCGAACTTGAAAATTGGATGGTTTCAATGTCACGAGCAATCAGGTCTTCTTGTTTCCTCACAACCGACTCAATTATCTCCGTATCTTCTTTCCCATAATTAATTCTTTTAATGAAACTAAGGCATCCTTGGCCTCAATCTCTTCCGGCTGACGAATCACAGCTTTCTGCCTTCTTAAATTCAATCGACTCCATCATTTTCGTATCTTGTTCCCCTAATTCTTTCAGGGAAACTAAAGTGTCCTTGTGAGGAAAGATTTCACGAATCCATTCTTTAAAATCTGTAAGCATTTTGGAGGTAGAAGCTTTTGGGTCGAAAATATTGAGATAATCACCGACGTGAAATAAAACGCCCTCGCTCTTAGTAACGGCTACCAATTGGTCTTCTTCAAGCCTAAACTTTTTAATCCAACCGAACGACCAATGCTCCTCTTGTTCTTTCACATCACTCTTTTATTCTAATAGCCATATATCAAAGCATCTATTGCTTTCGTATCCTTCGGCAGCTAGCCAAACAGCAAAATACAAAACCCATCTAAAACTCTTATGTTGTTAAAATCCCAATTACCGTTTGGTGGCAAAGGAGGCGGTGAAAGATGTTCACAAAATTTTTCTTCAGCCAAATCAAAAGTAAAAATCTTCTCTATACTTCCGACAATCCAATATAGAGCTCCATTCGCAAAGATACCTTGTTTCAAATAATTTAGCCCGAAATCGATACTGAATTTTCCAAGGTTTGTCCATCCGTCGCCTCTACCTAGTGTGTATATATGGACTTATATTGTCTTCCTCTCCAAGAAGGACACATGTATTCCTACAACTTTGTATTCATTTGTCGTAGAAACATAACCAAACACGCAAGTCCAACTAGGGCACCAATGGTATCAAAAAATTGTATTTTAGGAAGCATGATATGTTCTCTAGTGATGGGGTTACAAATACATATAGATGGGCGTCCATCAAGACATATTAGACCATTACACGAACCAACACGGTAAAACGGAGTTTTTAAATTAAATCTTCTAATTCTCTCAATGGGTGTTGTTGATTCGTGATTCTGATTATATTTAAATTCTTGAGCATTGATGCGTTTGGTCGATACAAGAAAATCCAACTTACTAGAATCATCATGATTAATACGATATAAGTGCAACCAGGAGAAAGATGGATGATGAATAAAATTATTCCAAATCTTTCATACTAATTTGGGATCATGAACGAATTCGGCTTGTACTTGACTAAAAATGTCTAACTGGATTTCCAATGGTAAAAGATTGTTAAAGTAATCCATCAAACCCTTTTAATCTACATGGAGAGAAAAACAAGTTTTTTTCAGCAAATACGTTAAAAATATATACATATATATGTACATATATATACAAAAATGATATGTTGACTGCGTAGTTCTCCCGATCTTTTATCCTGCCTCGAATACAAATTGGTCCCACAACTGCCCTTTATCCATCAAGATATTGGAGAGTTTAGATCTCTAACATTCATTCCTCTTGCGGGAGACTTTGGGAGAGAAAAGTGCGGTAAGTCTAGCACTTCCGTGTATATATAAATTAAGAAACAAACATTAAAAATCACTTCATCATGCCGACGCCACGGTACTAATGTGGTTGAATCAATGAATGATGGTACTATACGCGAGTTTGAAACCCTACACCAAATTCTTTACCAGTCAAAAAAAAAAGAAAACTTCCTCCTAACCCTATCAAAAAGATTAATTACTCTAAAGTCTACTTACGGAATGGAAAATTGGGACACTACCAACTTCAAATAGTCTCTTCAATGTTATTAATTGTGCAAAGGTTCCGCAATTTAGACATGTTTTCAGCTACTATGATACCTTTGGGAGCTCCGCAATTTGGTCGTCTAGGAGGAGAAGATCACAAGAACCGAGGTGTAACTTTCATGAAAAAATAGTCGATCATTGAAGATTAATTTTGCACCATTTGTTATATGTTCATTTTCTTAGCATGTCGTTTGACATTCATTATATAGAACATGTTCGGTATCAGTTTATCTGGACGGAAAGATTGAAAGGAAAAATAAGCGAAAAATACACAACCACGTTAGTAGGATGTTTGAGGAAACTAAAAATAGATACTAATTATCTAGTAGAGCAATAGGGTCTAAGTAATCATGGGTCAGTCGGATGGTCCATACACCATGCGATGTCCATAACTACTAGGAAATGATGATATTTCAAATCAAAGAATTAGAGTTGATTTATAATAAACTATGCAAATTTGATGATGCGGTGCTTCAGAGTTTTTTTTAGAGAAAACGAATCTTTATAATAATGGTTGGAAGGAATTTAATGAAGGTTTGATTTAAGGCATGAAGGTTGTAATATATGTTTTTCACCATTTTGTAAATCGAAACTCTCTTTTTACTATCTACGAAATTCATCAAGAATATAGGAGGGAACAGAAGAAGGTGAAGAAAAGTGGAAAGTAATCAAGATTTAAGTCTTCTTTTGATTGAATGTTTTATTACATTTTATTTTTAATTGCTCCTAGACCTAAGTATTGAACATAGCTAGTATATTTTTGTTGTCCTGCATGCTTGTGTATTTTAATTTTTTTTGTTTCAATCCTTTTTTGGTGATCTGGATTGAAGAAAACTCTTTACATGCCACCGTTCAAAAAACACTCCTAAACGGCTTATTTCACATACACATCTTTTACTTTATGGGTCTCATTTTTTTTTTGTCAGTGGCCAAGGTTTGAGTTACGAAAAAATAAACGCACAAATCTGACTATTCATAAGGTTGTTCGCCATTTCTCTAGATCCTCATATCTCTGATTCTTTTTTGTTTATGTTTAGTGTTGTGGTTTCCTTGAAAGGCAGTAGAAAATCCGATCACAAGGGGGTGTGTGTTTACATGTTACCGTCAATAGTTGTGTTTCCATGTAAATTTACAAATGTATGGTCTCTGTAAACATCAATAAACAATGCTTCACGCATACATGGATGTATCAAATGTTTTATGGCATATGCTTATAAAACTTAGGTGATTGTGTTAGTTCCCAATTGAAAAAAGTTCACTTCCATAAGAATAACCTAACTTCTAAATTTTAGCGTCTAAGATGTTGGTGGAACTTGAATTGGAAAAAAAGAACTTTCTTAATCTTCTTGGCTTCAAGAATTGTAATCGGTATATGTGAACTCCTTGGATTTCTCAAATTTCCCTTCTCAATGCTTTAGGGGTGGGTATAACGTTGAGCTATATGACAACCAAACTAGATACGACGCTTCACAGTTGGGATAATGATTATGTAATGAGTGCTTGGAAAGAATTTCATCATTATAATGGTTTGATTTATGGGATAAAAGTTCAAATATCTGCTTTCCTCATTGTTGCCACTTGGAAACTTTGTTTTGTTGTAAAGAGGGTAAATAAAATGGGTAAAGACTAATCATGTTTTGATATTTTTTTAATCGAATGTTTCATTAAATTTAATTTTCAAATCTCATGGACCTATCAAGTGTTAAACACACCTTTTGTAGTTTTTGTAGTTTCAATCCATTTTTGGTTGTATGAGATTGAAGAGAGTAAGCTCTGCTAGGTACTCTCAATCTGCAACGAAATCAAGTTTTGGTTGTGTTTTTTTCTCTGTTCTAGGGGTCGCACGTGTATAAATAAACAGACTATTAAATTTTCGGTTCTAACTTTGAAGCATCTAGAGCCGGAATTGATAAGATAGTCTGATCTCACCTACGATGAAACTGTCCTGATCTATCATTTTTTTGCTGAGGTGATCAGCTAGAAAAACAATGATGATGTTATGAAGAAAGATGATATGTGTTCAGGAACTTAGTCTCCACATCGGATATGGATCGCGCCGATGGGTGAGTTAAAGTGTTTCTCATCATTGTGCATCAGTATATGAGAAGTTGTTGTAAGCAACTGTTCAGGGTTAAACATTTTGCATGCATTTCATGTTTTTTCTCATGTTCTTTTTCTTGATGTCAATTTCACACTACACATGTAGTTCCAGGAAATCCTACAACACACCCCATTAACTATTATGATTATGATTTTTAGATCTAAACTTATTTGATATGAAAATAAAGATAAAGATAACGGAAACATAAAATAGGACACAAGATTTACGTGGTTCGATTAATTTGATCTACATCCACGGGGTTAGGTTTCACTATGATTATTGAATTACATATGGATTACATTGGGACTCCATTAATGAATATTTGGAGCTCCCGTTTTTACGGAGGAAGAAGAAGGAGATTATACTAATAACCATAATTCCGCTTTCTCTCTCATTCCTTTCTCTTTATATAGGATATTACATAGTGGATGACAGCTCATATTTCCTTTTATTTCGGATCCACCGTGCGGCATTACCCCACACCCTTATATTAATCTCGCATACTTGATAACCTATGTGATACTTTGCCCCTACATTTTGCCTCTTCTTTCTTGAATATCGTTTGAAGAGCGATCTTCAAGGAAAAATCCACTTTGTTGTAGTTGTTGGAGTAGTCTTTGATCTTTGTTGATGAAGGAACTACGCGAAAGAATACTGGATTTGAAAAGTACGTACTTGCCTCTATTCTTTTGTGAAGTTCCGAAGATTTGAGAAGTATATATGAGGTATCATTTCTTGAAGTATGCGAAGTATGAAGTATCCTTGAAGAAATATAAGAACTCTGAAGTATCCTTGAACAAGTATAAGAAGTACTAATCCTCTAAATATAAGAAGTATTCATCCTTGAATGCGAATAAGAAGTATTGCTCCGTGTTCTCTGCCTCATGCTATGTTAGCTTTGTCATGAATGAAAATTCTTGTTATTCATGAATGAGCGTCTTCTTTGGAAATGATTCTGGCTGAGAAGATAAAGAACAAAAAATGTTTTCTTGATAATCCATAGTTGCCTCTGTTTTTTATCTATGAGGGAAGAACTCTTGAGAAAGTGTTGGTTGAGCGAATTGATCTTCACATTTTTCTTCTTTGGGTATAATTTCTTCAAATTGCTTATGCGAAATAATTGAGCGAAAACACTTATTTGATGAAATGTGTATGCGATGTAATGCTTATGCAATGCTTATTCCATGAATGCGTATGTGATGCTTTTATGTAACGTATAAATAATGTTGAGTTTCTTACCTTTGTTCTTTGTCCATCCTTAGTTCATCGGATCGTATTGTATTGTTACTTCTTTTTCCTTATTTCTTTGGCTTTGTCTCAATCACTTTTACTATGCGATCTTCTTCGTATCTTATCCGCTCTTTATCAATTCCTGCGAAACAATATTAACTTGTGTTCTATTTTTCTCATGAGGTCTCATTTTTCCTAATGATTTCTTTTCTCATGTGCGAACTTATTTTTGCTACTTCTTTTTCGGATATCCTGCAAAACAAATATTTAGTTAAATAAACATATTTTTCTTTTCTCTGGAGGTTTTGTTGTCCTTCATAAGTAAAGGTCTTATTGTTGCCTCTGGCTGAAAAATTGCAGGCGGTCTTTACATTTTCATGCAATGATCCATTGATCTTGCCTTAATATCTCTTGTATTATTGCCTCTTCAGGATTCTTTTCATGCGACAGGCCTAGATACTCCCATGAGTAGAAGCCCCGTGACATTGTCGTCTTTTGACACAATTTAGCTCCCTAATGGATGGTGCCGTCCTTATCTTCCCCCTGGTTGCCCCTTCAAGGAATCTTACCTCTATTGGGTTAATATTATGGCTCTTACCATCCGGTATTTCAACAACCAGTTGATTTCGCAGCGTCTTATACCTTCATCGATAAGGTTCATGGTTACGAGACCGCATCCTAAGTGGGGTATCTTCGGACCGAGTGCATCATAGTCAGGACTTTTCAAGAGTGGTAAAGAATATCCAACGCCCCCCGCACTCTTGACTCAACCGTGTATGCCTCGGCGCCCTAATCGAGTTTCTACACTCCTTAGGAGAGACTTTCTCACCTTAGACTCTCAATCTAAGATTTTTCACTTAGACTAAAAATTTAAGGCACCTCTCCCGGATGGGCATCATCGTTTTTTTCTCACCCAAATCTCCATGACTCAAGTTCCGGGGTCGGTGTAGCCTTTCCTTGAGTCATGCTTTCGAGGTTTCTCCGACTATGACATGCGATAGGTCTTACTTCTTTTCCTCTTGCATGTATGCGATTTGGGTTGCACGCCACATTCGGATTCCTTGCCAATCTGGTTTTTATTTCTGATGCCTTTTGTTAAGGTCTTACTTTTGTCTTTTTCTTCTTTTGCTTTTCTTTGTTGTTGTAGCGCTCTATTTCTCTTGATATCTATTTGTTGTCGTTGGTTCCTCTTGGTGCGTTGATTTCTCCCTTTTGATTTGCTAACATGTTGTGAGTTTCTCTTAGTATGCTTTACTGGGCTTGAACATGAAATGGCGTGCTTTGGGAAGATGGGCCTCTTTTGCAAATATGCGATATTATCGCACAGCAACAAGAAATTAAGTGAGAGGAGAGAATCATCCAACGTGCTGTGGCACGAACTCAATGAGCTTAACCAAATGTGTCGTCCGTTGCTTGATGTATAACCTCATTTTGTTCTCCTGTTATAATATCTTTGTCTTTATAATATCTTCTCCCTTGATATTCCAAAATTTTGCGAGCGATTCGCACAGCTTATCATTTTGTTCTCCTGTTAGCAGTATCTCCTTCCTATCTTAACTATTTGACGGAGTCCTTCATGCTGATGGGTATCATTCGCACACGTTATCATCTTGTTGCCACTCTTTGCATAAAATTTTTCTTCATGCTTTTTCTCTTCTCCTCCCAAGTTAGTGACCTAGTGATCTCCTGTAACTTTTTCCTTTGTTTTTATTATTTGTTCGTTCTTATAGTTGTCTTTGCTGGTGCATTCATTCCTTAGTTTCGTTCATGATACTGTATTGCTTTCGCCCTGCAAACATGTATAAAATGTATATTATTTGTCCCTAAAAACTTGCAAAGTTCTTTTTTCGTCATACTTTTCAAATTATCCTTCTCCAACGTATATAGATCCCTTTTAATTTGTTGGTTTTTTTTAGCTTTGCCTGAACATCGTTTTCATACCGGAGGCTTGCAATCATCCTTTTTCTCATGTTAGATGTCATCGTTGGGTGGTTAATTTGTGCCCTGCTCTTATCCTCGATTCCATTCAATCATATCTACGCGCATGCGAAGTGTGGAGAATGGCTCTAGAATACAGCTAGTATACATTTTGTTGGACTAGGTGAGCTTTGTTAACCCTTTGTTTATGCAGCACCTGGCCACATGCCTCTTTAAGTTCGTCTCTTTGCTAGTAATTTCAAGTTTATTACTCCGGCGTCGCTTATGCACCTGCATTTCATTCCTAGATTAGCAAAAGTCAAGAGTTTGATAAGAATACTTCCCTCTTGGGTTGTGTTGTTCTTGGGTTTTGAATTGTTTAGTTGAATGTGTAACCGTTCCTAACTCCATCGGTTATATTTATCGAAATCGTAAGTTGGTTTGGTTACACTGCATCCTTCGTCTTCGCGTAAAAGCAAGTTCTTTCTTTCGCTCCTGTGTTGTTGTCTCTTTGTTTTTGCTAATTGCTTTTTTCCTTTTCCAATTCATTCGCTCTGGAAAGTTTCTGCCAACTTAAATCAAACACACAAAGGTTAGTTAAGCTTAATGCCATATCTTCCCTTTACTTCATCTTTAGAATTTATATCTCTGCCGGGGTTCTTTCGCGTAACAACGATTCTCTCCTCCAGCTATCAATCATTTTTTTTTATTAAAGAATTTTTTGCCTGTTATTCTAACTTTCCTCTATTAGCTGCAAAGATTTCTCTGCGAAGTTAGCAGACCCCTTCTTTCACAAAACTTTGCTCTACGGTCTGAACTGTTCTTCTCTGTGCGTCCTTAAGCTTATCTCTGTAGAAGTTGAATTCTCTTGTGCGAATTTATCGCAGAATCCAGTTTTTCTTGTTATTCCATACTTCTCATGATAAGAATTGTTGTTCTTTGGTGAGCTTTAATATGGTGCTTTAGCTTCGCATGATATATTCTTCCCTTTGCTCCGCTTCTGGTGTTCTTCTTTGCAATTATTTCTTCTTCTTTTCCTCTGTTTGATCATTCCTTCCTTTTATGGGAAGTTACATCATCATCTCTGAGTTGAGTTTTCTTTAAAATTAAAATAAGAAAAGGTTCTGTCCTTTGAAAATCGATATAGGCTCCTTTGTTTTTCTGCTTCTGCGTCTTTATTTGAATCCAGCCGCTGATGTTGCTCTAACATCTCCGTGTCTCTGCTTTCCTTTGATATCTCTGAGTTATTTGTATATCTTTTCTCCTGCGAAGCTGTTCGCCTGATGCTGTTGTCTCGTACTTCCCTTTGCCTCTAGCTTTATTGGATACTTTATTCTATCGCACGAAGGTCGGGTTCTAACTAGTCATTTGCTGATGATGCCTTCGCAGAGACTCCATTTTATACTTCTTGTTGGCTGTTTACGTATATGAAGCTTGTCTTCGCATGAGAATTCATTTTCACCTAAGTTGTTGATGTCCATAAATTTGCAATATCTCTTTTCTTCTTCACGCAATGTAACATCATCTTATATCCTATTTCTTCGCATTCTCTCGCAGATTAACCAAGTTCTCTTTTACTTCGTTTACTATAATATAACAAATCAAACGGGTTAACAGACACAATTTTTAAACTAACTTCTCTAAATAAGAGAGCGATGAGTTTCGCATAGTGCTGAATCCTCTAAATTAACTGAATTTTTTACAATTAATGATTTCTATCTCCGTTTTCGACTGCCAACTCCTTTCTCTTCTGCGAAATTATATCCCTGGATCCTTTGGATTTGTCGAGAATGCTCTTCGTAATCAGTTGAGAATTCTTTGATTGATGCGGTCATTTGCTGCAAACTAAATTGTAAAATCACAAAGCAATTAGATCTGTTTCTTGGTGTTCTTCTTGTAAATCAAGTCGAAATTGCAGGAAACTAATGTTTTAAGAATTGGTTAAAATAGGTTTAGAAAACGCGATTTGCTTGTTTCAAATCTGTAAGCAAAACTTGTTTTAATTTAAGAATTCAAAAGAAATATGAATTTTTCTTGAAAACAAATTTCAATAGATATGAAATTTTTTTTCCAAGATTTTGTTGTAAATCATCAGATCTAAATAGTAAGAGTAAAATTAGAGAGATAAAGAAGAGGATTTCCTTCTGATGCTAATTGTGGATGGAGTTGGTAGTTTTCAGCTTCTGTTTTTTCACTTGAGCGGCTATATCTCTTTGTCTTCACCGATCTAAACTCCGCACTATGTTTTTCTTCGTGAATCGCCTTATTTCAACAAAACTTACTTTATTGCCTTTGAAACCCTTATATCTAGTAGAATCTCTCATTATCAGTAGTTAATTTCTTTGATTCTCCTTCATACCAACAAGAAGAAGGTAGTGTTTCTAGCGCCAAAATGTAGTGTTTCTTTGATTCTCCTACAACACAACCCATTAACTATTATGATTATGATTTCTAGATATAAACTTATTTGATATGAAATAAAGATAAAAGATAACGGAAACATAAAATGGGACACAAGATTTACGTGGTTCGATCAATTTGATCTACATCCACGGGGTTAGGTTTCACTATGATTATTGAATTACATATGGATTACATTGGGTCTCTATTAATGAATATTTGGAGCTCCCGTTTTTATGGAGGAAGAAGAAAGAGATTATACTAATAACCATAATATCGCTTTCTCTCTCCTTCCTTTTCTTTATATAGGATATTACATAGTGAATGACAGCTCATATTTCCTTTTATTTCGGATCCATCTTGCGACATTACCGCACAGCCTTATATTAATCTCGCACACTTGATAACCTATGCGATACTTTGCCCCTACAAAACATATAAGACTTTGAATTTATGTTTATATTTTTGATGCATCTGGGGCCGCATCCACCGTGCTATCCTGGTCACATGAAAGATTCAGAACTGGTGTCTTACAATAAATTGAGCAACAAAATCCTGACACACCAATTAACAAAATCTTACATTAGGGTAGTCAAGGTGTGAAGAAATTCCAATACATTTCGAGTCCACATTTCTTGGTTTAGGAACCCCTATGGTCTTCTAATCTAGCAGTTA
The DNA here is from genome assembly GCF_003573695.1 of Papaver somniferum. NCBI lineage: Eukaryota > Viridiplantae > Streptophyta > Magnoliopsida > Ranunculales > Papaveraceae > Papaver > Papaver somniferum. The sequence continues at coordinate 161,156,792 of NC_039360.1, read as the reverse complement.
GATTGACCATCCTTGTCATCTAGGGAAACCTACTAAGTCCTATGGGATGGTTAATCTAACAGCTAGATAAGAAGACCACGTCGGCGGACCACCATCTAGCGTTGAACGGTTCAGCTCTCAGCGTTGTTTGGTTCAGCGTTTTAAATCTCAGCCGTTAGTGAAAATCTTACATTAGGGTGGTCAAGGTGTGAAGAAATTCCAATACATTTCGAGTCCCTAGATTTCTTGGTTTAGGCTAACCCCTATGGTCTTCTAATCTAGTAGTTAGATTGGCCATCCACGTCATCTAGGGAAACCTCCTAAGTCATATGGGATGGTTAATCTAGCAGTTAGATAAGAAGACCACGTCGGCGGGACCACCATCTAGCATTGATTCAGCGTTTTAAATCTCAGCCGTCAGTTCAAAAAACATTCTCCCAGCGCTGAATCGTTCAGCGTTCAGATCACTTTTTCAGCGCTGTTTGGTTCACCGTTTCAATCTCCCTGCTAGTTGAACTTCGAGCAAATGCTACGAGAGATACCTAGCAAGTGCAAGTGTTAACTTTTAAACCACACTTTTTCTTTGATTTGCAACACTTTTTGGTCAATCTAGCAGTTCAATCTAGCCTATAGGGATTAGTCTAAGGTTTATTTCTAAGTTAGGAAACAAACAAAGAGTTTTTAGAACTTCAGCACTTTACTTAAAAAAAAATTAGAACAACCTAATCATTTCCAAGGCTCATGATTTGACGGATTGACAAGACTTAGAGCACCTCCAACAGAAGGCTTGAAGTTCCTATTTATTCGGCCACCTAGGATTTTTTTAGTTTTTCGCAAAAAATTCATCTCCAACGGGACTGTGGGGAGTGAATGTGAGGTTGACGTGTACATCAGTTATCAAGACATTCTCTAACCCATCCTCTGGTTTTAGAGGTTGTTGTAGAGGATGTGAAAAATCCAAGTCATCCCAAATTTTCTTAAAACTACGATGAAATCGATGTTGTTTTTTCCATATTTATACTCTACTCTGATTAAAAGAAGATGAACCGTACATCTCATACAAAAAGAGGAAGATAGGTATGTAAAAATCCCAATTTAATTTCTTTTAATCTCTGCGAATAAAGAGAGAAAAAATGGGCTAGCTTATCTAACAATTTGATAAAAACAAAGAGAGAAAAGATAGGTTTTTAATACATATATGCATCTGGTAAATAGATTTAATTTAATCACAATTGTTTCTCTGCTACAAAGCGATATAAGTTGTATGTAAAGAGTTTGAAAATTCTTAAACTCTAATCTCCAAATTTTCTGTTGTATACGGATATCGGTCAATTAAAGGATAACAAATACACTATTACTTTCACCTTCAAAAGCCCTCCGTTGGAGATGAATATCTCCAACTCCCTGTAAATTTGGAAAATCTACGTAAGGATGTCGTCACTTAACACCCATACCGGAGGTCCCGTTGGAGATGCTCTTAACTAACGAGTCAAGGACCCAACTCAAAATTTGGAATCAGACCTTGGACGCACATTCCTTTTCTAAGTCGGAATTTGCGATACTAAGGTACAAGTAAGAGCCTTCCTAAACTCATCAACTTTCCCAACTCATCAAAAACTCGATCCCCTGCTATATATATACATATACTAGACTAGCTACTTGGTTCACGGTCTAGCAATCATAGATTTCCAGAAAATGGAGGATGAAGCATTCACCAACCAAAGTTTGAGTTATAAAGATATTAAGGTACACATCAATAATAGGGCGCTGGATAATTCGGTATTTGCTATTACTAAAGAAATACACCAAATTGACTATGTTGGGGACTGTCTAGGTTTAAACGAGGACTTTGTTCTGAAACAAATCGTACCATCGCTGCTGACAAACGATGGAATTCTTCGTCATGGGATTAATGTCGAAGTATATGATAGTAAATTAAGGAAATATGACATGGTGCTTCGATGTTTTGGTGAGAATCCAACGATAATTAACCTTCATTGTTGGAATGAGTTGCGTCTATATAATGATTTTGCAGCGGGAATGAAGGTTGAAATATCAGTTTATCGTGATACCGTGACTAGGAAACTCTGTTTTGCTATCTACAAGATTTCAGAATAGAAGAGAAGGGGGGTTCTTGGCTTCTTGCGGGGAAGGGGTTGAAGATTAATTATGCTGGCTTTTTCATTAGTTTTTTTTTTATTGAATTTCAAGTGATTTTCTTTCTAATTCTTTTCTATATTTGTATGTTTCGATCCATTTTTCTGGCTGTATGAGATTGAATGGAGTGAACATTGGATTAGTATCAGTTTGCAGTTAGTTCTGAAGTGACAATTGTAATTATTCTCAAACAAAAAAGGAGCAAATCTGATAAGCTAAAAGGAAAAAAAATGTTTGGTGCGTAGCACAGGAACAAATCTAATTGTAATTATTCTCAAACAAAAAAGGAGTGCAAATCTGATAATCCAGGCAACATAAGATATAATTTTCTGTGCTTAAAACACTATTAATGCATTAGATAAACATCTGGAGTCCGACAGTTATACTATCGCATAAAAAACAGTTATGCATGTAAACTATGAACACAAAAGAAATAATAAGAACATGTTTTTCTTCACGAGCAATTGGATGGTTTCAATGTCATGTTGCGTAGCATTTTTCCTGTCGAACTTGAAAATTGGATGGTTTCAATGTCACGAGCAATCAGGTCTTCTTGTTTCCTCACAACCGACTCAATTATCTCCGTATCTTCTTTCCCATAATTAATTCTTTTAATGAAACTAAGGCATCCTTGGCCTCAATCTCTTCCGGCTGACGAATCACAGCTTTCTGCCTTCTTAAATTCAATCGACTCCATCATTTTCGTATCTTGTTCCCCTAATTCTTTCAGGGAAACTAAAGTGTCCTTGTGAGGAAAGATTTCACGAATCCATTCTTTAAAATCTGTAAGCATTTTGGAGGTAGAAGCTTTTGGGTCGAAAATATTGAGATAATCACCGACGTGAAATAAAACGCCCTCGCTCTTAGTAACGGCTACCAATTGGTCTTCTTCAAGCCTAAACTTTTTAATCCAACCGAACGACCAATGCTCCTCTTGTTCTTTCACATCACTCTTTTATTCTAATAGCCATATATCAAAGCATCTATTGCTTTCGTATCCTTCGGCAGCTAGCCAAACAGCAAAATACAAAACCCATCTAAAAACTCTTATGTTGTTAAAATCCCAATTACCGTTTGGTGGCAAAGGAGGCGGTGAAAGATGTTCACAAAATTTTTCTTCAGCCAAATCAAAAGTAAAAATCTTCTCTATACTTCCGACAATCCAATATAGAGCTCCATTCGCAAAGATACCTTGTTTCAAATAATTTAGCCCGAAATCGATACTGAATTTTCCAAGGTTTGTCCATCCGTCGCCTCTACCTAGTGTGTATATGGACTTATATTGTCTTCCTCTCCAAGAAGGACACATGTATTCCTACAACTTTGTATTCATTTGTCGTAGAAACATAACCAAACACGCAAGTCCAACTAGGGCACCAATGGTATCAAAAAATTGTATTTTAGGAAGCATGATATGTTCTCTAGTGATGGGGTTACAAATACATATAGATGGGCGTCCATCAAGACATATTAGACCATTACACGAACCAACACGGTAAAACGGAGTTTTTAAATTAAATCTTCTAATTCTCTCAATGGGTGTTGTTGATTCGTGATTCTGATTATATTTAAATTCTTGAGCATTGATGCGTTTGGTCGATACAAGAAAATCCAACTTACTAGAATCATCATGATTAATACGATATAAGTGCAACCAGGAGAAAGATGGATGATGAATAAAATTATTCCAAATCTTTCATACTAATTTGGGATCATGAACGAATTCGGCTTGTACTTGACTAAAAATGTCTAACTGGATTTCCAATGGTAAAAGATTGTTAAAGTAATCCATCAAACCCTTTTAATCTACATGGAGAGAAAAACAAGTTTTTTTCAGCAAATACGTTAAAAATATATACATATATATGTACATATATATACAAAAATGATATGTTGACTGCGTAGTTCTCCCGATCTTTTATCCTGCCTCGAATACAAATTGGTCCCACAACTGCCCTTTATCCATCAAGATATTGGAGAGTTTAGATCTCTAACATTCATTCCTCTTGCGGGAGACTTTGGGAGAAAACTTCCTCCTAACCCTACACCAAATTCTTTACCAGTCAAAAAAAAAAAAGAAAACTTCCTCCTAACCCTATCAAAAAGATTAATTACTCTAAAGTCTACTTACGGAATGGAAAATTGGGACACTACCAACTTCAAATAGTCTCTTCAATGTTATTAATTGTGCAAAGGTTCCGCAATTTAGACATGTTTTCACCTACTATGATACCTTTGGGAGCTCCGCAATTTGGTCGTCTAGGAGGAGAAGATCACAAGAACCGAGGTGTAACTTTCATGAAAAAATAGTCGGTCATTGAAGATTAATTTTTCACCATTTGTTATATGTTCATTTTCTTAGCATGTCGTTTGACGTTCATTATATAGAACATGTTCGGTATCAGTTTATCTGGACGGAAAGATTGAAAGGAAAAATAAGCGAAAAATACACAACCACGTTACTAGGATGTTTGAGGAAACTAAAAATAGATACTAATTATCTAGTAGAGCAATAGGGTCTAAGTAATCATGGGTCAGTCGGATGGTCCATACACCATGCGATGTCCATAACTACTAGGAAATGATGATATTTCAAATCAAAGAATTAGAGTTGATTTATAATAAACTATGCAAATTTGATGATGCGGTGCTTCAGAGTTTGTTTAGAGAAAACGAATCTTTATAATAATGGTTGGAAGGAATTTAATGAAGGTTTGATTTAAGGCATGAAGGTTGTAATATATGTTTTTCACCATTTTGTAAATCGAAACTCTCTTTTTACTATCTACGAAATTCATCAAGAATATAGGAGGAAACAGAAGAAGGTGAAGAAAAGTGGAAAGATTAATCAAGATTTAAGTCTTCTTTTGATTGAATGTTTTATTAAATTTTATTTTTAATTGCTCCTAGACCTAAGTATTGAACATAGTTAGTATATTTTTGTTGTCCTGCATGCTTGTGTGTTTTAATTTTTTTTGTTTCAATCCTTTTTTGGTGATCTGGATTGAAGAAAACTCTTTACATGCCAACGTTCAAAAAACACTCCTAAACGGCTTATTTCACATACACATCTTTTACTTTATGGGTCTCATATTTTTTTTTGTCAGTGGCCAAGGTTTGAGTTACGAAAAAATAAACGCAAAAATCTGACTATTCATAAGGTTGTTCGCCATTTCTCTAGATCCTCATATCTCTGATTCTTTTTTGTTTATGTTTAGTGTTGTGGTTTCCTTGAAAGGCAGTAGAAAATCCGATCACAAGGAGGGTGTGTGTTTACATGTTACCGTCAATAGTTGTGTTTCCATGTAAATTTACAAATGTATGGTCTCTGTAAACATCAATAAACAATGCTTCACGCATACATGGATGTATCAAATGTTTTATGGCATATGCTTATAAAACTTAGGTGATTGTGTTAGTTCCCAATTGAAAAAAGTTCACTTCCATAAGAATAACCTAACTTCTAAATTTTAGCGTCTAAGATGTTGGTGGAACTTGAATTGGAAAAAAAGAACTTTCTTAATCTTCTTGGCTTCAAGAATTGTAATCGGTATATGTGAACTCCTTGGATTTCTCAAATTTCCCTTCTCAATGCTTTAGGGGTGGGTATAACGTTGAGCTATATGACAACCAAACTAGATACGACGCTTCACAGTTGGGATAATGATTATGTAATGAGTGCTTGGAAAGAATTTCATCATTATAATGGTTTGATTTATGGGATAAAAGTTCAAATATCTGCTTTCCTCATTGTTGCCACTTGGAAACTTTGTTTTGTTGTAAGAGAGGGTAAATAAAATGGGTAAAGACTAATCATGTTTTGATATTTTTTTAATCGAATGTTTCATTAAATTTAATTTTCAAATCTCATGGACCTATCAAGTGTTAAACACACCTTTTGTAGTTTTTGTAGTTTCAATCCATTTTTGGTTGTATGAGATTGAAGAGAGTAAGCTCTGCTAGGTACTCTCAATCTGCAACGAAATCAAGTTTTGGTTGTGTTTTTTTCTCTGTTCTAGGGGTCGCACGTGTATAAATAAACAGACTATTAAATTTTCGGTTCTAACTTTGAAGCATCTAGAGCCGGAATTGATAAGATAGTCTGATCTCACCTACGATGAAACTGTCCTGATCTATCATTTTTTTGCTGAGGTGATCAGCTAGAAAAACAATGATGATGTTATGAAGAAAGATGATATGTGTTCAGGAACTTAGTCTCCACATCGGATATGGATCGCGCCGATGGGTGAGTTAAAGTGTTTCTCATCATTGTGCATCAGTATATGAGAAGTTGTTGTAAGCAACTGTTCAGGGTTAAACATTTTGCATGCATTTCATGTTTTTTCTCATGTTCTTTTTCTTGATGTCAATTTCACACTACACATGTAGTTCCAGGAAATCCTACAACACACCCCATTAACTATTATGATTATGATTTTTAGATCTAAACTTATTTGATATGAAAATAAAGATAAAGATAACGGAAACATAAAATAGGACACAAGATTTACGTGGTTCGATTAATTTGATCTACATCCACGGGGTTAGGTTTCACTATGATTATTGAATTACATATGGATTACATTGGGACTCCATTAATGAATATTTGGAGCTCCCGTTTTTACGGAGGAAGAAGAAGGAGATTATACTAATAACCATAATTCCGCTTTCTCTCTCATTCCTTTCTCTTTATATAGGATATTACATAGTGGATGACAGCTCATATTTCCTTTTATTTCGGATCCACCGTGCGGCATTACCCCACACCCTTATATTAATCTCGCATACTTGATAACCTATGTGATACTTTGCCCCTACATTTTGCCTCTTCTTTCTTGAATATCGTTTGAAGAGCGATCTTCAAGGAAAAATCCACTTTGTTGTAGTTGTTGGAGTAGTCTTTGATCTTTGTTGATGAAGGAACTACGCGAAAGAATACTGGATTTGAAAAGTACGTACTTGCCTCTATTCTTTTGTGAAGTTCCGAAGATTTGAGAAGTATATATGAGGTATCATTTCTTGAAGTATGCGAAGTATGAAGTATCCTTGAAGAAATATAAGAACTCTGAAGTATCCTTGAACAAGTATAAGAAGTACTAATCCTCTAAATATAAGAAGTATTCATCCTTGAATGCGAATAAGAAGTATTGCTCCGTGTTCTCTGCCTCATGCTATGTTAGCTTTGTCATGAATGAAAATTCTTGTTATTCATGAATGAGCGTCTTCTTTGGAAATGATTCTGGCTGAGAAGATAAAGAACAAAAAATGTTTTCTTGATAATCCATAGTTGCCTCTGTTTTTTATCTATGAGGGAAGAACTCTTGAGAAAGTGTTGGTTGAGCGAATTGATCTTCACATTTTTCTTCTTTGGGTATAATTTCTTCAAATTGCTTATGCGAAATAATTGAGCGAAAACACTTATTTGATGAAATGTGTATGCGATGTAATGCTTATGCAATGCTTATTCCATGAATGCGTATGTGATGCTTTTATGTAACGTATAAATAATGTTGAGTTTCTTACCTTTGTTCTTTGTCCATCCTTAGTTCATCGGATCGTATTGTATTGTTACTTCTTTTTCCTTATTTCTTTGGCTTTGTCTCAATCACTTTTACTATGCGATCTTCTTCGTATCTTATCCGCTTTATCAATTCCTGCGAAACAATATTAACTTGTGTTCTATTTTTCTCATGAGGTCTCATTTTTCCTAATGATTTCTTTTCTCATGTGCGAACTTATTTTTGCTACTTTTTTTCGGATATCCTGCAAAACAAATATTTAGTTAAATAAACATATTTTTCTTTTCTCTGGAGGTTTTGTTGTCCTTCATAAGTAAAGGTCTTATTGTTGCCTCTGGCTGAAAAATTGCAGGCGGTCTTTACATTTTCATGCAATGATCCATTGATCTTGCCTTAATATCTCTTGTATTATTGCCTCTTCAGGATTCTTTTCATGCGACAGGCCTAGATACTCCCATGAGTAGAAGCCCCGTGACATTGTCGTCTTTTGACACAATTTAGCTCCCTAATGGATGGTGCCGTCCTTATCTTCCCCCTGGTTGCCCCTTCAAGGAATCTTACCTCTATTGGGTTAATATTATGGCTCTTACCATCCGGTATTTCAACAACCAGTTGATTTCGCAGCGTCTTATACCTTCATCGATAAGGTTCATGGTTACGAGACCGCATCCTAAGTGGGGTATCTTCGGACCGAGTGCATCATAGTCAGGACTTTTCAAGAGTGGTAAAGAATATCCAACGCCCCCCGCACTCTTGACTCAACCGTGTATGCCTCGGCGCCCTAATCGAGTTTCTACACTCCTTAGGAGAGACTTTCTCACCTTAGACTCTCAATCTAAGATTTTTCACTTAGACTAAAAATTTAAGGCACCTCTCCCGGATGGGCATCATCGTTTTTTTCTCACCCCAAATCTCCATGACTCAAGTTCCGGGGTCGGTGTAGCCTTTCCTTGAGTCATGCTTTCGAGGTTTCTCCGACTATGACATGCGATAGGTCTTACTTCTTTTCCTCTTGCATGTATGCGATTTGGGTTGCACGCCACATTCGGATTCCTTGCCAATCTGGTTTTTATTTCTGATGCCTTTTGTTAAGGTCTTACTTTTGTCTTTTTCTTCTTTTGCTTTTCTTTGTTGTTGTAGCGCTCTATTTCTCTTGATATCTATTTGTTGTCGTTGGTTCCTCTTGGTGCGTTGATTTCTCCCTTTTGATTTGCTAACATGTTGTGAGTTTCTCTTAGTATGCTTTACTGGGCTTGAACATGAAATGGCGTGCTTTGGGAAGATGGGCCTCTTTTGCAAATATGCGATATTATCGCACAGCAACAAGAAATTAAGTGAGAGGAGAGAATCATCCAACGTGCTGTGGCACGAACTCAATGAGCTTAACCAAATGTGTCGTCCGTTGCTTGATGTATAACCTCATTTTGTTCTCCTGTTATAATATCTTTGTCTTTATAATATCTTCTCCCTTGATATTCCAAAATTTTGCGAGCGATTCGCACAGCTTATCATTTTGTTCTCCTGTTAGCAGTATCTCCTTCCTATCTTAACTATTTGACGGAGTCCTTCATGCTGATGGGTATCATTCGCACACGTTATCATCTTGTTGCCACTCTTTGCATAAAATTTTTCTTCATGCTTTTTCTCTTCTCCTCCCAAGTTAGTGACCTAGTGATCTCCTGTAACTTTTTCCTTTGTTTTTATTATTTGTTCGTTCTTATAGTTGTCTTTGCTGGTGCATTCATTCCTTAGTTTCGTTCATGATACTGTATTGCTTTCGCCCTGCAAACATGTATAAAATGTATATTATTTGTCCCTAAAAACTTGCAAAGTTCTTTTTTCGTCATACTTTTCAAATTATCCTTCTCCAACGTATATAGATCCCTTTTAATTTGTTGGTTTTTTTTAGCTTTGCCTGAACATCGTTTTCATACCGGAGGCTTGCAATCATCCTTTTTCTCATGTTAGATGTCATCGTTGGGTGGTTAATTTGTGCCCTGCTCTTATCCTCGATTCCATTCAATCATATCTACGCGCATGCGAAGTGTGGAGAATGGCTCTAGAATACAGCTAGTATACATTTTGTTGGACTAGGTGAGCTTTGTTAACCCTTTGTTTATGCAGCACCTGGCCACATGCCTCTTTAAGTTCGTCTCTTTGCTAGTAATTTCAAGTTTATTACTCCGGCGTCGCTTATGCACCTGCATTTCATTCCTAGATTAGCAAAAGTCAAGAGTTTGATAAGAATACTTCCCTCTTGGGTTGTGTTGTTCTTGGGTTTTGAATTGTTTAGTTGAATGTGTAACCGTTCCTAACTCCATCGGTTATATTTATCGAAATCGTAAGTTGGTTTGGTTACACTGCATCCTTCGTCTTCGCGTAAAAGCAAGTTCTTTCTTTCGCTCCTGTGTTGTTGTCTCTTTGTTTTTGCTAATTGCTTTTTTCCTTTTCCAATTCATTCGCTCTGGAAAGTTTCTGCCAACTTAAATCAAACACACAAAGGTTAGTTAAGCTTAATGCCATATCTTCCCTTTACTTCATCTTTAGAATTTATATCTCTGCCGGGGTTCTTTCGCGTAACAACGATTCTCTCCTCCAGCTATCAATCATTTTTTTTTATTAAAGAATTTTTTGCCTGTTATTCTAACTTTCCTCTATTAGCTGCAAAGATTTCTCTGCGAAGTTAGCAGACCCCTTCTTTCACAAAACTTTGCTCTACGGTCTGAACTGTTCTTCTCTGTGCGTCCTTAAGCTTATCTCTGTAGAAGTTGAATTCTCTTGTGCGAATTTATCGCAGAATCCAGTCTTTTTTCTTGTTATTCCATACTTCTCATGATAAGAATTGTTGTTCTTTGGTGAGCTTTAATATGGTGCTTTAGCTTCGCATGATATATTCTTCCCTTTGCTCCGCTTCTGGTGTTCTTCTTTGCAATTATTTCTTCTTCTTTTCCTCTGTTTGATCATTCCTTCCTTTTATGGGAAGTTACATCATCATCTCTGAGTTGAGTTTTCTTTAAAATTAAAATAAGAAAAGGTTCTGTCCTTTGAAAATCGATATAGGCTCCTTTGTTTTTCTGCTTCTGCGTCTTTATTTGAATCCAGCCGCTGATGTTGCTCTAACATCTCCGTGTCTCTGCTTTCCTTTGATATCTCTGAGTTATTTGTATATCTTTTCTCCTGCGAAGCTGTTCGCCTGATGCTGTTGTCTCGTACTTCCCTTTGCCTCTAGCTTTATTGGATACTTTATTCTATCGCACGAAGGTCGGGTTCTAACTAGTCATTTGCTGATGATGCCTTCGCAGAGACTCCATTTTATACTTCTTGTTGGCTGTTTACGTATATGAAGCTTGTCTTCGCATGAGAATTCATTTTCACCTAAGTTGTTGATGTCCATAAATTTGCAATATCTCTTTTCTTCTTCACGCAATGTAACATCATCTTATATCCTATTTCTTCGCATTCTCTCGCAGATTAACCAAGTTCTTCTTTTACTTCGTTTACTATAATATAACAAATCAAACGGGTTAAACAGACACAATTTTTAAACTAACTTCTCTAAATCAGAGAGCGATGAGTTTCGCATAGTGCTGAATCCTCTAAATTAACTGAATTTTTTGACAATTAATGATTTTTCATCTCCGTTTTCGACCTGCCAACTCCTTTCTCTTCTGCGAATATATCTCCCTTGGATTTGTCGAGAATGCTCTTCGTATCAGTTGAGAATTCTTTGATTGATGCGGTCATTTTGCTGCAAACTAAATTGTAAAATCACAAAAGCAATTAGATCTGTTTCTTGGTGTTCTTCTTGTAAATCAAGTCGAAATTGCAGGAACTAATGTTTTAAGAATTGGTTAAAATAGGTTTAGAAAACGCGATTTGCTTGTTTCAAATCTGTAAGCAAAACTTGTTTTAATTTAAGAATTCAAAAGAAATATGAATTTTTCTTGAAAACAAATTTCAATAGATATGAAATTTTTTTTCCAAGATTTTGTTGTAAATCATCAGATCTAAATAGTAAGAGTAAAATTAGAGAGATAAAGAAGAGGATTTATCCTTCTGATGCTAATTGTGGATGGAGTTGGTAGTTTTCAGCTTCTGTTTTTTCACTTGAGCGGCTATATCTCTTTGTCTTCACCGATCTAAACTCCGCACTATGTTTTTCTTCGTGAATCGCCTTTATTTCAACAAAACTTACTTTATTGCCTTTGAAACCCTTATATCTAGTAGAATCTCTCATTATCAGTAGTTAATTTCTTTGATTCTCCTTCATACCAACAAGAAGAAGGTAGTGTTTCTAGCGCCAAAATGTAGTGTTTCTTTGATTCTCCTACAACACAACCCATTAACTATTATGATTATGATTTCTAGATATAAACTTATTTGATATGAAAATAAAGATAAAAGATAACGGAAACATAAAATGGGACACAAGATTTACGTGGTTCGATCAATTTGATCTACATCCACGGGGTTAGGTTTCACTATGATTATTGAATTACATATGGATTACATTGGGTCTCTATTAATGAATATTTGGAGCTCCCGTTTTTATGGAGGAAGAAGAAAGAGATTATACTAATAACCATAATATCGCTTTCTCTCTCCTTCCTTTCTCTTTATATAGGATATTACATAGTGAATGACAGCTCATATTTCCTTTTATTTCGGATCCATCTTGCGACATTACCGCACAGCCTTATATTAATCTCGCACACTTGATAACCTATGCGATACTTTGCCCCTACAAAACATATAAGACTTTTTGAATTTATGTTTATATTTTTGATGCATCTGGGGCCGCATCCACCGTGCTATCCTGGTCACATGAAAGATTCAGAACTGGTGTCTTACAATAAATTGAGCAACAAAATCCTGACACACCAATTAACAAAATCTTACATTAGGGTAGTCAAGGTGTGAAGAAATTCCAATACATTTCGAGTCCATACATTTCTTGGTTTAGGATAACCCCTATGGTCTTCTAATCTAGCAGTTAGATTGACCATCCTTGTCATCTAGGGAAACCTACTAAGTCCTATGGGATGGTTAATCTAACAGCTAGATAAGAAGACCACGTCGGCGGGACCACCATCTAGCGTTGAACGGTTCAGCTCTCAGCGTTGTTTGGTTCAGCGTTTTAAATCTCAGCCGTTAGTGAAAATCTTACATTAGGGTGGTCAAGGTGTGAAGAAATTCCAATACATTTCGAGTCCCTAGATTTCTTGGTTTAGGCTAACCCCTATGGTCTTCTAATCTAGTAGTTAGATTGGCCATCCACGTCATCTAGGGAAACCTCCTAAGTCATATGGGATGGTTAATCTAGGAGTTAGATAAGAAGACCACGTCGGCGGGACCACCATCTAGCATTGATTCAGCGTTTTAAATCTCAGCCGTCAGTTCAAAAAACATTCTCCCAGCGCTGAATCGTTCAGCGTTCAGATTACTTTTTCAGCGCTGTTTGGTTCACCGTTTCAATCTCCCTGCTAGTTGAACTTCGAGCAAATGCTACGAGAGATACCTAGCAAGTGCAAGTGTTAACTTTTAAACCACACTTTTTCTTTGATTTGCAACACTTTTTGGTCAATCTAGCAGTTCAATCTAGCCTATAGGGATTAGTCTAGGTTTATTTCTAAGTTAGGAAACAAACAAACAAGGAAGGATGGTTTCAATGTCATGTTGCGTAGCATTTTTTCCTGTCGAACTTGAAAATTGGATGGTTTCAATGTCACGAGCAATCAGGTCTTCTTGTTTCCTCACAACCGACTCAATTATCTCCGTATCTTCTTTCCCATAATTAATTCTTTTAATTAAACTAAGGCATCCTTGGCCTCAATCTCTTCCGGCTGACGAATCACAGCTTTCTGCCTTCTTAAATTCAATCGACTCCATCATTTTCGTATCTTGTTCCCCTAATTCTTTCAGGGAAACTAAAGTGTCCTTGTGAGGAAAGATTTCACGAATCCATTCTTTAAAATCTGTAAGCATTTTGGAGGTAGAAGCTTTTGGGTCGAAAATATTGAGATAATCACCGACGTGAAATAAAACGCCCTCGCTCTTAGTAACGGCTACCAATTGGTCTTCTTCAAGCCTAAACTTTTTAATCCAACCGAACGACCAATGCTTCTCTTGTTCTTTCACATCACTCTTTTATTCTAATAGCCATATATCAAAGCATCTATTGGTTTCGTATCCTTCGGCAGCTAGCCAAACAGCAAAATACAAAACCCATCTAAAACTCTTATGTTGTTAAAATCCCAATTACCGTTTGGTGGCAAAGGAGGCGGTCAAAGATGTTCAAAAAAATTTTCTACAGCCAAATCAAAAGTAAAAATCTTCTCTATACTTCCGACAATCCAATATAGAGCTCCATTCGCAAAGATACCTTGTTTCAAATAATTTTTCCCGAAATCGATACTGAATTTTCCAAGGTTTCTCCATCCGTCGCCTCTACGTAGAGTGTATATATGGACTTATATTGTCTTTCTATCCAAGAAGGACACATGCATTCCTACAACTTTGTATTCATTTGTCGTAGAAACATAACCAAACCCGCAAGTCCAACTAGGGCACCAATGGTATCAAAATATTGTATTTTGGGAAGCATGATATGTTCTCTAGTGATGGGGTTACAAATACATATAGATAGGCGTCCATCAAGATATATTAGACCATTACACGAATCAACAATACTAGTACCGTAAAACGGAGTTTTTAAATTTAATCTTCTAATTCTCTTAATGGGTGTTGTTGATTCGTGATTCTGATTATATTTAAATTCTTGAGCATTGATGCGTTTGGTTGATACAAGAAAATCCAACTTACTAGAATCATCATGATTAATACGATATAAGTGCAACCAGGAGAAAGATGGATGATGAATAAAATTATTCCAAATCTTTCATACTAATTTGGGATCATGAACGAATTCGGCTTGTACTTGACTAAAAATGTCTAACTGGATTTCCAATGGTAAAAGATTGTTAAAGTAATCCATCAAACCCTTTTGATCTACGTGGAGAGAAAAACAAATTTTTGTCAGCAAATACGTTAAAAATATATACATCTATGTGTACATATATATACGGAAATGATATGTTGACCGCATAATTCTCCCGATCTTTTATCCCGCCTCTAATAAAAATTGGTCCCACAACTTCCCTTTATCCATCCAGATATTGGAGAGTTTAGATCTCTAACATTCATTCCTCTTGCGGGAGACTTTGGGAGAGAAAATTGCGGTAAGTCTAGCACTTCCGTATATATATAAATTAAAAAACAAACATTAAAAATCACTTCATCATGCCGACGCCACGGTACTAATGTGGTTGAATCAATGAATGATGGTACTATATGCGAGTTTGAAACCCTACACCAAATTCTTTACCAGTAAAAAAAAACGAAAACTTCCTCCTAACCCCTATCAAAAAGATTGATTACTCTAAAGTCTACTTACGGAATGGAAAATTGGGACACTACCAACTTCAAATAGTCTCTTCAATGTTATTAATTGTGCAAAGGTTCCGCAATTTAGACATGTTTCCAGCTACTATGATACCTTTGGGAGCTCCGTAATTTGGTCGTCTAGGAGGAGAAGATCACAAGAACCGAGGTGTAACTTCCATGAAAAAATAGTCGGTCATTGAAGATTAATTTTGCACCATTTGTTATATGTTCATTTTCTTAGCATGTCGTTTGACGTTCATTATATAGAACATGTACCGTATCAATTTATCTGGACGGAAAGATTGAAAGGAAAAATAAGAGACAAATACACAACCACGTTAGTAGGATGTTTGAGGAAACTAAAAAGAGATACTAATTATCTAGTAGAGCAATAGGGTCTAAGTAATCATGGGTCAGTCGGATGGTCCATACACCTTGCGATGTCCATAACTACTAGGAAATGATGATATTTCAAATCAAAGAATTAGAGTTGATTTATATAATAATAAATTATGCAAATTTGATGATGCGGTGCTTCAGAGTTTTTTTTAGAGAAAACGAATCTTTATAATAATGGTTGGAAGGAATTTAATGAAGGTTTGATTTAAGGCATGAAGGTTGTAATATAAGTTTTTCACCATTTTGTAAATCGAAACTCTCTCTTTACTATCTACAAAATTCATCAAGAATATAGGAGGAAACAGAAAAAGGTGAAGAAAAGTGGAAAGATTAATCAAGATTTAAGTCTTCTTTTGATTGAATGTTTTATTACATTTTATTTTTAATTGCTCCTAGACCTGAGTATTGAACATAGCTAGTATATTTTTGTTGTCCTGCATGCTTGTGTATTTTAATTTTTTTTGTTTCAATCCTTTTTTGGTGATCTGGATTGAAGAAAACTCTTTACATGCCACCGTTCAAAAAACACTCCTAAACGGCTTATTTCACATACACATCTTTTACTTTATGGGTCTCATATTTTCTTTTGTCAGTGCCCAAGGTTTGAGTTACGAAAAATTAAACGGACAAATATGACTATTCATAAGGTTGTTCGCCATTTCTCTAGATCCTCATATCTCTGATTATTTTTTGTTTATGTTTAGTGTTGTGGTTTCCTTGAAAGGCAGTAGAAAATCCGATCACAAGGAGGGTGTGTGTTTACATGTTACCGTCAATAGTTGTGTTTTCATGTAAATTTACAAATGTATGTTCTCTGTAAACATCAATAAACAATGCTTCACGCATACACGGATTGTATTAAATGTTTTATGGCATATGCTTATAAAACTTAGGTGATTGTGTTAGTTCCCAATTGAAAAAAGTTCACTTCCATAAGAATAACCTAACTTCTAAATTTTAGCGTCTAACATGTTGGTGGAACCTGAATTGGAAAAAAAAAATAACTTTCTTAATCTTCTTGGCTTCAAGAATTGTAATCGGTATATGTGAACTCCTTGGATTTCTCAAATTTCCCTTCTCAATCCTTTAGGGGTGGGTATAACGTTGAGCTATATGACAACCAAACTAGATACGACGCTTCACAGTTGGGATAATGATTATGTAATGAGTGCTTGGAAAGAATTTCATCATTATAATGGTTTGATTTATGGGATAAAAGTTCAAATATCTGCTTTTCGCATTGTTGCCACTTGGAAACTTTGTTTTGTCGTAAGAAAGTCTAAATAAAATGGATAAAGACTAATCATGCTTTAATATTCTTTTAATCGAATGTTTCATTAAATTTAATTTTCAAATCTCATGGACCTATCAAGTGTTAAACACACCTTTTGTAGTTTTTGTAGTTTCAATCCATTTTTGGTTGTATGAGATTGAAGAGAGTAAGCTCTGCTAGGTACTCTCAATCTGAAACGAAATCAAGTTTTGGTTGTGTTTTTTTCTCTGTTCTAGGGGTCGCACGTGTATAAATAAACAGACTATTAAATTTTTGGTTCCAACTTTGAAGCATCTAGAGCCGGAATTGATAAGATAGTCTGATCCCACCTACGATGAAACTGTCCTGATCTATCATTGTTTTGTTAAGGTGATCAGCTAGCAAAACAATGATGATGTTATGAAGAAAGATGATATGTGTTCAGGAACTTAGTCTCCACATCGGATATGGATCGCGCCGATGGGTGAGTTAAAGTGTTTCTCATCATTGTGCATCAGTATATGAGAAGTTGTTGTAAGCAACTGTTCAGGGTTAAACATTTTGCATGCATTTCATGTTTTTTCTCATGTTCTTTTTCTTGATGTCAATTTCACACTAAACATGTAGTTCCAGAAAATCCTACAACACACCCCATTAACTATTATGATTATGATTTTTAGATTTAAACTTATTTGATATGAAAATAAAGATAAAGATAACGGAAACATAAAATAGGACACAAGATTTACGTGGTTCGATCAATTTGATCTACATCCACGGGGTTAGGTTTCTCTATGATTATTTAATTACATATGGATTACATTGGGACTCCATTAATGAATATTTGGAGCTCCCGTTTTTACGGAGGAAGAAGAAGGAGATTATACTAATAACCATAATTCCGCTTTCTGTCTCATTCCTTTCTCTTTATATAGGATATTACATAGTGGATGACAGCTCATATTTCCTTTTATTTTAGATCCACCGTGCGACATTACCCCACAGCCTTATATTAATCTCGCATACTTGATAACCTATGTGATACTTTTCCCCTACATTTTGCCTCTTCTTTCTTGAATATCGTTTGAAGAGCGATCTTCAAGGAAAAATCCACTTTGTTGTAGTTGTTGGAGTAGTCTTTGATATTTGTTGATGAAGGAACTACGCGAAAGAATACTGGACTTGAAAAGTACGTACTTTCCTCTATTCTTTTGTGAAGTTCCGAAGATTTGAGAAGTATATATGAAGTATCATTTTTTGAAGTATGCGAAGTATGAAGTATCCTTGAAGAAATATAAGAAGTCTGAAGTATCCTTGAACAAGTATAAGAAGTACTAATCCTCTAAATATAAGAAGTATCCATCCTTGAATACGAATAAGAAGTATTGCTCCATGTTCTCTGCCTCATGCTATGTTAGCTTTGTCATGAATGAAAATTCTTGTTATTCATGAATGAGCGTCTTCTTTGGAAATGATTCTGGCCGAGAAGATAAAGAACAAAAAATGTTTTCTTGATAATCCATAGTTGCCTCTGTTTTTTATCTATGAGGGAAGAACTCTTGAGAAAGTGTTGGTTGAGCGAATTGATCTTCACATTTTTCTTCTTTGGGTATAATTTCTTCAAATTGCTTATGCGAAATAATTGAGCGAAAACACTTATTTGATGAAATGTGTATGCGATGTAATGCATATGCAATGCTTATTCCATGAATGCGTATGCGATGCTTTTATGTAACGTATAAATAATGTTGAGTTTCTTACCTTTGTTCTTTGTCCATCCTTAGTTCATCGGATCGCATTGTATTGTTACTTATTTTTCCTTATTTCTTTGGCTTTGTCTCAATTACATTTACTATGCAATCTTCTTCGTATCCTATCCGCTCTTTATCAATTCCTGCAAAACAATATTAACTTGTGTTCTATTTTTCTCATGAGGTCTCATTTTTCCTAATGATTTCTTTTCTCATGTGCTAACTTATTTTTGCTACTTATTTTTCGGATATCCTGCAAAACAAATATTTAGTTAAATAAACATATTTTTCTTTTCTCTGGAGGTTTTATTGGCCTTCATAAGTAAAGGTCTTATTGTTGCCTCTGGCGGAAAAATTGCAGGCGGTCTTTACATTTTCATGCAATGATCCATTGATCTTGCCTTAATATCTCTTGTATTATTGCCTCTTCAGGATTCTTTTCATGCGACAGGCCTAGATACTCCCATGAGTAGAAGCCCCGTGACATTGTCGTTTTTTTACACAATTTAGCTCCCTAATGGATGGTGCCGTCCTTATCTTCCCCCTGGTTTCCCCTTCAAGGAATCTTACCGCTATCGGGTTAATATTATGGCTCTTACCATCCGGTATTTCAACAACCAGTTGATTTCGCAGCCTCTTATACCTTCACCGATAAGGTTCATGGTTACGAGACCGCATCTTAAGTGGGGTATCTTCGGACCGAGTGCATCATAGTCAGGACTTTTCAAGAGTGGTAAAGAATATCCAACGCCCCCCGCACTCTTGACTCAACCGTGTATGCCTCGGCGCCCTAATCGATTTTCTACACTCCTTAGGAGAGACTTTCTCACCTTAGACTCTCAATCTAAGATTTTTCACTTAGACTAAAAATTTAAGGCACCTCTCCCGGATGGGCATCATCGTTTTTTTCTCACCCCAAATCTCCATGACTCAAGTTCCGGGGTCGGTGTAGCCTTTCCTTGAGTCATGTTTTCGAGGTTTCTCCGACTATGACATGCGTTAGGTCTTACTTCTTTTCCTCTTGCATGTATGCGAATTGGGTTGCACGCCACATTCGGATTCCTTGCCAATCTAGTTTTTATTTCTGATACCTTTTGTTAAGGTCTTATTTTTGTCTTTTTCTTCTTTTGCTTTTCTTTGTTGTTGTAGCGCTCTATTTCTCCCTTTTGATTTGCTAACATGTTGTGAGTTTCTCTTAGTATGCTTTACTGGGCTTGAACATGAAATGGCGTGCTTTGGGAAGATGGGCCTCTTTTGCAAATATGCGATATTATCGCACAGCAACAAGAAATTAAGTGAGAGGAGAGAATCGATCCAACGTGCTGTGGCACGAACTCAATGAGCTTAACCAAATGTGTCGTCCGTTGCTTGATGTATAACCTCATTTTGTTCTCCTGTTATAATATCTTCTCCCTTGATATTCCAAAATTTTGCGAGCGATTCGCACAGCTTATCATTTTGTTCTCCTGTTAGCAGTATCTCCTTCCTATCTTCACTATTTGACCGAGTCCTTCATGCTGATGGGTATCATTCGCACACGTTATCATCTTGTTGCCACTCTTTGCATAAAATTTTTCTTCATGCTTTTTCTCTTCTCCTCCCAAGTTAGTGACCTAGTGATCTCCTGTAACTTTTTCCTTTGTTTTTATTATTTGTTCGTTCTTATAGTTGTCTTTGCTGGTGCATTCATTCCTTAGTTTCGTTCATGATACTGTATTGCTTTCGCCCTGCAAACCTGTATAAAATGTATATTACTTGTCCCTAAAAACTTGCAAAGTTCTTTTTTCGTCATACTTTTCAAATTATCCTTCTCCAACGTATATAGATCCCTTTTAATTTGTTGGTTTTTTTTAGCTTTGCCTGAACATCGTTTTCATACCGGAGGCTTGCAATCATCCTTTTTCTCATGTTAGATGTCATCGTTGGGTGGTTAATTTGTGCCCTGCTCTTATCCTCGATTCCATTCAATCATATCTACGCGCATGCGAAGTGTGGAGAATGGCTCTAGAATACAGCTAGTATACATTTTGTTGGACTAGGTGAGCTTTGTTAACCCTTTGTTTATGCAGCACCTGGCCACATGCCTCTTTAAGTTCGTCTCTTTGCTAGTAATTTCAAGTTTATTACTCCGGCGTCGCTTATGCACCTGCATTTCATTCCTAGATTAGCAAAAGTCAAGAGTTTGATAAGAATACTTCCCTCTTGGGTTGTGTTGTTCTTGGGTTTTGAATTGTTTAGTTGAATGTGTAACCGTTCCTAACTCCATCGGTTATATTTATCGAAATCGTAAGTTGGTTTGGTTACACTGCATCCTTCGTCTTCGCGTAAAAGCAAGTTCTTTCTTTCGCTCCTGTGTTGTTGTCTCTTTGTTTTTGCTAATTTCTTTTTTCCTTTTCCAATTCATTCGCTCTGGAAAGTTTCTGCCAACTTAAATCAAACACACAAAGGTTAGTTAAGCTTAATGCCATATCTTCCCTTTACTTCATCTTTAGAATTTATATCTCTGCCGGGGTTCTTTCGCGTAACAACGATTCTCTCCTCCAGCTATCAATCATTTTTTTTTATTAAAGAATTTTTTGCCTGTTATTCTAACTTTCCTCTATTAGCTGCAAAGATTTCTCTGCGAAGTTAGCAGACCCCTTCTTTCACAAAACTTTGCTCTACGGTCTGAACTGTTCTTCTCTGTGCGTCCTTAAGCTTATCTCTGTAGAAGTTGAATTCTCTTGTGCGAATTTATCGCACAATCCAGTCTTTTTTCTTGTTATTCCATACTTCTCATGATAAGAATTGTTGTTCTTTGGTGAGCTTTAATATGGTGCTTTAGCTTCGCATGATATATTCTTCCCTTTGCTCCGCTTCTGGTGTTCTTCTTTGCAATTATTTCTTCTTCTTTTCCTCTGTTTGATCATTCCTTCCTTTTATGGGAAGTTACAGCATCATCTCTGAGTTGAGTTTTCTTTGCGGTTTTCTTCGCATGAAGCCTTACCGCCTAATTCAGCTGATTGGTTATGGAATTGTTATTCTTCGCACTGTGGCTTTTGTTCTACTTTTCGTCCTTGAGCTTTTCGTTTTTCCATTAGCAGCCACTGCTTAGTGATTTTTCTTCTTCACTTTCCAGCTTCTTCACTCGAATTACTAACTTCGCATGTATTGATGGATTCAAACTGGTATTGACACGAACTTAATTGTTGCGAATTAGATTGATTGATGCGAACTGATCTGTTTTCACACAAACTAATTTGTTACTGTGTATTATTCCTTCGCTTTTGTAGATATCCCTTTCTTTCGTCTTTAATCAATTCGTTCCTGGAAAATTTCATTGCTGCAAGCATCCAATCAAGTTGAGGAATAATATAAAAAACTTCAATAGTTAACGATTTCAAAATCAACTAAAATGGGTTTATGAATCAAATTCTGTTGATTGTAATTCTGTAAGGAAAACTTGTTTTGGATCATTCTTTTACGAGAAAATCATTTATTTATTTTTTATGAAGAGCAAGTTGGGTTTTGTTTGTCTTTTTCAAATTCTTTGTGTAATGTACCAAATCTGAACATTTGAAGAGCAAAATTAAAAGAATAAGAAAAGGTTCTGTCCTTTGAAAATCGATATAGGCTCCTTTGTTTTTCTGCTTCTGCGTCTTTATTTGAATCCAGCCGCTGATGTTGCTCTAACACACTACAAGAAAACATGGCTTAAGCAACTAAAATGTTAGCGAGCACCCAAAATTTTGGTCGGTTTAAGGATAAAGCTACTAAACTTGCGACCATCAAACTAGCGACTCGGTACTAATATATATCCACTAATTTGAGCGACCACAAAGAGTAGTTTAGTCGGTCAAATGCTTTTCCCGGTAAGAATAGAGCAACCGCCGTTGTAGGTTTGGTAGCTATTTACTTCGAGCTTGGATGACCAGCGATTCAATAAATATTTGGTTGGTCAAACCTATATGAGCGACTAAGTTTAGCCACCACCCGTTCATTAGAGAGATTATATGAGATTTTAATATTTATCCAACAATGTGTTACCAAAATCTCGAAATAATTTCTCTTTTTCTTCAAGCCCGAAGCAATTGATGTAAAACATGAATGGCCAAATTCAAAATTAAAACTTCTCTTTGTCAATGGAAACTCCAACATCGACTAGAAGGGTTACGGAAAAATCACAAACTGGAGTTGTAATGAAAAGGAGTCGTCCACGATTAGCAGTAGTAAGCGATGTTGATCAATTTTCAATTTTGATTTTCCATGATTACCCATACCCGTGATTAAATGACTTTTTCTTTAAAATTAGCTTCATTTAGTTGAATTGTCTTGTTTTGCAGATTATTAAGAAAGAAAAACCCCCAATTAAAACAACTGATCGAATGAGAAACGTGATCAATCAGCACTCATCGGTGTAAACAATTATCCACAATTCAGATCTCCGGCCAGTGAATAGTGCCAGTAAATTCTGTAATGGACGCATAAATGAATGCAATAGGATGGGTTTGTTAAATTTCTTGTTCCTTTCTCAGATATTGATTTGAAAATGGGTCCAATGTAATGAGCATTTTTCAAATGGAATTCTCTTTTCATCATATTAAAGAAGTAAAAGTAATATTGTCTGCGTGATTTTAACGATATCAGTCTTCTTTTGTTCATTAAAAAAAAGATACCAATTTCTTTTACAAAGCTAAAAAGCTTCTTTTACAGTTTCACCGCAGTATGAAAGGAAACAAACTAAAATTAATCCAAGTTCATCTCGTTGTCAGAATCTTCAAATTCGAGCAAATCATCGTCATCGCTAGTAGTATAAACACTTTCTATATCAGCATCATCTTCATCGACAGCTTTCCCTCGACCTTGTTCTGGCGCAACATAAGTGACGGTTTCTTCCGGAACATCACACCTACCCCAAACAAAATTGTCATCATCATCCTGATGCAGTTCACGTTGTACATCTTCCATAGAAAAAGCCGAGTACAAATCCTGTGCTGCTTCACTAGGACTCAACTCCGGATTAATATCACGCACCGGCATATCATAACAGTTCCGAGGTTTTAGTTTTATCACCGTCTGCCATTGGGACTCCTCTCCTTCATTCACATACATAACTTGGGATACTTGAGATGGTAACACATAAGGGTCATCCTTCCAACAACTTACGGTTTTATTAACAGCAGTAACAACTCCATGTCTATCTTTCCTGCATCCCCTATCATTATCTACATCCCTCCAATCACATTTGAAAAGAACAACACGGAATCCACCCACATACCTCAACTCTATAATATCAGTTAGCACTCCAAAATAATCCTTCTCGATAGTTACACATACTCCAGCGTTTTGTGTCGTTCTTCCCTGCTCCCAAAGTTTTGTCTGAAAGCGGTACCCGTTGACCGTGTAAATGTTGAAAGACAGAGCTTCACGACAAGGACCTCCGGCCAATGATAATAGTTCTTCACTCACCTGACCGGTGTCTTTGTGCTGTTGGTAAATCTGTTTGTTATAGAAAAAATCCCACCGAAGTCAAAAATCATAAGAATCTTTTGCGGCGAACAAAACATGCATGTTAATAGTCTGGAATTGAGACTAACTTTACGTTCAAACCAGCTAGGAAATTCTTGGGTGTGTTTTCTATGTGCGTGGCTAGTTCCTTCAAGCATATCTTTGTGTTCACTGTATATTGCCATAAGAAAATCATTCAAATTACATGTGCACGAAAACAATGTCACATTCTAGCATTATTCACTGTACATAAGGAGAAATAGCAAGTAGAGAACACGTACTCCTCATATTGGTGCACGTCATCACAATTCTTGAGAACGGCCATTTTCATTTGTTGGAACTCTTCCTCTGAAAACGAGGCCACACGTTTCTTACCTTGAAATTCACCGGATTGTCTGAAAACAAAAAACTTATTATCTGTTGATTCAAATCGAGTGTTATCCTCGTTTCTACCAAGTTGATTAAACTTCGTAACTACACTAGTCATATGGCGCTCAATTAATACGAGGGATTCTTCTATTATTTGACCTTTCTCCATCGAGCCCTCGGGATGAGCTTTATTACGCACATAACACTTTAACTTCCGCAAGTACCTGATACATGGGATAAACAAAGTTCAACTAAATTGACAGTAACCAAAATGAACAAGTGAAAATCAATCAATCTTTGATATCAGGGTAACTATGACATATATAAAGCCTCATTTGGAAATTCATCCATAGCTAAAATCTGTGATATCACTTAGACAAATTGTATATGATCCTGACTAAAGTAACAACCATTCACAAGCTATTTACATGTTCGATAGTATATTCCAAATAGCATACATTAATAAATTCCAAAGTATCTTAATAGTGTGTATATATATACATTAACCGTAATAAAAAATCTTTACCAATACCATCAGATCACAGAAAAGGTAAAATTTCCAAGTAAAATGACATTGATATATATATTCGTACCTCTCAACTGGATACATCCAACGATACTGCACCGGACCACCAACCTTTGCTTGTTCTACTAGATGAATGGGCAAGTGCATCATCACAACAAAAAAAGATGGTGGGAATATCCTTTCTAACTTGCACAATGTGATTGCAATACTGTCTTGCAGTTTGTCTAAGTCAGCCATATTAAGGACAGTAGCACACAGAACTTTGAAAAACATACATAACTCAGTCACTGCTTCACACACATCATCTGGCAAATTTCCACGAATTGCTATAGGTAACAAATGTTCCAATAGAACATGGCAATCGTGACTCTTTAGACCAATAAGCCTCCGCTCTTTAAGGTTCACACATCGAGAAATGTTTGATGCGTACCCGTCAGGAACCTCAATTTCCTTCAAAAGTTTACAAAATGAATCCTTCTCCTTGTTCAACATCACATATGAAGCGTTTGGCACCCTATACTTATCCCCTGTTCTCGTCGCCCATAAGTCCTTCCGTATACCCATCCCCTGTAGGTCCAATCGAGCTTTTATGTTGTCTTTTGTCTTCCCATTGACCTTCAATATAGTCCCCATCACGATATCACAAACATTCTTTTCGATATGCATCACATCTAGACTGTGGAACAATAAAATCGTGCTCACGTAGGGTAATTCCAACTGGAAAATGCTAATTTTCTTCCAATTGTGATCAAAGGGTATCTTTTCTACTAGACTTTGTTGATTGGCGTTCTTACCAAACTCAACTTGCTCTAGATGATCCAACTGCTCAAGTATTTCGGCCCCATTTAATATCTTTGGTGGTGGTCGTTTCTCCTTTTCTCCATTGAAGGCTGCCTTGTGATCGCGCCATTTATGATCCATTGGCAAAAAGCGGCGGTGGGACATGTAACACCACTTACCTACAAATAACATTTGGACAAAATGATAAGAGTTGGGCATAAAAGGAAAGTAATCCAAAAAAAGTAATAGTTCAGTTGTTACCTCCATTGCTTAATCGAAGTGAACATGGGTCATTATTGCAGCATGGACATGCATATTTTCCCTTGGTACTCCATCCAGAAAGCATGGCTAGGGCAGGGAAATCGCTAATAGTACCTAATAGTGCTGCACGACATAGAAAGAACTCTTTCTTTGAAGCATCAAAAATTCGAATACCGCGCTCCCATAAATCCTTCAATTCCTCTATTAATAATTGCAGATACACATCAATATCATTTCCTGGTGATTTGGGTCCTGAAATTATCATAGACAAAATGAAATTAGAATCTTTCGTACACATCCATGGTGGTATGTTGTTGTTGATTAGAACAACTGGCCATGTGCTATGAGGATTCGTCATATTTCCAAAAGGATTCATCCCATCGGTAGCTAATGTAAGTCTCAGATTACGAGGCTCGGCTGCAAATGTGGGGTGCATCTCATCAAAGCTCTTCCAGTTCTGATAATCTGCCGGGTGCCTCAAAAGTCCATCATCAATACGTTCTTTATGCCATATCATGTGAGGAGCGGTCTTAGGACACATAAACCACCTCTGAATTCTTGCCTTTAAAGAAAAATATCGTACTATCTTTTCAGCAACTTTCTTCTTAGGTTTTCTTTTTGCACTAATATCTAATTCATTGCCTCCCAATGACCCATCATTTTTCCATCTACAAGCATGACAGACCGGGCACTTATCCAATAGAGAATAGTCTTTCCGAAACAATATGCAATCATTTGGGCAAGCATCGATCTTCTGATAGGTAAGACCCAAGTCCCTTATGGATTTTAGAGCCTCATAACAGTTCTTCGGTATTAGGGCAATTGGAAATGCCTTGATCAGAAGACTCAACAGCTCGTCGAACCATTTGTTAGCCAATCCACCACGGGTCTTAATACGAAGTAAGTGCACAGTAAAGGATAACCTTGAATAATTCTTACAATCAGGATAAAGGGGTTGCTCGGACTCCTCCAACAACCGGTAAAAATTAGCAGGATCGGAGTTTGAAGATTCTCCAATAACACCTAGCAACTCATCCCAATCGTCGTTTTCCGGCAAGTCATCTTCAATTATTCTAGCAGTACCCAAAGGTTCCCTTCCCTCTGCCTCCCCATGGTATATCCAATTAGTATATCCTTTCGTGAACCCATGACGCAATATATGTAGATGCACTTCATCTCGAGAAAAATAGCAATTGTTATTGCAGTAAACACAAGGACAACGAATTGACTCCATCCCAGGTTGTATACGCTCAAACGCCAAGTCTAGGAAGCTTTTGACTCCCTTGCGGAACGCCTCCTCATTCCTATGCATTTTAATCCAACTCTTATCCATCGATGCTATAATATCTGTACTAAACACGCATAATTAAGTTGAAATGCCGATACTGATGTAAGTTACAAAAACTACATGGATAATATTGAACTACGAATAAACACAATTAACAATGCCCTTACGAATGTATGAAAATATAGCTAAATAAATTGCAAATGAAACAAGAAATATGAAGAAAGCAATAGAATTTAACTTGGAAACAGATCAAATTGAAACACTTAAATATCACCGACGAGAAACAAATCTAGGGTTATTTTTTACAGAATGTCTAAGCTTGAATCTATAAGTTTGAAGTGTCAAATGCAAAATTAAGGTAAAACCAAACAAAATTAGGGTTCTTACCGTACAAAATTTTGTTCTACTACAGCTAAATACGAACTAATCAGGAATAGAACTTCTTCATTTCAATCTTGCTGCCCTAAATCTCGTCTTCGTGGAGATCGATATCTTCACTTGAATCTTGAGATTGTGAAAATAAGAAGATGGATCTTAAGATTAAAAGTGTTTGTGCTGGAGAAACAATCTAACAGAGGATAGAAGAGGAGATCCAAGGGTTTTTCTTTTTCCTCTCGACAGTTAGAAGAAAGTCGAAGAAATCAAAAGAGGAGGAAAAAACGCATAGAGATTGTGTGTTACAATGGTTTTATGGTAATTATTTCTAATCCAACGAACCAAATTTAAGGAAATCAAATCATGGCCAATCTAACGGTTTGAAGTTGTGTTTGGTTTAACTAAATTTCTCAATCCGTATGCACTTTTTAAACCAATGGTATTGTCTAAACTTTGATCTAATGGCTACAGATAAGCTCATATGGATTGTGTTTCCCCCAAAATACCAGACTATATCCAAAAACCAGACCATATTTGATCGATAGTTTGGTTTTGGTCGGGCGTAATTTAAGACTACGTCCGACATCAGGCGCAAATATTTTCCCTTTAAAGCTGCTTCGTTCTTCTACAAAACTGGTTTGCTTTTGCATGGATTGAAGAATTTGATCTTGTTGCTTCTTTTTTCGAAAAAACTACGGATTTAACATCAAAAATTGAGGTTAGTAAAATAACAGATCCCGGTGAGAGAAAACTTCTTTTCGATGGATGCCTTGTCACATGCATCACTTTTCGATGGTAGAGATTTATCAGAGTTAAACATCCCAGGTTCAAAGATTATTAGAGTTGGAATATAGTTTTTCACTCGGATGAACTGAAGATGAAATTTGTTAGATTTGAACATCCCAGTTTGAAAAATAAAAAGATTTTGCACCTGAATTGAATGCAACTGAATTAAATTTCGCACCTGAGTTTGTCTCCGGTATTGTATGATTCTCATACTCATGAACTAAAAAAATTTTGATCTAAGGAATGGAAAGTTTGCAAACCATGGCTTAATGCAAAGTTGGAGACACAATTAGATTCATCTGATTATCTTTCATGATTGACTGATAATCATATTTGATCTAGAAGTGTTAGATAAATATGGTTAAGTTTCGATCTCGGAGCCAGTTTCTTTCTCGAAGTTGACGAATTGGTGTATGTTTAAGGTTTCTGAGAATATTCCCATGGAATCTTACCGGTAAGTGGTGTGATTCATCGTTCTTACGAAGTTTCAGACCTATAGTAGTCCGCTCCTGGCCATGAGACTCGCTTGTAGGCTAACACGACAACTTGTTCAATTAATGTAGTACGTAGTGCGCTGTTGGAGCTTAGCTTGTTAGGCTTTCAACTAGTTTATTCTAATAATACTGTTAACTAATAAAAAAATAAAAAAATCACTTAATATATTTGTAAATTAATTTGTTTTGAAATTTTCGTTTTATTTTTATTATAAAGATATTAATAAAGACTAAATTCCAGATGAAAACTAAAAGAATGCTTTTAGTCCGTGGTGAGAAGTTACGCTGCTGGAGTAAATTTGGTGGAGCGAGGTATAAGAGTTCGTCTGATATGGGGCATAGGTATAAAATGCGCTTGGGTGGGGTGGGACGTAACTTTAATTTACGCCTGATGTCGGGCGGAGCCTAAAATTGCGTTTGGTGTGGGGCATAATATATAAAACCGCCCGATGGAGAGGCGTAACTTGAGGCGCAATTGAAACATACCTCCTGGTTGAGATGCAATTGAAACATACCGCCCGATATCAGGCGCAAATGTAAACTACGTCCTATCGGGTGTAGATTAAAGTTACGTTTGAAACATACGAAGCTATTATTTGCGCCTGACTACCAAGCGCAAATTAAAATTACGCCTCGCTCGAAACGCAACTAATATTTGCGCCTGATGTCGGGCGTAGTCTTAAATTACGCCCGACCAAAACCAAACTATCGACCAAATATAGTTTGGTTTTTGGTTATACTCTGGTATTTGATTGATACTCCTCTCTGTAGCGTCTGGGTTTTCGACCAAATTTTTAGTTATAGTCGATGACTGTGGTTGTTCTTACAGATTTTAGAAATGACCATATCACTCTTATCAGAAATGAGTGAAATAAATATTTCACATTGTAAAATCAGATTTGTGCCCACTTTTTTGCCGACACGCATTTTTGCACATTTAACCAATTTATGCACACATTTTGACAATAGGGAATTGTTTACAAAATGTATTATTGTAATGTTCTAAATTCTCCTTCAAAATGTGACTCACATGGAAAAATGTATTTTGTTCAAATCATAATAAATTTGCAGGGCGGAAAATTGCCCCATCTTACTCACAGAACCAAATTAAGTTGGTTCTTTTATGTGTGTATTGATTCGTGCATAGCTCAAGTACTTGAAGAAACAACTATTGAAAGTACACAGGGAACTATACAAAATCAGTAGAAGTACACAAGGAAATTAAGGGAACAAAAGTGGAAATTTTATTTCATTTTTTCACGTCCTTAATGGTTACAAGACTATCGATTCATATATATAGTTTCTAAAGTATGGAAACTATTGTTCATTTACTTGACACCTAGGACAGTACGTGTCCTTTCTTAATTAAGTATGATTACACATTTAGATAAGAACAATTTAATCCATCTTATATGTTGAGTAGTAACACGGTTTGACGGAGTCCACTTGACCACAATCGGTGGATCAACCACATCTCTAATGCCTACCGTATATAATAGGTTCGAATTTTGGTAATTTAGGGAGCGGCAAACTTTCCCTCCATCATCTCACTCACAGACCAAATAATATTTGGTTCGAAATTTGTTAAGTTTCGTCTAGCGGGAAACTTTCCCTCCATCATCTCACTCACTGACCAAATAACATTTGGTTCGTGTAACTGGAATTTTTTCAGCCAACAACTCACTCGTTTCCTTGTTCTTAAAATGAAATAAACAATACTTAACATTGTTTCCGCCCCATGTGAAAAATAAAAACTGTGATGTAAATTATGTTTCCACCCGCAGGGCCTTTATGATACTAAAGTCTAGGGTTTTAATTCTTCATTCTTCCGAGTACACTCTCTCTCTTTCACTCTCTTTCAAGTCCACTAGCGGCGGTTTAGGAAGATCTTTAGGGATTTCTGAAAATCCTTAATCGTACACTATAATCTTGGGTAAATTATCTATTACTTTGATTTTAATCTTAGGGTATTACTTTGATTTTAATCTTAGGGTTTTCTTTGAGAGCATGCAAGTCTTTTATTTAAGATTTAGATCCAGTTTTTAAGGTTTAATTTTAAGATTCATCAATTGTTTAAGCTTTCTATTTGTCTTCCATGTTGTCTTTTTGCTACTTTAATTTTTGATTAAAGTAGCTTAGGGATTTGATTGTGTTTTTTATTTTAAGTTTTTAGATGCAGTTTCTAGGGTTCAATATGGGGATTCATTAAAATTAATTTTTTTCTCTCTCTTTTGATTTTGTTTTTTCACCACTTTAAGCTTTGTTTGATTCTCTTTTAAAATCGTTTTTGGTTGGGATGCAATCTTTCATGCCCTGTAAAAAAAATTTGTTTCTCTGTAACTTTATCCCGTAAAATTCTTTCTTTTTTAAAGTGGTTGCGATGGAATCTTCCATGCCAGATGTAATTTTTTTTGGTTTCTCTATAAGTTTGTCCTTTAACAGTCTTCCTTTTTAAAGATCTCTTTTTTCTCAGATGTTTTTTTTTAATAGATCTTTTTTTCTAAGATTAAGAAAAACCCTTTAAACTTTGTTTAGGGTAAAGAGATTTGATGTATGTTTACTTAATATTTTCTGCTAATCATTATTTTCTTGTTTTGATGTAATTTAGTAGTTGTAAATAGTCATATTTTTATGTATTTTTTTTGGTGAAGTTCATTATAGCCTTGTTGTGGTTTTGGGTGTTGGTAACCTTGTGCTGTTTATCTTGTTCAGTGATTGATTTTGTTTTCCTGATAAATTTTTTTCAGAAATGGCTAGAAGTAGAGGTGGTCGTGTAAAACAACTTCCCCGCGGGGATCCCATGACCACTCCGCAGTACTCTTCTTCTCCTTCGACAAGAGAAGGGGCACCAGTTAATATGCGATCTTTAAACGGTAATGATATTCCTTCCCCTTCTCATAGTTTCTCCCTTATTTTGTTCATTGTCTCATATCTAATTGTTTCGTGTATTGTTTACTGAAGAGATAGGTGGTACATCTTTAAATGTATCAAAGTCCAGAAAGAGACCTGCTGCAGCACTAACAACTCCTGAAAGGTCGTTAAACAGAAGACAGTCCGTGATGGATACAGTATTAGAAGCAGCCAGTCGTCAAAGGCCCCAAAGTTTGATTCAAGCAAAGCGATCATTATTGTTGGACGATGCAGAAAAGCAGCAATCATCTGTTCCACCACATAATGACGTTGAAGATGACCACAGGAAACTTTCTACTTCTAGGCAGTTATCTCTTCCACAGCGTGTTGAATTTGGATATTGCAGTAGGCAACGATCTACTTCAGCTTGTCATCCGACATCTGTGCAGCGCAACTTTCCACGGGCGTCTCCTCGACGAAAAACTCAGTTGGCTCGTAATGAACGTGATTCAGCACCTCGTAGGAGCCCTCTATGGCATACTTTGTTGGCTCGTGATGAACATGATTCAACACCTCGTAGAAGTCCTCGATTGTCTCGTCGACAACAAAATCAGTTAGATGATAATGAAGATATATCACCAGAGTTAAGCCGTCGAGGTTTTTCGCGTGAGGCTTCGAATTCTCCTTTGGCATCTAACTCTGCCAATCCACCGGCTATAAGTGAAGTCTTTTACCTGTTATTATCTATTTCTGCCATAGTTGATAGTTAACATGGTTATCTTAATAACTTATTTTGTTGGTTGCTGTCCTTTCTTACACAGAGACTACTAGGGGTATCACCACTCTTCCTAAAGTTGCTATTAGATATACTGATTTGGATAAACTGAAAGTAGAAGTTTTTGAAAAGAGCTTGGTGTGTACATTCAGCCTTGAGTGTATTCTCGCGATAGGAATGTGGGTGCGCCAAGGTGACAACTTCCCTTTGACTGTCCGTTTGTTTAGAAACATGCCTGAAGAAAAGATATCAAGAGTATCTAAACTTGTCAGGGTAATACTTAATTCACCTTTTCTATTTTTTTTGTAGTTTCGTTGAGTTTTTTAAACATTGGTCATTGTTTAACAAATTAGTTTTCTCCTAGGATTACTATATCTTAGTACCTGATGATGAAAATGCTGAGGAGGCTATAAGAACACAGATGAGACTGGCTTATGTTAGATATCGATCTGAGTTAGCATCGCACTACAGATCGTTTGATAGTCATGAGGAAGCCCTGCGAAATCCATCCCCAAGAATCCGCAATGTTGATGATTGGGCTCATATGTGTGACTTCTTTAACACTGATGTAAAATTTAAGGTATATAATTTTTCTGGTCTTACCCTTTGCAATGTACTTTGATGATTTGACTATTTAACATGGAGTGGTGTCCAGCTATGAGCTCATAAAACCGATTATGGTTTCTTTATCATAAGAAACAAAAAAAATCTATATTATTGGTGAATTCGGTAGTGCTTATCATTTTTATTTTTCATATTTAATGGTAGGCTGCGTCCGAAAAAGCAAGGGCTGCGCGACAGGCACTAGCTCTGAACCATACCAATGGTACACAGAGTTTCGCCAGAAAAGCGTATGATAGGGTAAGCCTTAAATTGTTCATTGATGTCTTATCCCTGTTCTTCATGTCTTAATAAATTTTAAATTAATTGTGGTAAGCTTACAAGTTCAATTTAATTAGGCGCGCAAAAATCTCCCGATTGATCCACTCAGTATGTTCATGGAAACTCACAAAGCTAGTAAGCTTGGTAAACTGTGTGCAGATTGACAGGTAAAAATTTCCTCACTAGTAATAGATTTAATAATGCTTGCAACTTACTGTTGGTGTAAATGTGAACTAAACATCCCAAGCTACAAGGTCGAGATACGCAACATGTGTTATTTGTTTCTGTTGGTATAATATCAATGTGTTGTTCAAATTTGTTTATATTTTTGACTATGCATTTCTTACTGTTGGTATGATACTATGATATAAAATATGATGATCGCGCATAGTTTTCCATGTTTAAGATCCATTAATACTTTGTTTGTTGATATTTTAATTGTCTGCATGCTTTTACGCTGTCAAAATATGATTTGTTATGAACTATTTTTTTGTTGCAGATTTTGGGTTCTTTGATCATACATAAGAACTTATAGAACCATACTTGTTTAAGTGTAGTTTTAGGATAGTATTTGATCAATCTATCTTTTGCTTTTTAACTATAGTTACTGCATTTTGAATGAAAGTTCTGCTTAAAAGACAAGGATAGTTCTATAACTGTTGTGTTGTTTTGTCTTTTCTTCATAGTAGCTACATAAACTTGAATTTTGACTTAGTTGCTTGTTTTTACAATGGGTATACAGGCAGAAATGAACCTGATTAGTGAGCAGGTTCGTCGAGGGGAAGTCAATTACACTCCCGAGGAAATATATGCAATGGTTGTTGATCCACGCCGTATTGGGGCTAAGGGTGCTCGTAAGTCGAAAGTTGCTGCCCGCTTCAGTTTATATGAGAAAAATGAAGCACAGTTGGCTGATTTCCAAGAACAGCTGGACTCTGAAAAGAAGAAAGTTGCTAAGCAAGACAAAGAAATCTCAAAGATTCAAAGGAGGGAGCGTAATATCAGGGAGTACTTGAATGAGGCTTTGACGACCCTTGGTTGTCAACCTGTGCCAGATGATATAGAAGATGAGTCCCAAGATGAACGTGGACCTGAAGATAATGGATTTACTTGGGATGATTTGCAAGAAGATGATAATGATTATGCTGGGGATGATGATGATTTGCAGGATGGATGTGCTTATGATCATCAGGAGAATGAATCCTCTAGAGAGGATGATTAGTCTGAATGCTGAATGTGCAGTTTTTTTTGGTGAACTTACAGGTCCAGTGCTTTCCATCGGCTCTTTTTCTTACCTATGAATGTTGAATGTGCAGTTATTTTGGTAAACATATAGGTCCAATTTTTTTGTTTGGACTTGTATGCTTTTTGTTCTTTGGACATGTTTTTTTTTTGTCTTTTTTGGGATGGATTGCAAACCAGTACGTTAACTTGATGGTTTCTTTTTGTAACAAGTTAATGTATTTTGCATGGGTGGGAATATTGAAGTACATACCACATGTAATGAAGGTTTTTATAATTAAGAGGTGGATTATTTATAATTATAGAATCTTAATTAGTAATTACGTCCAGTATTAATTTGTATATTGTAATTACATTTTCGGATACAGAAATTTGATTGCCTAAAAAATTAAGCGACCCACTTCAGGCCAAGTCGTTCCATGTATCTATCAAGAAGATACTTAATTGCTCCTTGGTTGGCAGGTCTAGTGATGAAGCAATCTGAATAAATTTGGTAGCTTGAAAACTTAAACAACCCACTTCAGCCCAAGTTGTTCGATGTATATACCGACAAGGTATTTAATTGCTCACAGGGACTTGGTCTAGCCATTAAGTGATTGGTGTCTTACTTGCTCTAGGGTGGTCGGTCTAGATGTGGAGCAATTAATGGAAGAGACGCTACATGATAGTTGGTTGATTACTAAAGCAATTTCCTAACTGCTCTAGACTTATAGAAATCCCACCTTTACCAACTCTAGAGCGAGTGCCACATTAAATCGCTATAAGGGTTAGAGCGACTCAATATAGGCTTTTGCAACTTAAAGTGCCTGGTCGCTTAATCCGGTTTTTCTTGTAGTGACATCTCCGTGTCTCTGCTTTCCTTTGATATCTCTGAGTTATTTGTATATCTTTTCTCCTGCGAAGCTGTTCGCCTGATGCTGTTGTCTCGTACTTCCGTTTGCCTCTAGCCTTATGTGATACTTTATTCTATCGCACGAAGGTCGGGTTCTAACTAGTCATTTGCTGATGATGCCTTCGCAGAGACTCCATTTTATACTTCTTGTTGGCTGTTTACGTATATGAAGCTTGTCTTCGCATGAGAATTCATTTTCACCTAAGTTGTTGATGTCCATAAATTTGCAATATCTCTTTTCTTCTTCACGCAATGTAACATCATCTTATATCCTATTTCTTCGCATTCTCTCGCAGATTAACCAAGTTCTTCTTTTACTTTGTTTACTGTAATATAACAAATCAAACGGGTTAAACAGACACAATTTTTAGACTAACTTCTCTAAATCAGAGAGCCATGAGTTTCGCATAGTGCTGAATCCTCTAAATTAACTGAATTTTTTTACAATTAATGAGTTTTCATCTCCGTTTTCGACCTGCCAACTCCTTTCTCTTCTGCGAATATATCTCCCTTGGATTTGTCGAGAATGCTCTTCGTATCAGTTGAGAATTATTTGATTGATGCGGTCATTTTGCTGCAAACTAAATTGTAAAATCACAATAGCAATTAGATTTGTTTCTTGGTGTTCTTCTTGTAAATCAAGTCGAAATTGCAAGAACTAATGTTTTAAGAATTGGTTAAAATAGGTTTAGAAAACGCGATTTGCTTGTTTCAAATCTGTAAGCAAAACTTGTTTTAATTTAAGAATTCAAAAGAAATATGAATTTTTCTTGAAAACAAATTTCAATAGATATGAAATTTTTTTTCCAAGATTTTGTTGTAAATCATCAGATCTAAATAGTAAGAGTAAAATTAGAGAGATAAAGAAGAGGATTTGTCCTTCTGATGCTAATTTTGGATGGAGTTGGTAGTTTTCAGCTTCTGTTTTTTCACTTGAGCGGCTATATCTCTTTGTCTTCACCGATCTAAACTCCGCACTATGTTTTTCTTCGTGAATCGCCTCTATTTCAACAAAACTTACTTTATTGCCTTTGAAACCCTTATATCTAGTAGAATCTCTCATTATCAGTAGTTAATTTCTTTGATTCTCCTTCATACCAACAAGAAGAAGGTAGTGTTTCTAGCGCCAAAATGTAGTTGTGGGAAATCCTACAACACAACCCATTAACTATTATGATTATGATTTCTAGGTATAAACTTATTTGATATGAAAATAAAGATAAAAGATAACGGAAACATAAAATGGGACACAAGATTTACGTGGTTCGATCAATTTGATCTACATCCACGGGGTTAGGTTTCACTATGATTATTGAATTACATATGGATTACATTGGGTCTCTATTAATGAATATTTGGAGCTCCCGTTTTTATGGAGGAAGAAGAAAGAGATTATACTAATAACCATAATATCGCTTTCTCTCTCCTTCCTTTTTCTTTATATAGGATATTACATAGTGAATGACAGCTCATATTTCCTTTTATTTCGGATCCATCTTGCGACATTACCGCACAGCCTTATATTAATCTCGCACACTTGATAACCTATGCGATACTTTGCCCCTACAAAACATATAAGACTGTTTGAATTTATGTTTATATTTTTGATGCATCTGGGGCCGCATCCACCGTGCTATCCTGGTCACATGAAAGATTCAGAACTGGTGTCTTACAATAAATTGAGCAACAAAATCCTGACACACCAATTAACAAAATCTTACATTACGGTAGTCAAGGTGTGAAGAAATTCCAATACATTTCGAGTCCCTACATTTCTTGGTTTAGGCTAACCCCTATGGTCTTCTAATCTAGCAGTTAGATTGGTCATCCGTGTCATCTAGGGAAACCTCCTAAGTCTTATGGGATGGTTAATCTAGCAGCTAGATAAGAAGACCACGTCGGCGAGACCACCATCTAGCGTTGAACGGTTCAGCTCTCAGCGTTGTTTGGTTCAGCGTTTTAAATCTCAGCCGTTAGTGAAAATATTACATTAGGGTAGTCAAGGTGTGAAGAAATTCCAATACATTTCGAGTCCCTAGATTTCTTGGTGTAGGCTAACCCCTATGGTCTTCTAATCTAGTAGTTAGATTGTCCATCCACGTCATCTAGGAAAACCTCCTAAGTCATATGGGATGGTTAATCTAGCAGCTAGATAAGAAGACCACGTCGGCGGGACCACCATCTAGCATTGGTTCAACGTTTTAAATCTCAAGCGTCAGATCATAAAACATTCTCCCAGCGCTGAATCGTTCAGCGTTCAAATCACTTTTTCAGCGCTGTTTGGTTCACCGTTTCAATCTCCCTGCTAGTTGAACTTCGAGCAAATGCTAGGAGAGATACCTAGCAAGTGCAAGTGTTAACTTTTAAACCACACTTTTTCTTTGATTTGCAACACTTTTTGGTCATTCTAGCAGTTCAATCTAGCCTATAGGGATTAGCCTAAGGTTTATTTCTAAGTTAGGAAACAAACAAAGAGTTTTTAGAACTTCAGCACTTTACTTAAAAAAAATTAGAACAACCTAATCATTTCCAAGGCTCATGATTTGACGGATTGACAAGACTTAGAGCACCTCCAACAGAAGGCTTGAAGTTCCTACTTATTCGGCCACCTAGGATTTTCTTAGTTTTTCGCAAAAAATTCATCTCCAACGGGAATGTGGGGAGTGAATGTGAGGTTGACGTGTACGTCAGTTATCAAGACATTCTCTAACCCATCCTCTAGTTTTAGAGGTTGTTGTAGAGGATGTGAAGAATCCAAGTCATCCCAAATTTTCTTAAAACTACGATGAAATCGATGTTGTTTTTTCCATATTTATACTCTACTCTGATTAAAAGAAGATGAACCGTACATCTCATACAAAAAGAGGAAGATAGGTATGTAAAAATCCCAATTTAATTTCTTTTAATCTCTGCGAATAAAGAGAGAAAAAATAGGCTAGCTTATCTAACAATTTGATAAAAACAAAGAGAGAAAAGATAGGTTTTTAGTATATATATGCATCTGGTTAATAGATTTAATTTAATCACAATTGTTTCTCTGCTACAAAACGATATAAGTTGTATGTAAAGGGTTTGAAAATTCTTAAACTCTAATCTCCAAATTTTCTGTTGTATACGGATATCGGTCAATTAAAGGATAACAAATACACTATTACTTTCACCTTCAAAAGCCCTCCGTTGGAGATGATTATCTCCAACTCCCTGTAAATTTGGAAAATCTACGTAAGGATGTCGTCACTTAACACCCATACCGGAGGTCCCGTTGGAGATGCTCTTAACTAACGAGTCAAGGACCCACTCAAAATTTGGAATCAGACCTTGGACGCACATTCCTTTTCTAAGTCCGAATTTGCGATACTAAGGTACAAGTAAGAGCCTTCCTAAACTCATCAACTTTCCCAACTCATCAAAAACTCGATCCCCTGCTATAAATATATACATATACTAGACTAGCTACTTGGTTCACGGTCTAGCAATCATAGATTTCCAGAAAATGGAGGATGAAGCATTCACCAACCAAAGTTTGAGTTATAAAGATATTAAGGTACACATCAATAATAGGGCGCTGGATAATTCGGTATTTGCTATTACTAAAGAAATACACCAAATTGACTATGTTGGGGACTGTCTAGGTTTAAACGAGGATTTTGTTCTGAAACAAATCGTACCATCGCTGCTGACAAACGATGGAATTCTTCGTCATGGGATTAATGTCGAAGTATATGATAGTAAATTAAGGAAATATGACATGGTGCTTCGAGGTTTTGGTGAGAATCCAACGATAATTAACCTACATTGTTGGAATGAGTTGCGTCTATATAATGATTTTGCAGCGGGAATGAAGGTTGAAATATCAGTTTATCGTGATGCCGTGACTAGGAAACTCTGTTTTGCTATCTACAAGATTTCAGAATAGAAGAGGAGGGGGAGTTCTTGGCTTCTTGCGGGGAGGGGGTTGAAGATTAATTATGCTGGCTTTTTCATTAGTTTTTTTTTTTTATTATTGAATTTCAAGTGATTTTCTTTCTAATTCTTTTTTCTATATTTGTATGTTTCGATCCATTTTTCTGGGTGTATGAGATTGAATGGAGTGAACATTGGATTAGTATCAGTTTGCAGTTAGTTCTGAAGTGACAATTGTAATTATTCTCAAACAAAAAAGGAGCAAATCTGATAAGCTAAAAGGAAAAAAAATGTATGGTGCCTAGCACAGGAACAAATCTAATTGTAATTATTCTCAAACAAAAAAGGAGTGCAAATCTTATAATCCAGGCAACATTAGATATAATTTTCTGTGCTTAAAGACGCTATTAATGCATTAGATAAACATCTGGAGTCCGACAGTTATATGCTATCGCATAAAAAACAGTTATGCATGTAAACTATGAACACAAAAGGAAATAATAAGAACATGTTTTTCTTCACGAGCAATTGGATGGTTTCAATGTCATGTCGCGTAGCATTTTTGTCTGTCGAACTTGAAAATTGGATGGTTTCAATGTCACGAGCAATCAGGTCTTCTTGTTTCCTCACAACCGACTCAATTATCTCCGTATCTTCTTTCCCATAATTAATTCTTTTAATTAAACTAAGGCATCCTTGGCCTCAATCTCTTCCGGCTGACGAATCACAGCTTTCTGCCTTCTTAAATTCAATCGACTCCATCATTTTCGTATCTTGTTCCCCTAATTCTTTCAGGGAAACTAAAGTGTCCTTGTGAGGAAAAATTTCACGAATCCATTCTTTGATCGTTAAAGTAATCCATCAAACCCTTTTAATCTACGTGGAGAGAAAAACAAATTTTTGTCAGCAAATACGTTAAAAATATATACATATATGTGTACATATATATACGGAAATGATATGTTGACCGCGTAATTCTCCCGATCTTTTATCCCGCCTCTAATACAAATTGGTCCCACAACTGCCCTTTATCCATCCAGATATTGGAGAGTTTAGATCTCTAACATTCATTCCTCTTGCGGGAGACTTTGGGAGAGAAAATTGCGGTAAGTCTAGCACTTCCGTATATATATAAATTAAAAAACAAACATTAAAAATCACTTCATCATGCCGACGCCACGGTACTAATGTGGTTGAATCAATGAATGATGGTACTATACGCGAGTTTGAAACCCTACACCAAATTCTTTACCAGTAAAAAAAAAACGAAAACTTCCTCCTAACCCTATCAAAAAGATTGATTACTCTAAAGTCTACTTACGGAATGGAAAATTGGGACACTACACTACGGGAAAAATATACATCTACAACTGGAGATTTACAACACTTCGCTATGCATCGTAGAAAGTCCTATGTTTTACAACTGGTTTCAAAGAAAGAGTTGTCGTATATCATCACTACCAACCCTTAGGAACAAGGGGTTACGCTAAGAAAACAAACGACAACTCCTTTAGAAAAACTGTTGTGACGACATTTAGGTATAACAACTTTGTTTCATAAGTGTAGTGACTTAGCCTATCACAACTCTCACAAGTGTTGTTGAAGAACACAAAAATATGATAATGAAAAATACGTTAGAGGGGAGATTCGAACATGAACCTAATGCATGGATGTATAGCTCATCAACCATCCTTACAGTTCACAAGTTTGGGTTTTTTCTTTTTTTTTTAATAGAAACGTATAACGACACTTATAAGTGTTGTTGAAGTTAAAATATAGAATGTGGGAAAAAATTAGGTTTGGGGGATTCGACCCTGAGCCTCCTATATGTCTACACCACTAACCAACCTACTACACTATCACAAGTTCTGTAAAGTTGGTGGTTCTTTAATATACTATTATGACAACCCTTCATAAGCGTTGTAAAACAAAATATAATGCGCAAAGCCGACTGAGCCACAAAGAGCGCGAAGCATTCTCTGTAACCATATACATTCTTCTCTGTAAATAATCACATACATTCTATAAGACCACCTGCTTTAAGCAAAGCATGCAACTGGGGAATTATGGCAAAAGTATACCATCAAACAAACAAATATTCTGAAAAACATTACCATCTTCAAACCGATATTCACACACAAATGATGATAACAAAAGCAGCCCTGAATTACCAACAATAGAACATAGAGTTTGATAAGTGATAAATACACAAGCCAATACAGAACTAACACTCAGCTGTAGCAAGAAACTTGAGAATAGCAGGAAACTCATACAGAACTACACACTCAGCTGTAGCAAGAAACTTGAGAATAGCAGTTGAAGTAGATTACTGAGAAGGCAAATAACACCAAATATTTCTAAAGTAAGAATACAATACCGTATAAACAATAAACTACTGATCTAACTTGTGAACTTCTTTTTCTTCTTCTTTTTGTTCTTCTTCTTTGTCGGAACCACTATGGTATATTCCCCATCTTCTCTTAAGTAACTCTCGTTCTCGTCATCCATTTGGAAACCAAAAGTTGAAATATCCACTGGTTGGAAAATTGTGTCATGCTTTTCATTGTATTCCTCTAATTCATGGAAACCCCTGGGCGGTGGTTTCACCGTCACATACCAGTTAGATGTATTTGACTCTCGGGAATAGAAAACTTGTCGCGCTTGCTTTGCTAAAATGAATGGATCGTTACAGTATTGGTTCTTATGCTGCTTTAAATTGACTAATGTAAAGCCATCTTCTACCTTCACACCAAAATTGGTGTGATCCCAATCACATTTGAATATTGGAATTTGAAACATATGATTGTAGTCCAACAATAGAATTTCTTCTAAAACACCATAGAACCCACTAGTTTCTGACAATCCTGCAACTAAGGTTGTTGATTCAATTGAAACTCCACTGTTTTGTGTGACTCTCTTAACATCCTTCGTAATAAACCTAGTGTTATTGATAAGCAAGCCTTTATATGATATGCAGTTTTCCAACGGCCCATATGACAACCATTCTACCGTGTGTGATATTGGCATGCCTTGTTCAATTTGCATCTTAACCTACAAATGTATAATCTCATAACATAAGAATATAACTAAATTTGTTATCTAAGCATAAGAAGTTAGATTTATATGATGGTGTGCCGAACATGGATTGTTCTATGTGATAGAATAAAACAAAATCACACGCATTTGTGTTTTTTGTAGTAGTTTTCCGCAGCAGCAAAATGTCCAAGTGTTTAAACTATACTAAGATGCATAATCTGACTAAGAGTGGACTAAACATACCTTTTGTTGAAACCAATCTGCAAATGTGTCAGACTGTATGGAATTGAGTTGGTCTTCACCAGTAATTGCCCTCCCAGCAGGAGATTTTAACTCGTCCATATGCATTCTAAGACAAAATTAAAATTAGAAAATGAAGTATTAATTGACAGACTATTTTAATAAACGTGAACATCATACTTACATCATATATGGGTCAATTTCGGGTGTGTTAAAAAGCACATATCTGTGAGCTATCTTTAACTTCTCACCATCCATACGCACTTGGACACCTTTAGAAAGAGGACGTGCTGCCGGTGTGGAACCATTTTGAGTGTTTTCGTTACGCCTTTGCTCTACTCCTGTTTCAGCTGCTTGGGCCTTACGAATATCAAAATACCTAACACTCTCCATTCCAAGATAACACTCGGCTATACAAGCTTCAGGTTGTGCATAATTCTTTACATATTCTTTGAATGTCTTCATATACCTAGGAAAGTCGAGTATGCAACAATTACTAGTTAATTAAATATTAGTATCTCTAAGATACAAAGGGCATAACTTTCTACACAAAACCAAAAAAAAGAAGTAATATAAATTAAATTGGCATACCTTTCAAATGGATACATCCAACGATATTGTACACACTAGTAGAAAAATGATGATCCGTAACAGTTCAAAACTGTTACTGTATTATATCCGTAACAGTTTTAGTTTTTTATGCGGTGTTACTAAAGCCCCTGTTACGGAAAGTTTATAAAACCTGTTACGGAAAGGCTATTGAAAAATGACTCATAAATTCTAAAACTATTACTGTTGGTAGTTTTCAGTAACACTTTATCAAATATATGTTACTGAATAATTTCTACTGTAACTATTTTACATAAAACCGTTACCGTTAGCAGTTTATTGTAACATGTTTGGGAACAAAGTGTTGCTATTGTTTGAGTAACCGTAACAGTTTTTATTGAAACTGTCATAAAAACTGACAGTTTTTACTGACTACCATTACCTCCTCCACTAGTGCCACCACTACCTCCACCACCAGCACTGCCACAACCATCAACACTAGCATCTCCACAACCGTCACCACCATGTCCGCCGCATCCACTACCATGAGTTGGTCTTCTTGGACATGAAATATAAATTACATAAAAGTACACTTCACAAGATTCGACCTTGAGACCTATTGCATTAATTATAACTCTTGAACCACTCTTCCATGTTTTCCTTTTGTTTAGTGTTATCCAAATAAAATATTTACTCTCATAAGACAGTAAACTATACCTCCACCACCTTCGTCGTCACACCACGCAACTACAATACAATTTATATTTTTAATATTCCTACATATTTTTACAACTTGTTTATTATTTTGTGTTATATTCTATTTTTTCTCAAACCTTAGGTAACCATCAATATGAGCCATGGCTAGCTCTTATGCTTAGAACTTAATCAAGATGTTAAATTAATGTCAGTCCATAAGTAGTTATTTTTTTGAACCGGATACCCAAAAACTAGTTATGCAAATAAATAATTTACATAAATGTCACGATAATGTCAACTATGGTAACATATTAAACATGTTGCAGTAACA
Source organism: Papaver somniferum (assembly GCF_003573695.1). NCBI lineage: Eukaryota > Viridiplantae > Streptophyta > Magnoliopsida > Ranunculales > Papaveraceae > Papaver > Papaver somniferum. The sequence continues at coordinate 161,112,530 of NC_039360.1, read as the reverse complement.
TATAAATATAGTAACATTTAGTTTAAAAAACGTTACGATAATGCCAACTACGGTGACATATTTAAATATGTTACGGTAACAAAGGTATATAATAACAGTTGGTTTAAAGAACTGTAATGGAAATGGCGACATACGAAATATGTTACAGTAACATGGGTATATAGTAATACTTACTATAAAAACAGTTACAGTATACAACCTGGATGACATTATGTAACAGTTCTTACGAAAAGTGTTACTGTTATTTAACTATCTAACATTTAGTAACATGCATTTTACGAACTGTTACTTTATAAAAGTTTGAACTGTTACTAAATGTCACTTTTCTACTAGTGACAGGTCCACATAATCGCACTTCTCGAGCTAGGTGAATTGTCAAGTGCATCATGACATCAAAAAGTGACGGAGGGAAGTACCTCTCAAACATACACAAAGTCTCAGCAACTTCTACTTCAAGTTCTATTAATCTATGGAGATCAACTTCCCTTTGGCATATTTCGTGAAAATAAGAACATAACCTGAAAATTGCCTCCCTTGGCCCTACAGGTAAAAGTCCTTGCAAAGCAACGGGTAATATTTGTTGCATAAGAACATGGTAATCATGAGCCTTAAGAACACCTAAGCAACCATCTTTTGATAAATGCTTTCTAAGATCAGAACTAAAACCATATGGAACCTTTAAATTTCTCATCCTATTATACAATATAGCCTTTTCCTTGTCATTTAAACAGTATGGTGCTGGTGGAAGGATCGTTTTTCCATTTATCTCTACTGGATGTAATTCTGGTCTTATTCCCATACTCTTCAGATCATTGCGGGACTTTAGACCGTCTTTTGTTTTGGACTTTATATTCAATATGGTACCAATAATACTCTCGCAAACATTTTTTTCTGTATGCATAACATCAATATTGTGTCGTAGTAATAAATCCTAGGAAGATGGAAAAACCCAACATTAGTAATTAATTCTATAAATAAATAAAAGATCAGACATTTAATCTATGTGAAAGTTATAATGTCATGATGTCGAATCTTAGGTAAGTAATTAATTATATTATAATGTCATGCTGGAAAAAACAGAAACAAAATGCTCATTATACTGAAAATATACTATTATGTGTCAATTATGGTGCAATCAAACTGATGCTGCCGATGCTTTATCACATTAGGAAAAGTACTCAGATGCATTATACTTCCCAAACACTATATCAAAAGAACGAGTGTGCCATTTAGATTACATTTGTTGATAATGTGAAGTTTAGAGGCTAACATGGTGCAAAGCAGAAGAACCCATAGCCAAATATTAACAAGTAAGTTTGAAGTTATGTAACTAATCTTCCAGTAAGGCAAGTCGAAGAATATTGACCGTTTGTTAAACACCCGAAGTTCAGTTTCATCATCATTTGCACCAGAAATAGCCGCATCAGCAACAACATCCCTTTTCCGCTTCCCACATTTAGAATTACCCACATTTGCACTTGCTGCCGCACTACTCTTGCCCTTATTCTTCTTCTTTTGCTCTTTCTTTTTCCTTATCTCCTCCTCGTTCTTCTCCGCTTTCCCAAAATCATTTGTAATACTATTCTGACATTCAAGTGCCGCAGCACCAGACATAACAGGTGGCTTTTCCTTCCTCTCAATCTCTCCATTAAACCAGTCTTTTTTCTGCCGAAGAGGATGATTATGACGAAGAAATCTCCTATGATTCAAGTAGACAGTTTTACGACTAAATGCCAACCAGTTTGAAAGTGTATTTTCACCGCAAAGAGGACAGGATGCCTTCCCTTTATACGTACATCCAGATAAATTACCATATGCAGGGAAATCGTTTATTGTCCACATTAATAACGCCTTCAAGTTAAAATCTGTTTTAGTAAACGAATCATATACCTGCACCCCTTTCTCCCATAACTCAAAAAGATCATCAATCAAGGGCTGCAAGTATACATCAATTTTATTACCCGGTTGTTTTTTTCCTGGAATCAGCATGCTCAGAATTATGTTGTCACCTTGCATACACAATTGAGGGGGCAAATTATAAACCACGAGCATCACTGGCCAACAACTGTGGGTTGCGGAAAGATCACCAAATGGATTAAATCCATCAGCAGCAAGCCCAAGACGCAAATTACGGGGATCTGAAGCAAACTCGGGATACTTTGTGTCTATGTGCTTCCAAGCCAAAGAATCTGTTGGATGACGCATCTTCCCATCCTTACTCTTGTTCGTCGCGTGCCATATCAACTGCTCAGCCAGTGCTGCTGATTGAAACAATCTTCTCAATCTCGGCACAATGGGGAAGTACCTAAGCACCTTCACCGGTATCTTCTTTTGCGGCTTGTCTATCATTTCAGCATCGTCCATGTTAGATGTGTCTGCCTTCCACCTAGAATAATGACATTTAGGACACTCGTCTGCATCTTTCAAATCTTTTCTAAACAAACAACAATCATTAATACAAGCATGTATTTTCTGGTAAGTCAATTGATAAGATTTCAGGAGCTTTTTCACTTCATATGTTGAGCAAGGAAGACAATGATCTGGCGGAAACAAGGAACCGATTGTCTTGAGAAGTTCGTCAAAAGATTTCCTAGATAAACCATTTACTGCTCTTGTGCCTATACAATTCAACAGTGATGGATAACTTTGTGTGTGTTTTACAATTAGGATATAACGGTGGGTCCGCCTCTTCCACATGGTTTTCCAAACCCTCATCTTGCACAGGTTCATGTCCCTGATCGATATGTGCATCAGCTTCAACAGCAGCATCTATATGATATGATCCCCTTGTTGCTCCCTCTTGGTGTACATCAGTAGAAGTGTGCATAGTCTCCCCCGTGAAAAACCCACTCAGTGTATGTAGGATCCCAACCTCGTTTCAGCAAGTGAAGATGCACTTCTTTCGGAGGAAGTGGGAAAGTGAGATTCTTACAATCAACACAAGGACAACTGAATTCAGAAGATTTCCAAGTCTCTGACAAACGGTATCTATGAAATTCTTCAAGGCCTCCTGATATGGAAGATCACCCCTACATGAAAGAACGACAAAATAATTAATCACGGAATAACACAATAAAAGAGGGAAACCAATGTAAAGAATGTAATATTCTACAGGGAACAACATATTAACCTTGGCCAATGAACCCAATCTTTATTCATAATTTTGAATAACTTGAATCTGCAAATCTGTTCAGTTCTTCAATCCAGTTAAAAAAAAACCTTTCAATTTCCCTTCTTGATAACGAAAATAGCTGGCACAAAGAGTATAACCAAACGTAATCAGGAAAACGGTATCTAATTGCTTTAACCTTTTATCTCAAAATGAACTTCAGTTTACGACTTTTAAATTTCATTCAGAACAAAGTACATATACTACAGGGACTAACACTAACATATCCCTGGGTTAGTATTGACATCTCTAATCATATGTGCCACCTAGAACATCACAAATTAGACAAAGAAACACTAACACAATTCAGTTAGGACTGATCTTTTTCTCTTCTAGTATGCAAATCTTCAGTCTTTCGAAGGACCACGATTATGAGTCACAGATTCACATATTCAAGCCCTCACCTGCCAAATCGAAACATACCCAACAAACTTAATGAGCCAATTTCTGAATCATGATTATGATTTACTGAAAATTAGACAAAGCAAACAAAACATTTTCAACAAAGCAAGATAAGAAGACTGCAACGTCTATGATGCACCTTCGACATTAAAAGAAAAAAATCAACATGACTGCAGAAAAAATAAAAAGAGACTGAAGGAGAAACTACCCATATTGTTGATTTTGATGAAATCAATATCATAAGAAAGGAACAAACTACCCATATTGTTGATTTTAATGAAATTTTAAACCAAACCCATATTGTTCTGTGTTGATTATCAAAAAACCTAATTCAAATTTTAATGCAAAAAAGTCACTGAAAAAAACCTAATTCAAAAATCAAAAAAACAATATACCCTAAATTGAGCTTTGGTTACAGATCGATCTTCAACTTCGGGAAATTGGTGGAAGTGGTTAGTCGAGATATGGGTTACAGATCGATCTTCAACATTGTGTGGTGATGATGAAGTTGGTGAAGTAATCTCCTGAGATCGATGAAGTTGCCAGTGGTTTGAGTTATGGAGGTGCTGCTGTACCGAAGTGGTTTGAGTGATGTTGGTTTGAATAATGGTGGTTTGAGGTGAAGTTTGTCCGTCGAACACACTGGGGAGATGCAGTTGAGGGAAAAAAGAAAAGGATAAGGAAGGAATAGAAATGAGAATGATGTTAAACAAAAAAAAAAAAAAAAACTTAACGGCTGTAGATGAATGAAATTAAAAATTAAATGAATGGGTGGTTATGAGTATGATGATGATATACATAGAATATTCCAAGGAATATTCCCAGTATATGGTTGGATTCATCGTTCTTACGAAGTCCCCGACTTAGAGTAGTCCACTCATCGCCAGGTTTCGATCTCGGAGCCATGTTATGTCTCGAAGTTGCCAAAACCGGTCAGGTTTAAGGGTTGGAGGAATATTATGAAAGCATCTTACCTATGAATCGACATTCATCGTTCTTACGAAGTCCCCGACTTAGAGTAGTCCACTCATCGCCAGGTTTCGATCTCGGAGCCATGTTATGTCTCGAAGTTGCCAAAACCGGTCAGGTTTAAGGGTTGGAGGAATATTATGAAAGCATCTTACCTATGAATCGACAGATTCATCGTTCTTACGAAGTCCCCGACTTAGAGTAGTCCACTCATCGCCAGGTTTCGATCTCGGAGCCATGTTATGTCTCGAAGTTGCCAAAACCGGTCAGGTTTAAGGGTTGGAGGAATATTATGAAAGCATCTTACCTATGAATCGACAGATTCATCGTTCTTACGAAGTCCCCGACTTAGAGTAGTCCACTCATCGCCAGGTTTCGATCTCGGAGCCATGTTATGTCTCGAAGTTGCCAAAACCGGTCAGGTTTAAGGGTTGGAGGAATATTATGAAAGCATCTTACCTATGAATCGACAGATTCATCGTTCTTACGAAGTCCCCGACTTAGAGTAGTCCACTCATCGCCAGGTTTCGATCTCGGAGCCATGTTATGTCTCGAAGTTGCCAAAACCGGTCAGGTTTAAGGGTTGGAGGAATATTATGAAAGCATCTTACCTATGAATCGACAGATTCATCGTTCTTACGAAGTCCCCGACTTAGAGTAGTCCACTCATCGCCAGGTTTCGATCTCGGAGCCATGTTATGTCTCGAAGTTGCCAAAACCGGTCAGGTTTAAGGGTTGGAGGAATATTATGAAAGCATCTTACCTATGAATCGACAGATTCATCGTTCTTACGAAGTCCCCGACTTAGAGTAGTCCACTCATCGCCAGGTTTCGATCTCGGAGCCATGTTATGTCTCGAAGTTGCCAAAACCGGTCAGGTTTAAGGGTTGGAGGAATATTATGAAAGCATCTTACCTATGAATCGACAGATTCATCGTCTTACGAAGTCCCCGACTTAGAGTAGTCCACTCATCGCCAGGTTTCGATCTCGGAGCCATGTTATGTCTCGAAGTTGCCAAAACCGGTCAGGTTTAAGGGTTGGAGGAATATTATGAAAGCATCTTACCTATGAATCGACAGATTCATCGTTCTTACGAAGTCCCCGACTTAGAGTAGTCCACTCATCGCCAGGTTTCGATCTCGGAGCCATGTTATGTCTCGAAGTTGCCAAAACCGGTCAGGTTTAAGGGTTGGAGGAATATTATGAAAGCATCTTACCTATGAATCGACAGATTCATCGTTCTTACGAAGTCCCCGACTTAGAGTAGTCCACTCATCGCCAGGTTTCGATCTCGGAGCCATGTTATGTCTCGAAGTTGCCAAAACCGGTCAGGTTTAAGGGTTGGAGGAATATTATGAAAGCATCTTACCTATGAATCGACAGATTCATCGTTCTTACGAAGTCCCCGACTTAGAGTAGTCCACTCATCGCCAGGTTTCGATCTCGGAGCCATGTTATGTCTCGAAGTTGCCAAAACCGGTCAGGTTTAAGGGTTGGAGGAATATTATGAAAGCATCTTACCTATGAATCGACAGATTCATCGTTCTTACGAAGTCCCCGACTTAGAGTAGTCCACTCATCGCCAGGTTTCGATCTCGGAGCCATGTTATGTCTCGAAGTTGCCAAAACCGGTCAGGTTTAAGGGTTGGAGGAATATTATGAAAGCATCTTACCTATGAATCGACAGATTCATCGTTCTTACGAAGTCCCCGACTTAGAGTAGTCCACTCATCGCCAGGTTTCGATCTCGGAGCCATGTTATGTCTCGAAGTTGCCAAAACCGGTCAGGTTTAAGGGTTGGAGGAATATTATGAAAGCATCTTACCTATGAATCGACAGATTCATCGTTCTTACGAAGTCCCGACTTAGAGTAGTCCACTCATCGCCAGGTTTCGATCTCGGAGCCATGTTATGTCTCGAAGTTGCCAAAACCGGTCAGGTTTAAGGGTTGGAGGAATATTATGAAAGCATCTTACCTATGAATCGACAGATTCATCGTTCTTACGAAGTCCCCGACTTAGAGTAGTCCACTCATCGCCAGGTTTCGATCTCGGAGCCATGTTATGTCTCGAAGTTGCCAAAACCGGTCAGGTTTAAGGGTTGGAGGAATATTATGAAAGCATCTTACCTATGAATCGACAGATTCATCGTTCTTACGAAGTCCCCGACTTAGAGTAGTCCACTCATCGCCAGGTTTCGATCTCGGAGCCATGTTATGTCTCGAAGTTGCCAAAACCGGTCAGGTTTAAGGGTTGGAGGAATATTATGAAAGCATCTTACCTATGAATCGACAGATTCATCGTTCTTACGAAGTCCCCGACTTAGAGTAGTCCACTCATCGCCAGGTTTCGATCTCGGAGCCATGTTATGTCTCGAAGTTGCCAAAACCGGTCAGGTTTAAGGGTTGGAGGAATATTATGAAAGCATCTTACCTATGAATCGACAGATTCATCGTTCTTACGAAGTCCCCGACTTAGAGTAGTCCACTCATCGCCAGGTTTCGATCTCGGAGCCATGTTATGTCTCGAAGTTGCCAAAACCGGTCAGGTTTAAGGGTTGGAGGAATATTATGAAAGCATCTTACCTATGAATCGACAGATTCATCGTTCTTACGAAGTCCCCGACTTAGAGTAGTCCACTCATCGCCAGGTTTCGATCTCGGAGCCATGTTATGTCTCGAAGTTGCCAAAACCGGTCAGGTTTAAGGGTTGGAGGAATATTATGAAAGCATCTTACCTATGAATCGACAGATTCATCGTTCTTACGAAGTCCCCGACTTAGAGTAGTCCACTCATCGCCAGGTTTCGATCTCGGAGCCATGTTATGTCTCGAAGTTGCCAAAACCGGTCAGGTTTAAGGGTTGGAGGAATATTATGAAAGCATCTTACCTATGAATCGACAGATTCATCGTTCTTACGAAGTCCCCGACTTAGAGTAGTCCACTCATCGCCAGGTTTCGATCTCGGAGCCATGTTATGTCTCGAAGTTGCCAAAACCGGTCAGGTTTAAGGGTTGGAGGAATATTATGAAAGCATCTTACCTATGAATCGACAGATTCATCGTTCTTACGAAGTCCCCGACTTAGAGTAGTCCACTCATCGCCAGGTTTCGATCTCGGAGCCATGTTATGTCTCGAAGTTTCCAAAACCGGTCAGGTTTAAGGGTTGGAGGAATATTATGAAAGCATCTTACCTATGAATCGACAGATTCATCGTTCTTACGAAGTCCCCGACTTAGAGTAGTCCACTCATCGCCAGGTTTCGATCTCGGAGCCATGTTATGTATCGAAGTTGCCAAAACCGGTCAGGTTTAAGGGTTGGAGGAATATTATGAAAGCATCTTACCTATGAATCGACAGATTCATCGTTCTTACGAAGTCCCCGACTTAGAGTAGTCCACTCATCGCCAGGTTTCGATCTCGGAGCCATGTTATGTCTCGAAGTTGCCAAAACCGGTCAGGTTTAAGGGTTGGAGGAATATTATGAAAGCATCTTACCTATGAATCGACAGATCATCGTTCTTACAAAGTCCCCGACTTAGAGTAGTCCACTCATTGCCAGGTTTCGATCTCGGAGCCATGTTATGTCTCGAAGTTGCCAAAACCGGTCAGGTTTAAGGGTTGGAGGAATATTATGAAAGCATCTTACCTATGAATCGACAGATTCATCGTTCTTATGAAGTCCGACTTAGAGTAGTCCACTCAGCCAGGTTTCGATCTCGGAGCCATGTTATGTCTCGAAGTTGCCAAAACCGGTCAGGTTTAAGGGTTGGAGGAATATTATGAAAGCATCTTACCTATGAATCGACAGATTCATCGTTCTTATGAAGTCCGACTTAGAGTAGTCCACTCACCGCCAGGTTTCGATCTCGGAGCCATGTTATGTCTCGAAGTTGCCAAAACCGGTCAGGTTTAAGGGTTGGAGGAATATTATGAAAGCATCTTACCTATGAATCGACAGATTCATCGTTCTTATGAAGTCCGACTTAGAGTAGTCCACTCACCGCCAGGTTTCGATCTCGGAGCCATGTTATGTCTCGAAGTTGCCAAAACCGGTCAGGTTTAAGGGTTGGAGGAATATTATGAAAGCATCTTACCTATGAATCGACAGATTCATCGTTCTTATGAAGTCCGACTTAGAGTAGTCCACTCCGCCAGGTTTCGATCTCGGAGCCATGTTATGTCTCGAAGTTGCCAAAACCGGTCAGGTTTAAGGGTTGGAGGAATATTATGAAAGCATCTTACCTATGAATCGACAGATTCATCGTTCTTATGAAGTCTCGACTTAGAGTAGTCCACACCGCCAGGTTTCGATCTCGGAGCCATGTTATGTCTCGAAGTTGCCAAAACCGGTCAGGTTTAAGGGTTGGAGGAATATTATGAAAGCATCTTACCTATGAATCGACAGATTCATCGTTCTTATGAAGTCCGACTTAGAGTAGTCCACTCACCGCCAGGTTTCGATCTCGGAGCCATGTTATGTCTCGAAGTTGCCAAAACCGGTCAGGTTTAAGGGTTGGAGGAATATTATGAAAGCATCTTACCTATGAATCGACAGATTCATCGTTCTTATGAAGTCCGACTTAGAGTAGTCCACTCACCGCCAGGTTTCGATCTCGGAGCCATGTTATGTCTCGAAGTTGCCAAAACCGGTCAGGTTTAAGGGTTGGAGGAATATTATGAAAGCATCTTACCTATGAATCGACAGATTCATCGTTCTTATGAAGTCCGACTTAGAGTAGTCCACTCACCGCCAGGTTTCGATCTCGGAGCCATGTTATGTCTCGAAGTTGCCAAAACCGGTCAGGTTTAAGGGTTGGAGGAATATTATGAAAGCATCTTACCTATGAATCGACAGATTCATCGTTCTTATGAAGTCCGACTTAGAGTAGTCCACTCACCGCCAGGTTTCGATCTCGGAGCCATGTTATGTCTCGAAGTTGCCAAAACCGGTCAGGTTTAAGGGTTGGAGGAAATTTAAGCAGATATTATTTATGAATCGACGATTCATCGTTTTACGAAGTCTCTGACTTAGATAGTCCATTTACCAGTTACCGCCAGGTTTCGTGCTCGGAGCAGGTTATATCTATGTTACTTAGAGTGTTACCACCAAATTTTTTTGTTGTAATTTTGTCTAATCCAACGTACCAAAGTTAGGGGAAGCAACTGCTACTAAATCAGAGTTCTTTGCCAATCTGTATGCTTTTGCTTAGACCAATCAGAATATTCCACTTTCCCGCCCAAAATCCCGCCCAAATTTGGTCACGTGTCTGCCCAAGAATTTTTCAGAGAATATTTAATTTTTGACAACTGCAACGTGTCCTATCCCATGTTTCCCCCCAATATTTTCACAACGCGTCCAAAATCATTAGTCTCTTCACTCTTCACAAAAATAAGAAAACTCTCTCACCAAAAAAAAGGAAAAAATCTCTCACCTATCGCTATGTCTGCAACTGTGAAGCTCTAACCCTAACAATCTTTTATCGTAAAACCCTAACAATCTCTCATCAGAAAACCCTAACAATCTCTCATCAGGAAACCCTAACAATCTCTCATCAGAAAACCCTAACAATCTCTCATCAGGAAACCCTAACAATCTCTCAATCACTCAAACTCTTCAGAAAACCATAACTATCTATTAATCTCAGAGTTCTTCAACTTTGAAGAAAACCCTAACAAATTTTCAAGAAAAGGATTTCACGAAGGGGTAATCTCTCATACTCTCAAATCTTAAGAAAATAAATCTCTTTGTTCCAGTTTTCTATTTTAGTAATTTTGAGTTTTTTTTTTCTTCACATAAATGTTCAGATCTTCACATGCAATTTAGGATTTGTTGTTTCCATGATGAAATTGGTATTGGGTCCTATTTAATTTTGGGAATTTTCGATTTTAGGTCTTTTTATGATGATTTTCATTTCGATGATTGTCTCTGCAGCTCATGTTCTAGTTTTTTTAGGTCTTTGTTCTGTGTTATAACAAAAAATCCCCCCTTTTCTTCCTTCCTATTTCCAATCCCTCTCTCCATCTTTCAATTAGCAAATACAGAGAACCCTAGATGGCCATGATTCCCATTAGTCAGAGAATAAAAAATCATGTTAATGGGGAGGTGCTCTTCATGGGCTGATGACTACATCTTTAGTGTAATAATTGTAGTACCAAAGATATGTGGAGTACTAGTGCAGAAGTTTAGCCACTGTGATGCATGAAGTATAATTTAGAATTCGTAAGAATTTGTGATTTGATAGGTGTAGCCTTATTCTCTTTAGGTGTATGATTTGATTATATTGTGCCAAAGCATGAAGTTTAGCCACTGTGATTATATTTTTGCAAGGCATAACTGCAATAATGAAGACTAACAAGGAAACAATAAAGAAAAATCTGGTCAGGGAGTTGGCCATAAAGGTAAAGGATTCTCATCTCAATTTCAGTGTAAATAAATTTATTCACCATATCATTTTAACTAACCTATATGCATTATTGTTGCAGATGAAAAACAAACAGTCCAAAACTGATAAAGGTTCTCCATCTGCAGAACCATCCCTTCCACCTGAAAGTAGGCGATCATCACCAAGGAACAAGAAGTTTGCGATAAAGGTAAAGACTTTTCATCTCAATTTCACAAAAAACTACTTACCTTCTCATTTTAACTAAGCTACACTTTTTGCAGATGAAAAACAAACAGTCCAAAACTGATAAAGGTTCTCCATCTGCAGAACCATCCCTTCCACCTGAAAGTAGGCGATCATAACCAAGGAACAAGAAGTTTGCGATAAAGGTAAAGACTTTTCATCTCAATTTCACAAAAAACTACTTACCTTCTCATTTTAACTAAGCTACACTTTTTGCAGATGAAAAACAAACAGTCCAAAACTGATAAAGGTTCTCCATCTGCAGAACCATCCCTTCCAACTGAAAGTGCTTCACTCACTTCAAAGCTGCAACCCCCAACTCAAACCAAGTCCCCGACTCCATCTCTTTCACCTGGAAGTAGGCGATCATCACAAAGGAACAAGAAGTTAGAACCAAGTGTTGCTGTTTCTTCTCTAACTAAATGTGCAACAACTCCAAAGCGTCGTCTACAACCTGAAAGTGCTGAAATGTCATCACCAACTACAAAGAGACAGGCTACTAGGAAGAAGAATGTGCAATCTGAAAGTGCTCAACATTCACAGACCACAACTACAAAGTCCCAATCAAAAAGCTCTGAAGGAGATACTGAAAAATCTGGAGTGGGGCGAAAGAATGTAAAGCGAAAACTTGACACAAGCAGCACAGGCCCATGTCTGAATGTTCAACTTAGGGATCCACACGACACTCTCGCAATTTTCAAGATGAAGAAGAAGAGGAAGAGGAGGAGGAAGCTGTGGAAGAGGATAACTCTGATCATGTGGAGCCTGATGTGGAAGAAGAGAATGATAATGGTAATGGTGATGAGCCTGAATTGGAAGAAGAAAATGATAATGGTAATGATGATAATGAGGAAGGTGAAGAAGGAAAAGAAGCGAAGAAAAGAAAATATGTTCCACGTGGTCCAACCCAGATGTATGCACTGAAGTTAGATTCTGCTGATCCGAAAAGAACAATTTCCTTCAACTCTAATGAACAACCGATTGGTGATCCATCTGTGCAACTTGCCAGTGTGCTAGGGGTGCTTGTTCGGAAACTTCCATTAACGTACAAGGATTGGAGACTTGTCCCTTATGAAGCCAAAGAAAACATATGGAAGATAGTCTCGGTTCGCAATTGATAACTCTTTAACTCTTTTCATTCGTCAATAATTATTTAAGTCATAGTCAACAATTATTTAATTCATAGCGTATTCTAATTCAATTATTTAAATTTATTGTAGAACCTTCATTGTGCCTGAGTATTACAAAGACTATTATTTCAGCAAGATGGGAACTTATCTTAGAGAAGCAAGGTCAAGGAAAGCTGGTTTGGTACTCGACGCTTTGGATCGGCTACAAGGGGAACAAAAGAAACGGCTGGAGAAGTTAATGCCCAGGACCATGACAGTTAGGGAGTGGGAAGAGTTTGTGAAACATGTAGACTCTATTGAATTCAGAGTAAGTAATTTCTATTATATAGAATGCCTATATATTTGTATTAAAAACTTTAAAGTCTGTCAAATGATTTTTTTACTTTTCTATTCAGGTCAGAAGAATAAAAATGCAAGAAAATCGTTCAAAACACACCACCCCACATACCATAAGTCGAGAAGGTTACGCCCGATTGGAGGTGAAATTGGTATGTTCTACAGTCTTGATATTCACCATGTGAAAGCTATTGCATCGTTAAAAATATAATTGTTTGAAGTTCTCTACAAAGTTTTATCTTAGAAATATTCTGAGATAATACCATGTTGTTATGCTATTCTTGATGACTCATGTATTGATACATTTATTTGGCAGCAAAAAGCAAAACACAACCAAAGATTGATAGAGCTATAATCTGGAAAGTTGGTCATAAACAGCGCAAAGGAAAGAAACCACATCCTGGTGTTGTAGAAGCTTTGGTAAGAAATCTTCTCATGTTACTTTGTTTTATTTGTGTGTGCTTGAAAAAGTCAAAAATATCTGATGTTTTACACGCTTACACAGGAAAAACTTGAAAAAGCTCGAGAAAAGTATCATGCTGATTGTGGATCATCCGTGACAGATGATATTCTTGCAAAGGCCTTTGGTGAGGACAAGAAAACTAAAGGGAGACTTAAAGGAATTGGTTTTGGAGCGACACGTAAAAAGGTTGTTGCGCAGTCCCACTATAAGATGATGATTAAAGAGTGTCGAGAATCCTATAAAGCATTGAGTGATCGAGTGGTGCAGCTAGAGGTGAGAATTTAACTTGTATTTTATTAGGTCTCCTTTTCTTGATAAACTCAAACTCGATAATGCCCCTCATACTGTGTTTGGTCTTAATATAGGGAACGAAATCAAAATGTGTCTGCAATGGAGTCTTACCCTCTCACATGTTAAGTCCCAGCAACAATCATAGGCTAGCACTAGCAGAAATGTTATCTGTAATGAAAGAGTCTCAACTGATACCACTCCAAGTCATGTCAGGAAACAAGATGAGGTTCAAGTGCCAAAGAGATTCCAAGTTTGCAAGTTGTTAAGCTGGTACAAGGAGGACGAGGTGGTTGCAGAGGCTGAAATTGCTGAAACAGATCCAAGTAAGCAGATACATGGAAAACCAATCGGTCTTGGAGCCTACACTGTATGTGTGAAGGTTTCTTATGTTGATGATGCTCTTGTCTACCAAGCTACTTCAGAAGTCATAACTGTTCATGATGCTGTTTCAAATTTTATCACATGGCCCAAAGATAGAATAATCTACCAATAGACTTCTTAATCTTCTGTGATCTTTTTGGAGACTTAACTTTTGGTAACAAACATATCACTGCCACTTTTTTGTATGTTTTGTGTATATCACATTGGTATGTGAATTCTTTAACTCTGGGTTTGGTTTAATTTGAATGAATCTTTCAGTTTAATCCAATTGTTTATTTACATTTCAGTTTAATCTAGTTGTTTCTTTACATTTCACAAATAGTAGTGACAAAAGTGAAATATATATTCTGAAATATGGGTTTGATCTTATTCACAAGTATTGTAAAAGATAGTCCTACTACACATAGTATAGTTGTATCAAGGTACTTCTACAATGCTAACAAGTGTACTAACTGTAATATTCACAATACTAATAAGTGTTGTGTTAACAATTTCTGCTACCCATGACAATAATTGTAAAAACAAATGTTCTACAATGCTAACAAGTGTACTGACTGTAATATTCACAATACTAGTAAGTGTTGTGTTAACAATTTCTACTTCATACCATAATCATTGTAAAATGAAATCCTGCAACATCAGCAGGTGTTGTTCAGAAATCTTGCAACATCATCAAAGGTTTTCAACTACATAAACTAGATATAGTGAAACAGTTACTTTACAACATAAGGTCTTTGTTGTCCAAGATAGTTCTACAATTCATACAGGTGCTGTGCAAATATTATTCATAATACTGGTAATTGTTGTTGCATATGTTTCTATGATATGCAACTTATGTTGTCCACAATTGTTCTACAATACAAGCAAGAGTTGTGTTAGGTTATCAAAAAAATTGGAAGAGAATCACAACATTGGCAAACTATTGTTGAACCATGAATCACATCACTCTTTACAACACTTGTCATCCATTGTAGAAAAACTTGGACTTTCTACAATACCCCCGTTCCACAATGCATGAAATGGAGTTGTCGTAGGGGTACTGCAACTCTTATCTTGTGTCGTCAATGATGATTTTTCCCGTAGTGCTACCAACTTCAAATAGTCTCTTCAATGTTATTAATTGTGCAAAGGTTCCGCAATTTAGACATGTTTCCAGCTACTATGATACCTTTGGGAGCTCCGCAATTTGGTCGTCTAGGAGGAGAAGATCACAAGAACCGAGGTGTAACTTCCATGAAAAACTAGTCGGTCATTGAAGATTAATTTTGCACCATTTGTTATATGTTCATTTTCTTAGCATGTCGTTTGACGTTCATTATATAGAACATGTTCCGTATCAATTTATCTGGACGGAAAGATTGAAAGGAAAAATAAGAGACGAATACACAACCACGTTAGTAGGATGTTTGAGGAAACTAAAAAGAGATACTAATTATCTAGTAGAGCAATAGGGTCTAAGTAATCATGGGTCAGTCGGATGGTCCATACACCTTGCGATGTCCATAACTACTAGGAAATGATGATATTTCAAATCAAAGAATTAGAGTTGATTTATATAATAATAAATTATGCAAATTTGATGATGCGGTGCTTCAGAGTTTTTTTAGAGAAAACGAATCTTTATAATAATGGTTGGAAGGAATTTAATGAAGGTTTGATTTAAGGCATGAAGGTTGTAATATAAGTTTTTCACCATTTTGTAAATCGAAACTCTATTTTTATTATCTACAAAATTCATCAAGAATATAGGAGGAAACAGAAAAAGGTGAAGAAAAGTGGAAAGATTAATCAAGATTTAAGTCTTCTTTTGATTGAATGTTTAATTACATTTTATTTTTAATTGCTCCTAGACCTGAGTATTGAACATAGCTAGTATATTTTTGTTGTCCTGCATGCTTGTGTATTTTAATTTTTTTTGTTTCAATCCTTTTTTGGTGATCTGGATTGAAGAAAACTCTTTACATGCCACCGTTCAAAAAACACTCCTAAACGGCTTATTTCACATACACATCTTTTACTTTATGGGTCTCATATTTTCTTTTGTCAGTGCCCAATGTTTGAGTTACGAAAAATTAAACGCACAAATCTGACTATTCATAAGGTTGTTCGCCATTTCTCTAGATCCTCATATCTCTGATTATTTTTTGTTTATGTTTAGTGTTGTGGTTTCCTTGAAAGGCAGTAGAAAATCCGATCACAAGGAGGGTGTGTGTTTACATGTTACCGTCAATAGTTGTGTTTTAATGTAAATTTACAAATGTATGTTCTCTGTAAACATCAACAAACAATGCTTCACGCATACACGGATTGTATCAAATGTTTTATGGCATATGCTTATAAAACTTAGGTGATTGTGTTAGTTCCATAAAAATAACCTAACTTCTAAATTTTAGCGTCTAACATGTTGGTGGAACCTGAATTGGAAAAAAAAAAAAACTTTCTTAATCTTCTTGGCTTCAAGAATTGTAATCGGTATATGTGAACTCCTTGGATTTCTCAAATTTCCCTTCTCAATCCTTTAGGGGTGGGTATAACGTTGAGCCATATGACAACCAAACTAGATACGACGCTTCACAGTTGGGATAATGATTATGTAATGAGTGCTTGGAAAGAATTTCATCATTATAATGGTTTGATTTATGGGATAAAAGTTCAAATATCTGCTTTTCGCATTGTTGCCACTTGGAAACTTTGTTTTGTCGTAAGAGAGGGTAAATAAAATGGGTAAAGACTAATCATGCTTTAATATTCTTTTAATCGAATGTTTCATTAAATTTAATTTTCTAATCTCATGGACCTATCAAGTGTTAAACACACCTTTTGTAGTTTTTGTAGTTTCAATCCATTTTTGGTTGTATGAGATTGAAGAGAGTAAGCTCTGCTAGGTACTATCAATCTGCAACGAAATCAAGTTTTGGTTGTGTTTTTTTCTCTGTTCTAGGGGTCGCACGTGTATAAATAAACAGACTATTAAATTTTCGGTTCCAACTTTGAAGCATCTAGAGCCGGAATTGATAAGATAGTCTGATCCCACCTACGATGAAACTGTCCTGATCTATCATTGTTTTGTTAAGGTGATCAGCTAGCAAAACAATGATGATGTTATGAAGAAAGATGATATGTGTTCAGGAACTTAGTCTCCACATCGGATATGGATCGCGCCGATGGGTGAGTTAAAGTGTTTCTCATCATTGTGCATCAGTATATGAGAAGTTGTTGTAAGCAACTGTTCAGGGTTAAACATTTTGCATGCATTTCATGTTTTTTCTCATGTTCTTTTTCTTGATGTCAATTTCACACTACACATGTAGTTCCAGGAAATCCTACAACACACCCCATTAACTATTATGATTATGATTTTTAGATCTAAACTTATTTGATATGAAAATAAAGATAAAGATAACGGAAACATAAAATAGGACACAAGATTTACGTGGTTCGATTAATTTGATCTACATCCACGGGGTTAGGTTTCACTATGATTATTGAATTACATATGGATTACATTGGGACTCCATTAATGAATATTTGGAGCTCCCGTTTTTACGGAGGAAGAAGAAGGAGATTATACTAATAACCATAATTCCGCTTTCTCTCTCATTCCTTTCTCTTTATATAGGATATTACATAGTGGATGACAGCTCATATTTCCTTTTATTTCAGATCCACCGTGCGACATTACCCCACAGCCTTATATTAATCTCGCATACTTGATAACCTATGTGATACTTTTCCCCTACATTTTGCCTCTTCTTTCTTGAATATCGTTTGAAGAGCGATCTTCAAGGAAAAATCCACTTTGTTGTAGTTGTTGGAGTAGTCTTTGATATTTGTTGATGAAGGAACTACGCGAAAGAATACTGGACTTGAAAAGTATATATGAAGTATCATTTTTTGAAGTATGCGAAGTATGAAGTATCCTTGAAGAAATATAAGAAGTCTGAAGTATCCTTGAACAAGTATAAGAAGTACTAATCCTCTAAATATAAGAAGTATCCATCCTTGAATGCGAATAAGAAGTATTGCTCCATGTTCTCTGCCTCATGCTATGTTAGCTTTGTCATGAATGAAAATTCTTGTTATTCATGAATGAGCGTCTTCTTTGGAAATGACTCTGGACGAGAAGATAAAGAACAAAAAATGTTTTCTTGATAATCCATAGTTGCCTCTGTTTTTTATCTATGAGGGAAGAACTCTTGAGAAAGTGTTGGTTGAGCGAATTGATCTTCACATTTTTATTCTTTGGGTATAATTTCTTCAAATTGCTTATGCGAAATAATTGAGCGAAAACACTTATTTGATGAAATGTGTATGCGATGTAATGCATATGCAATGCTTATTCCATGAATGCGTATGCGATGCTTTTATGTAACATATAAATAATGTTGAGTTTCTTACCTTTATTCTTTGTCCATCCTTAGTTCATCGGATCGCATTGTATTGTTACGTCTTTTTCCTTATTTCTTTGGCTTTGTCTCAATTACATTTACTATGCGATCTTCTTCGTATCCTATCCGCTCTTTATCAATTCCTGCAAAACAATATTAACTTGTGTTCTATTTTTCTCATGAGGTCTCATTTTTCCTAATGATTTCTTTTCTCATGTGCGAACTTATTTTTGCTACTTATTTTTCGGATATCCTGCAAAACAAATATTTAGTTAAATAAACATATTTTTCTTTTCTCTGGAGGTTTTATTGGCCTTCATAAGTAAAGGTCTTATTGTTGCCTCTGGCGGAAAAATTGCAGGCGGTCTTTACATTTTCATGCAATGATCCATTGATCTTGCCTTAATATCTCTTATATTATTGCCTCTTCAGGATTCTTTTCATGCGACAGGCCTAGATACTCCCATGAGTAGAAGCCCCGTGACATTGTCGTTTTTTTACACAATTTAGCTCCCTAATGGATGGTGTCGTCCTTATCTTCCCCCTGGTTGCCCCTTCAAGGAATCTTACCGCTATCGGGTTAATATTATGGCTCTTACCATCCGGTATTTCAACAACCAGTTGATTTCGCAGCCTCTTATACCTTCACCGATAAGGTTCATGGTTACGAGACCGCATCCTAAGTGGGGTATCTTCGGACCGAGTGCATCATAGTCAGGACTTTTCAAGAGTGGTAAAGAATATCCAATGCCCCCCGCACTCTTGAATCAACCGTGTACCTCGGCGCCCTGATGGAGTTTCTGCACTCCTTAGGAGAGTCTTTTTCACCTTAGACTCTCAATCTAAGATTTTTCACTTAGACTAAAAATTTAAGGCACCTCTCCCGGATGGGCATCATCGTTTTTTTCTCACCCCAAATCTCCATGACTCAAGTTCCGGGGTCGGTGTAGCCTTTCCTTGAGTCATGCTTTCGAGGTTTCTCCGACTATGACATGCGATAGGTCTTACTTCTTTTCCTCTTGCATGTATGCGAACTGGGTTGCACGCCACATTCGGATTCCTTGCCAATCTAGTTTTTATTTCTGATGCCTTTTGTTAAGGTCTTATTTTTGTCTTTTTCTTCTTTTGCTTTTCTTTGTTGTTGTAGCGCTCTATTTCTCCCTTTTGATTTGCTAACATGTTGTGAGTTTCTCTTAGTATGCTTTACTGGGCTTGAACATGAAATGGCGTGCTTTGGGAAGATGGGCCTCTTTTGCAAATATGCGATATTATCGCACAGCAACAAGAAATTAAGTGAGAGGAGAGAATCGATCCAACGTGCTGTGGCACGAACTCAATGAGCTTAACCAAATGTGTCGTCCGTTGCTTGATGTATAACCTCATTTTGTTCTCCTGTTATAATATCTTCTCCCTTGATATTCCAAAATTTTGCGAGCGATTCGCACAGCTTATCATTTTGTTCTCCTGTTAGCAGTATCTCCTTCCTATCTTCACTATTTGACCGAGTCCTTCATGCTGATGGGTATCATTCGCACACGTTATCATCTTGTTGCCACTCTTTGCATAAAATTTTTCTTCATGCTTTTTCTCTTCTCCTCCCAAGTTAGTGACCTAGTGATCTCCTGTAACTTTTTCCTTTGTTTTTATTATTTGTTCGTTCTTATAGTTGTCTTTGCTGGTGCATTCATTCCTTAGTTTCGTTCATGATACTGTATTGCTTTCGCCCTGCAAACCTGTATAAAATGTATATTACTTGTCCCTAAAAACTTGCAAAGTTCTTTTTTCGTCATACTTTTCAAATTATCCTTCTCCAACGTATATAGATCCCTTTTAATTTGTTGGTTTTTTTAGCTTTGCCTGAACATCGTTTTCATACCGGAGGCTTGCAATCATCCTTTTTCTCATGTTAGATGTCATCGTTGGGTGGTTAATTTGTGCCCTGCTCTTATCCTCGATTCCATTCAATCATATCTACGCGCATGCGAAGTGTGGAGAATGGCTCTAGAATACAGCTAGTATACATTTTGTTGGACTAGGTGAGCTTTGTTAACCCTTTGTTTATGCAGCACCTGGCCACATGCCTCTTTAAGTTCGTCTCTTTGCTAGTAATTTCAAGTTTATTACTCCGGCGTCGCTTATGCACCTGCATTTCATTCCTAGATTAGCAAAAGTCAAGAGTTTGATAAGAATACTTCCCTCTTGGGTTGTGCTGTTCTTGGGTTTTGAATTGTTTAGTTGAATGTGTAACCGTTCCTAACTCCATCGGTTATATTTATCGAAATCGTAAGTTGGTTTGGTTACACTGCATTCTTCATCTTCGCGTAAAAGCAAGTTCTTTCTTTCGCTCCTGTGTTGTTGTCTCTTTGTTTTTGCTAATTGCTTTTTTCCTTTTCCAATTCATTCGCTCTGGAAAGTTTCTGCCAACTTAAATCAAAGGCACAAAGGTTAGTTAAGCTTAATGCCATATCTTCCCTTTACTTCATCTTTAGAATTTATATCTCTGCCGGGGTTCTTTCGCGTAACAACGATGCTCTCCTCCAGCTATCAATCATTTTTTTTTATTAAAGAATTTTTTGCCTGTTATTCTAACTTTCCTCTATTAGCTGCAAAGATTTCTCTGCGAAGTTAGCAGACCCCTTCTTTCACAAAACTTTGCTCTACGGTCTGAACTGTTCTTCTCTGTGCGTCCTTAAGCTTATCTCTGTAGAAGTTGAATTCTCTTGTGCGAATTTATCGCACAATCCAGTCTTTTTTCTTGTTATTCCATACTTCTCATGATAAGAATTGTTGTTCTTTGGTGAGCTTTAATATGGTGCTTTAGCTTCGCATGATATATTCTTCCCTTTGCTCCGCTTCTGGTGTTCTTCTTTGCAATTATTTCTTCTTCTTTTCCTCTGTTTGATCATTCCTTCCTTTTATGGGAAGTTACAGCATCATCTCTGAGTTGAGTTTTCTTTGCGGTTTTCTTCGCATGAAGCCTTACCGCCTAATTCAGCTGATTGGTTATGGAATTGTTATTCTTCGCACTGTGGCTTTTGTTCTACTTTTCGTCCTTGAGCTTTTCGTTTTTCCATTAGCAGCCACTGCTTAGTGATTTTTCTTCTTCACTTTCCAGCTTCTTCACTCGAATTACTAACTTCGCATGTATTGATGGATTCAAACTGGTATTGACACGAACTTAATTGTTGCGAATTAGATTGATTGATGCGAACTGATCTGTTTTCACACAAACTAATTTGTTACTGTGTATTATTCCTTCGCTTTTGTAGATATCCCTTTCTTTCGTCTTTAATCAATTCGTTCCTGGAAAATTTCATTGCTGCAAGCATCCAATCAAGTTGAGGAATAATATAAAAAACTTCAATAGTTAACGATTTCAAAATCAACTAAAATGGGTTTATGAATCAAATTCTGTTGATTGTAATTCTGTAAGGAAAACTTGTTTTGGATCATTCTTTTACGAGAAAATCATTTATTTATTTTTTATGAAGAGCAAGTTGGGTTTTGTTTGTCTTTTTCAAATTCTTTGTGTAATGTACCAAATCTGAACATTTGAAGAGCAAAATTAAAAGAATAAGAAAAGGTTTTGTCCTTTGAAAATCGATATAGGCTCCTTTGTTTTTCTGCTTCTGCGTCTTTATTTGAATCCAGCCGCTGATGTTGCTCTAACATCTCCGTGTCTCTGCTTTCCTTTGATATCTTATTTGTATATCTTTTCTCCTGCGAAGCTGTTCGCCTGATGCTGTTGTCTCGTACTTCCCTTTGCCTCTATCTTTATTGGATACTTTATTCTATCGCACGAAGGTCGGGTTCTAACTAGTCATTTGCTGATGATGCCTTCGCAGAGACTCCATTTTATACTTCTTGTTGGCTGTTTACGTATATGAAGCTTGTCTTCGCATGAGAATTCATTTTCACCTAAGTTGTTGATGTCCATAAATTTGCAATATCTCTTTTCTTCTTCACGCAATGTAACATCATCTTATATCCTATTTCTTCGCATTCTCTCGCAGATTAACCAAGTTCTTCTTTTACTTCGTTTACTATAATATAACAAATCAAACGGGTTAAACAGACACAATTTTTAAACTAACTTCTCTAAATCAGAGAGCGATGAGTTTCGCATAGTGCTGAATCCTCTAAATTAACTGATTTTTTTTACAATTAATGATTTTTTATCTCCGTTTTCGACCTGCCAACTCCTTTCTCTTCTGCGAATATATCTCCCTTGGATTTGTCGAGAATGCTCTTCGTATCAGTTGAGAATTCTTTGATTGATGCGGTCATTTGCTGCAAACTAAATTGTAAAATCACAATAGCAATTAGATCTGTTTCTTGGTGTTCTTCTTATAAATCAAGTCGAAATTGCAGGAACTAATGTTTTAAGAATTGGTTAAAATAGGTTTAGAAAACGCGATTTGCTTGTTTCAAATCTGTAAGCAAAACTTGTTTTAATTTAAGAATTCAAAAGAAATATGAATTTTTCTTGAAAACAAATTTCAATAGATATGAAATTTTTTCCCAAGATTTTGTTGTAAATCATCATATCTAAATAGTAAGAGTAAAATTAGAGAGATAAAGAAGAGGATTTGTCCTTCTGATGCTAATTGTGGATGGAGTTGGTAGTTTTCAGCTTCTGTTTTTTCACTTGAGCGGCTATATCTCTTTGTCTTCACCGATCTAAACTCCGCACTATGTTTTTCTTCGTGAATCGCCTCTATTTCAACAAAACTTACTTTATTGCCTTTGAAAACTTTAGATCTAGTAGAATCTCTCATTATCATTATCAGTAGTTAATTTCTTGGATTCTCCTTCTTACCAACAAGAAGAAGGTAGTGTTTCTAGCGCCAAAATGTAGTTGTGGGAAATCCTACAACACAACCCATTAACTATTATGATTATGATTCTAAATATATATACTTATTTGATATGAAAATAAAGATAAAAGATAACGGAAACATAAAATGGGACACAAGATTTACGTGGTTCGATCAATTTGATCTACATCCACGGGGTTAGGTTTCACTATGATTATCTAATTACATATGGATTACATTGGGACTCTATTAATGAATATTTGGAGTTCCCGTTTTTATGGAGGGAGAAGAAGGAGATTATACTAATAACCATAATATCGCTTTCTCTCTCCTTCCTTTCTCTTTATATTGGATATTACATAGTGAATGACACCTCATATTTCCTTTTATTTCGGATCCATCTTGCGACATTATCGCACAGCCTTATATTAATCTCGCACACTTGATAACCTATGCGATACTTTGCCCCTACAAAACATATAAGACTGTTTGAATTTATGTTTATATTTTTGATGCATCTGGGGCCGCATCCACCGTGCTATCCTGATCACATGAAAGATTCAGAACTGGTGTCTTAAAATAAATTGAGCAACAAAATCCTGACACACCAATTAACAAAATCTTACATTAGGGTAGTCAAGGTGTGAAGAAATTCCAATACATTTCGAGTCCCTACATTTCTTGGTTTAGGCTAACCCCTATGGTCTTCTAATTTAGCAGTTAGATTGGCCATCCGTGTCATCTAGGGAAACCTCCTTAGTCCTATGGGATGGTTAATCTAGCATCTAGATAAGAAGACTACGTCGGCGAGACCACCATCTAGCGTTGAACGGTTCAGCTCTCAGCGTTGTTTGGTTCAGCGTTTTAAATCTCAGCCGTTAGTGAAAATCTTACATTAGGGTAGTCAAGGTGTGAAGAAATTCCAATACATTTCGAGTCCCTAGATTTCTTGGTTTAGGCTAAACCCTATGGTCTTCTAATCTAGTAGTTAGATTGGCCATCCACGTCATCTAGGGAAACCTCCTAAGTCATATGGGATGGTTAATCTAGCAGCTAGATAAGAAAACCACGTCGGCGGGACCACCATCTAGCATTGGTTCAGCGTTTTAAATCTCAGCCGTCAGATCAAAAAACATTCTCCCAGCGCTGAATCGTTCAGCGTTCAGATCACTTTTTCAGCGCTGTTTGGTTCACCGTTTCAATCTCCATGCTAGTTGAACTTCGAGCAAATGCTAGGAGAGATACCTAGCAAGTGCAAGTGTTAACTTTTAAACCACACTTTTTCTTTGATTTGCAACACTTTTTGGTCAATCTAGCAGTTCAATCTAGCCTATAGGGATTAGCCTAAGGTTTATTTCTAAGTTAGGAAACAAACAAAGAGTTTTTAGAACTTCACCACTTTACTTAAAAGAAATTAGAACAACCTAATCATTTCCAAGGCTCATGATTTGACGGATTGACAAGACTTAGAGCACCTCCAACAGAAGGCTTGAAGTTCCTACTTATTCGGCCACCTAGGATTTTCTTAGTTTTTCGCAAAAAATTCATCTCCAACGGGAATGTGGGGAGTGAATGTGAGATTGACGTGTACGTCAGTTATCAAGACATTCTCTAACCCATCCTCTAGTTTTAGAGGTTGTTGTAGAGGATGTGAAGAATCCAAGTCATCCAAAATTTTCTTAAAACTACGATGAAATCGATGTTGTTTTTTCCATATTTATACTCTACTCTGATTAAAAGAAGATGAACGGTATATCTCATACAAAAAGAGGAAGATAGGTATGTAAAAATCCCAATTTAATTTCTTTTAATCTCTGCGAATAAAGAGAGAAAAAATGGGCTAGCTTATCTAACAATTTGATAAAAACAAAGAGAGAAAAGATAGGTTTTTAGTATATATATGCATCTGTTAATAGATTTAATTTAATCACAATTGTTTCTCTGCTACAAAGCGATATAAGTTGTATGTAAAGGGTTTGAAAATTCTGAAACTCTAATCTCCAAATTTTCTGTTGTATACGGATATCGGTCAATTAAAGGATAACAAATACACTATTACTTTCACCTTCAAAAACCCTCCGTTGGAGATGATTATCTCCAACTCCCTGTAAATTTGGAAAATCTACGTAAGGATGTCGTCACTTAACACCCATACCGGAGGTCCCGTTGGAAATTATCTTAACTAACGAGTCAAGGACCCACTCAAAATTTGGAATCAGACCTTGGACGCACATTCCTTTTCTAAGTCGGAATTTGCGATACTAAGGTACAAGTAAGAGCCTTCCTAAACTCATCAACTTTCCCAACTCATCAAAAACTCGATCCCCTGCTATAAATATATACATATACTAGACTAGCTACTTGGTTCACGGTCTAGCAATCATAGATTTCCAGAAAATGGAGGATGAAGCATTCACCAACCAAAGTTTGAGTTATAAAGATATTAAGGTACACATCAATAATAGGGCGCTGGATAATTCGGTATTTGCTATTACTAAAGAAATACACCAAATTGATTATGTTGGGGACTGTCTAGGTTTAAACGAGGATTTTGTTCTGAAACAAATCGTACCATCGCTGCTGACAAACGATGGAATTCTTCGTCATGGGATTAATGTCGAAGTATATGATAGTAAATTAAGGAAATATGACATGGTGCTTCGAGGTTTTGGTGAGAATCCAACGATAATTAACCTACATTGTTGGAATGAGTTGCGTCTATATAATGATTTTGCAGCGGGAATGAAGGTTGAAATATCAGTTTATCGTGATGCCGTGACTAGGAAACTCTGTTTTGCTATCTACAAGATTTCAGAATAGAAGAGGAGGGGGAGTTCTTGGCTTCTTGCGGGGAGGGGGTTGAAGATTAATTATGCTGGCTTTTTCATTAGTTTTTTTTTTTTATTATTGAATTTCAAGTGATTTTCTTTCTAATTCTTTTTTCTATATTTGTATGTTTCGATCCATTTTTCTGGCTGTATGAGATTGAATGGAGTGAACATTGGATTAGTATCAGTTTGCAGTTAGTTCTGAAGTGACAATTGTAATTATTCTCAAACAAAAAAGGAGCAAATCTGATAAGCTAAAAGGAAAAAAAATGTATGGTGCCTAGCACAGGAACAAATCTAATTGTAATTATTCTCAAACAAAAAAGGAGTGCAAATCTGATAATCCAGGCAACATTAGATATAATTTTCTGTGCTTAAAGACGCTATTAATGCATTAGATAAACATCTGGAGTCCGACAGTTATATGCTATCGCATAAAAAACAGTTATGCATGTAAACTATGAACACAAAAGGAAATAATAAGAACATGTTTTTCTTCACGAGCAATTGGATGGTTTCAATGTCATGTCGCGTAGCATTTTTGTCTGTCGAACTTGAAAATTGGATGGTTTCAATGTCACGAGCAATCAGGTCTTCTTGTTTCCTCACAACCGACTCAATTA
Source organism: Papaver somniferum (assembly GCF_003573695.1). Classification (NCBI taxonomy): domain Eukaryota; kingdom Viridiplantae; phylum Streptophyta; class Magnoliopsida; order Ranunculales; family Papaveraceae; genus Papaver; species Papaver somniferum. The sequence continues at coordinate 161,086,105 of NC_039360.1, read as the reverse complement.
TCTCCGTATCTTCTTTCCCATAATTAATTCTTTTAATTAAACTAAGGCATCCTTGGCCTCAATCTCTTCCGGCTGACGAATCACAGCTTTCTGCCTTCTTAAATTCAATCGACTCCATCATTTTCGTATCTTGTTCCCCTAATTCTTTCAGGGAAACTAAAGTGTCCTTGTGAGGAAAAATTTCACGAATCCATTCTTTAAAATCTGTAAGCATTTTGGAGGTAGAAGCTTTTGGGTCGAAAATATTGAGATAATCACCGACCTGATATAAAACGCCCTCGCTCTTAGTAACGGCTACCAATTGGTCTTCTTCAAGCCTAAACTTTTTAATCCAACCGAACGACCAATGCTCCTCTTGTTCTTTCACATCACTCTTTTATTCTAATAGCCATATATCAAAGCATCTATTGCTTTCGTATCCTTCGGCAGCTAGCCAAACAGCAAAATACCAAACCCATCTAAAACTCTTATGTTGTTAAAATCCCAATTACCGTTTGGTGGCAAAGGAGGCGGTGAAAGATGTTCACAAAATTTTTCTTCAGCCAAATCAAAAGTAAAAATCTTCTCTATACTTCCGACAATCCAATATAGAGCTCCATTCACAAAGATACCTTGTTTCAAATAATGTAGCCCGAAATCGATACTGAATTTTCCAAGGTTTGTCCATCCGTCGCCTCTACCTAGTGTGTGTATATGGACTTATATTGTCTTCCTCTCCAAGAAGGACACATGTATTCCTACAACTTTGTATTCATTTGTCGTAGAAACATAACCAAACCCGCAAGTCCAACTAGGGCACCAATGGTATCAAAAAATTGTATTTTAGGAAGCATGATATGTTCTCTAGTGATGGGGTTACAAATACATATAGATGAGCGTCCATCAAGACATATTAGACCATTACACGAACCAACAATACTAGTACGGTAAAACGGAGTTTTTAAATTAAATCTTCTAATTCTCTCAATGGGTGTTGTTGATTCGTGATTCTGATTATATTTAAATTCTTGAGCATTGATGCGTTTGGTTGATACAAAAAAACCCAACTTACCAGAATCATCATGATTAATACGATGTAAGTGCAACCATGGGAAAGATGGATGATGAATAAAATTATTCCAAATCTTTCATACTAATCTGGGATCATGAACGAATTCGGCTGGTACTTGACTAAAAATGCCTAACTGGATTTCCAATGGTAGAAGATTGTTAAAGTAATCCATCAAACCCTTTTAATCTACATGGAGAGAAAAACAAGTTTTTTCAGCAAATAATAAAAATATATACATATATATGTACATATATATACGGAAATGATATGTTGACCGCGTAATTCTCCCGATCTTTTATCCTGCCTCGAATACAAATTGGTCCCACAACTGCCCTTTATCCATCAAGATATTGGAGAGTTTAGATATCTAACATTCATTCCTCTTGCGGGAGACTTTTGGAGAGAAAAGTGCGGTAAGTCTAGCACTTCCGTATATATACAAATTAAGAAACAAACATTAAAAATCACTTCATCATGCCGACGGTATTAATGTGGTTGAATCAATAAATGATGGTACTATACGCGAGTTTGAAATCCTACACCAAATTCTTTACCATTCAGAAAAAAGGAAAACTTCCTCCTAACCCTATCAAAAAGATTGATTACTCTAAAGTCTACTTACGGAATGGAAAATTGGGACACTACCAACTTCAAATAGTCTCTTCAATTTTCCTGCTCTAAAAGTCGCGACTCAGGCCCACAACCACACGCCCAAAATTACTATCTCCTCCTGTAATCGGTCCACTAAACAGTTACAGTGTCTCCTTTAATTTCTATAGAAACATACTTAGAGATTGTGTTGATTTTCCCAACTTCGACAACTGTTTAAGGATTATGTCTTTCGTTCAGAATTTCACTAACAAATAGCAATCTAGGATTTATTTTCTGTATTGAAGGAGCAGAGGTTTTTTACAGTTTCAAAAATCCTAGAACTAGGTTTTAGAAGATGGCACGGCTGCACGTGAGGAAGAACTCGTTTCTGTTCCAACATGCAGGAAAGAAGTCCCACGAATTCCACCACCGTGCTGCTGATTAAATAGGTTCGGTTTGGTTGAATTTTCCGGCCCGCACGACAGGCCCTAGGTTTGGTTTAATTCCCGTCCAACAGTAACAGGCCCATAATTTCCTATCTCCCTCGAGGTGTTTGATGAATAACTCTCTCCTATATATATATATACTAGGAATTACCAATAGGTACTATTATGGTAGTCTTAGTTAATGGCAGGTCCACCCACTAAAGCCCAGTAAGCATCGGTTCATAATTAAAAGAAAACATGAAACTGGACCTAATTTTTTAAGCCTAGGTCCTGTACACGTGCGGGACACATGTGACGTATTATCATAATTCCCAAAACACCCCACAAGTTTTTTTAAGCTAAGAAACACGTTCGTTTCTTTTTCATTCTCTCAATTTTTGTTTTCAGAGAAGAGCTCTGCAAGTGAAGATTATTTGAGGTCCTTGTTCGATTCATGAGTTCGAGCTCTGCAAGTGTAATCGGTAGGTGGATTTTTTGTTCTTACGATATTAATCATCACTACGATTTTTTGTTCGAGCTCTGCAAGTTTTATTCGAAGTTTTTCCAGTTTTTTTTGTTCGATCCATGGTCTAATCGTTGTGGTGTTTGATTAAGATTTTGATCTCCATGTTTGATTTCTTGATTATTTACTAGATCTAGATGAATAATCACGTTTTTGGTTCATTTCGTTATTAGATTTGATCTAACTAGTTCCATTTTGTTGTTTTTAGATTTGTTTTTTTGTATGAAACAACAGTACGTATATCCTGTATTGACAGAAACCTAGCTTATTTTGAATGAAGAAGAAGAAGAAGATGCATCGTTATGACTTACGACAAGAAGATTTGTTGTGTTTCCATGTATGTTTTCTTATCATCTTCTTTGATTATTTTTTTCGTTTTTCTTCTATTGATTGTATTATGAAGATGAAATCGATTTTCCTGACGTTTTTATGTTTTCAGGTTTTTACAGTTTGTTTTTGTGTATGAATTGACAGTACATATTTGGTGTACTAATACAAAATTCTTATGATTTACGAGGAGAATATTTTTTTTCTGTTTTCAGGTATGCTTTCTAATCATCTTGTTTGATTATTTTGTTCGGTTTTCTTCTTTTGATTTGTTTTTTTGATTGTATTCTGATAATCAAATCGATTTGATTGACGCTTTTATGGTTTTTAGGTTTGTTACAGTTGTTTTTCGTGTATGAATTGACAGTACATATATGGCGTACTGATACAAAACTCTTCTAATTTTGTTTTATTTGAAGTTTTTCCAATTTTTTTGGTTCGATCCATGAGTATGTATGTATAATACTGATAGGAAGTGCTATTTGCTGTGTTTTTGCTCCTTTTTTAGTCTTACCCTTCAGTACTTATGTGAAATACTGTAATATGTCTTTCGATTCTCTTATTTTTCATAGATCTGTCATCTGTTGTTGTCATACTGTTGATTTGTAGTTCATGAATCTTCAGTACATATATCGCATACTGATAGGAAGTGCTCCTTGTTATGTTTAAGGAGAAGTGAAGAAGATGCAGGCATACAGTGGAGCTGCAATAATGGGTGCTGCTGTACAACAACCCAATCTTTTTACTAAAGGTTCTTCAAATTTTTTTCCCAAGTTGGGTACTACTACTGCGGATAGATTACCTTCTCAAGTTAGGCAGACCCTGAAGTTCGTTCAATAATTGATAGTGAGAAGAATCGTCAGTTTAACAGCTTGGAGCTCATTGCTTCAGAGAATTTTACATCTCGCGCAATGATGGAAGCTGTGGGTTCTTGTCTCACAAACAATTATTCAGAAAGGCTTCATGGTAAAAGGTAAAGATGGTGCTTAATGTTGTATTTTTTCCCTGTATTTGTATTGAAATGCATTTGATCATTTCATTCTGCAATGTAGGTACTATGGTGGCAATGAGTACATTGATGAGCTAGAGACACTTTGTCAACAAAGGGCTTTGGATGCATTTCACTTAGACCCAAAAAAATTGGGAGTTAATGTCCAACCTCTGTTTGGTTCTCCTGCTAACTTTGAAGTTTACACTGCACTTCTCAACCCACATGACCGTATTATCGTAAGTTGAGGCCTCTTTCTCTTTCTCTCCAATTTTTTGAAATCAGTTTTGAACCCCTAAGGGATGTAATCAACTCACCTTTCAAAATATGGGGCTGTATTAATTTGTTCATGTAACTGGCACAGGGTCTGGATCTTCCTCATGGAGGTCACTTGTCACATGGATTTATGACTCCTAAAAGACGGGTATCTGGGACTTCGATTTATTTTGAATCGATGCCCTACCGTCTTGATGAATCAACAGGTGCTTCTCTGCATTCTTATATTGTGTAATGACTATGTGGTCTATTGTTGTTCATTTATAATTCGTTGATAATTTGCATTCATTACCAAATTCACTTGCAGGCCTTATTGATTATGATATGCTTGAGAAAACTGCCACCCTCTTTCGACCAAAACTCATCATTGTTGGTGCTAGTGCTTATCCTCGTGATTTCGATTATCCTCGAATGAGAAAGGTATACACATATCTTTTGATTATCAACAGTTGTGATTCTTAGTGATCAGAGAATCAGACTAGTTAACCCATTACGCACACCTAATTCCCTTTCCTGCTATGTTTCTTGAAGATTGCAGATTCTGTTGGGGCTTTTCTCATGATGGATATGGCTCACATAAGTGGTCTCGTTGTTGCATCTGTACTTGCCGACCCATTTGAATAATGTGATGTTGTAACAACCACCACTCACAAGGTACACCTAGTCTCATTCATGAAGTCTGCAAGACTGCAACTACTGACACCAACACAAGCAACATTTGTTTTTATTGGTTTAGGTTCAAGGGTCATGTTGTTTACTATGTCTTCTGTTTCAATTTGCAGTCATTACGAGGTCCCAGAGGTGGCATGATTTTCTTCAAGAAAGATCTTGTTCTTTGGGTTGATATGGAATCTGCGATTAACAATGCTGTTTTCCCAGGGTTACAGGTAACTAAAACTGTAGCGGTTATTTGTGATTTATCATTGGTTCAACATTATAACATTTTTTAGGTTTGTTACAGTTGTTTTTCGTGTATGAATTGACAGTACATATATGGCGTACTGATACAAAACTCTTCTAATTTTGTTTTATTTGAAGTTTTTCCAATTTTTTTGGTTCGATCCATGAGTATGTATGTATAATACTGATAGGAAGTGTTATTTTCTGTGTTTTTGCTCCTTTTTTAGTCTTACCCTTCAGTACTTACGTGAAATACTGTAATATGTCTTTCGATTCTCTTATTTTTCATAGATCTGTCACCTGTTGTTGTCATACTGTTGATTTATAGTTCATGAATCTTCAGTACATATATCGCATACTCATAGGAAGTGCTCCTTGTTATGTTTGATTCAGTACGTATATGAAATACTGAAATAGATGCTCTTTGTTACGTTTGATTCAGTACTGGAATTGGATATGGAGATGATCTGGAGCTGCAGTTCAGAACTTATTGCAAGAAATGACAGATTTTGAATGATAGGAACATGAGTTGTTGTTGGTTCAGATTTGCAAGCTTGTGAAATCGGTGGTGGTCTTGATGAAGTTACAAATTGGTTGTGACGTGTGTTTGAAAGAAGGTGTGCTACAAATGGATTTGGAGGAACGTAGAAGGTTGGGTTGCTACATTGTATGATCCTACAATGTATGTGATGTAATACGTTTTCTAATTTATTTATCATTGATTCTTACAGATTTGTACTCTACCTGGAAGCAGTGCATCAAATATGTACTCGAATTTGTAAGCATTCAGATATATAATTGGATTTGAAAGCAGTACGACAGATATGTACTCAAATTTGTAAGCAGTGTAGCAAATATGTACTCGAATTTTTAAGCAGTGTACCAGATATGTACTCAAATTTGTAAGCAGTACACACACACGTTTGGTAGTAATGGGCATTATGGACATTTTCATGTTTTAATTAATTTTGGACCTCCGGATAAAAAAAAATTCCGGTTGGACCCTACTATAAATAACTATATGGGCCTAGGACCAAACAAGAAATTTTTCATATATATATATATATATATATATAGTAGCAGAACCAGAAGATCGTGTTCAATTCTCTACTTTAGTCGCTCTCTCCCTCTCTCGAAAAATAAAACCAATTTGTTTTCCCGTAAGAAAATATAACAAGTCTAGGGTTTCTTTTATTACTTTGAATAATGAAGACAAGATCACAGACACGCGTTGAAGATGAAGAAGCAGTATCAGCAGAAGAAATTTTATGGAGATTCACTAATCCACAGACTCCATACGATGTAGTACAAATAGAAAAGTATGTACGAGATGAAAGACAAAAGAGGGATAATCATCCTCAAGTTCCTGGTGATGAACCAGACCAACAAAATGAAGAAGAAGCTGTTCTTGGTGATGATCTTTTGAGTGCTGGGGAAGAAAACATAGAAGATGATATTGTTGTTGAAGAACCAGATAATGGAAACCAAGAAAATGCTGTTCTTGGTGTTGCTAACGAACCAAAACAAGAGAATGAAGATGTAGATGATCTTAGTCAACCAAGAAACGAAGAAGAAGATCATGGCGCTCCCTCTGAAGTTGATGAAGAAGATAAAGATGCAGATGATCTTCTTGAATCAAGAAATTCAGAAGAACCGGATGTAGTTTCAGCTCATGGTGATGAAGAAAATAAAGATGGCGATGGTCTTCTTGAACCAAGAAATGCAGAAGAACAAGACGGCTCATGGTGATGAAGAAAATAAAGATGGTGATGATCAAATCGCTCCAGGCCAACCATTGAGTTACCAAGAAATGAAGGAGAGAATCGTTGATCAAATATCAGAGGATTGCATTCAGAAATGCCGTTACTAAGAAATTATGTTTCTGGTCATCTACAAATTTGAAGAATACAAGACTGAGTGTGGTTCTTGTGGAAACAGTAGGTGATGGATAAGACCTGGGCTATATTCATGCGTTAAATTTCTCCATAATCTACTACAATATGGTTGCTGAATATAGTTAAACCATTAACACGGAAAACGTACGGATCTTCATAGTATGTACGATATATGGCAGCACTTTAAATTTAATGTCATTAAAAACCAAATTTCACATTGCATGATGCTAAACCTCTTCTTTCAGTCGACTCCATTATCGCCCTATCTTCTTTCCAGTAATTAATTCTTTCAATGAAACTAAGGTATCCACGGCCTCAACCTCATCCGGATGCAGCAAAGGAGAATCATAGTTTTCCGTCTTCTCAATTTCAATTGACTCCATTATTTCTACATCTTCTTCCCCTAATTCTTTCAACGAAACTAAGGTGTTCTTGTGAGGATATATTTCTCGAATCCATTCCTTCAAATCCAGAAGCATTTCCGAGGTAGAAGCTTTTGGACCGTAAATATTGAGATAGTTGCGGCTGTAAGTTAAAACACCATTGCTCTTTGTCACTGCTACTAAATTTCTTTCTTCAAGCCTATACTTTTTAGTCCAACCAAATAACTCATCTCCTTCTGGTACTTTCAAGTCATTCTTTTTTTCTAATAGCCATATGTCATAAAAGATACCGCCTTCTCCTTGGGTAGCTAGCAGAACAGCAAAATATAGAAACCCGTCCAAAACTCCTATTCCGTTAAGAACCCAATTACCATTTGGTGGAAACACAGGTGGTGAAAGATGTTTGCAAAAATGTTCATCGGCTAAATCAAAGGTAATAATCATTCCCAAATTTTTGCCGCCGATCCAATAAAGAGCTCCATTGGCAAAGACACCTTGTTTCAAACAATTTTGGCCGAAATCAATGTCGAATTTTCCAAGGTTTCTCCATCCATTGCCACTGCCTAGAGTGTATATATGGACTTCTGTAATCGTGGTCATCAAAGGGGACACACGTATTCCTACAACTTTGTATTCATTTGTCGAAGAAACGTAACCAAACCCACTAGACCACATAGCACGATTAGTATCACAAAACTGTATTTTAGGAAGGATGATATGTTCTCTGGTGATGGGATTACAAATACATATGCTAGTGCGGTAAAACGCAGTTTTTAGGTTAACCCTTTTAATTCTCTCAATGGGTGTTGTTGATTCATGATTATGATTATACTCGAAGTATTTAAATTCTTGAGCATCAATATATTTAGTAGAAGCAAGAAATCCCACCTTACCAGAATCATTATGATTAATACGGTGCAAGTGGATCCGAGAGAATGATGGATGATGAATAAGATTATTCCAACTCTTGCACACTAATGTGGGATCACGGATGAATTCAGCTGGTACTCGACTGAAAATATCTAACTGAATCTCTGATGGTACATTGTTGTTGAAATAATCCATGGTAGCCCTTTTAAATAAACACGGAGAAAATCAAACTTTTATTAGGATTTAAAAATAGTGATGGAGAATTGGGGTATTACATGATGACATCCATAAGAAATAAAATTCAAAAACAAAGATGCCGTAACCAAACCAAACAGGATGATAACCGTGTAGCCTATTAGAGGTTTAAGCAAGAATTTTACTGTCCAAATTATTTTAGAAACCTAACTGTCAAAATAAAATTACACAATAGATGCAAACCGGAACCATTTGTACTGACCAATAGATTAAAAACGACTCATACACACAGTTGAAAGGAAAATCACATGCACAAAATACTTTATGCTAAAAATCATTTTTAGTTTAAATTAGGAGAAACCCCTACCTGTAAATCTTTTGGATGCGAAAGAAAACCAATAAATCTTCTAAATCATCCATGAACTACTTGACCACATCGGCCTCGTTGAACAGTACATGCTATCCTTAAGCAAAACTCTGGACTGGATTGAACAAACGGAAGAAACATGATATTGCCGATTGATATTCTTTTGGTTCTTCTGTTTATATTATAAACGACAACCCCCATGAAAAGAAACCCTAAAAGCTTATATAGTGGAAAGAGTTGAATTGGATCAAAGGCCCAAAGAAAAATATTTGTTCATTGCATTTATTCCCCGTTTCGTTTGCTTTGCTATGTGACCAAAGTCCTAAACGGTGAATTGTAGTTTATATTCCATCTTTACTTCCTTTCTTTTATATATTAACTAGCTTTTCACCCGTGCGATGCACGGGTCCATTTTTTACATTCGATCATAAGTTCATAACATCTCTTCAGCATTTCTATCTGTACTCGATTTATTCATGAATAAACTTCGTTTTGATTTCTTTCTTTCTCCATTTAATATACTACCAATATTTTATTTTTTGATCAGTTGTACCACCAATACTGGAGATCTCTTGATCCAGCAAATTAAGAGTGATACTCACTATTCGCACAATTTGTAAAAAAAATAAAAATAAATAAATAACAAATACAACTACAGATACAGATACAGAGAAACTATTACTTCTGGAGAATAAAAAGAAAAACATAATTTTTCTGAAATATAAAAGTTTGTGCATCAATACATGCATGATGCATGTGATGGGTTGAGCGAGCTTGTTTATCGTGTTTCAACAGCCGTATATGGTTAATAACGCTAATAAGTATTGCGCAGGGTGGCTCATACCGGTTTTCCTATGAGTGTGAATATGTTTACTGACTTTCTTAAATTAATGAATTTAATTATTGATAATGTTAAGCAATGACCAACAACTCAGTCATCCGGGAGAATAGCTCAGTTTGGTTATTCAGCAGAGTCCATAACTGCACCCCATTACAGGCGTATAACTATTTCTTCCTAGTCTCTAATTTTATGATGTTAGTTGTAACAACCCTGTAATAAGATATGATGAACTTCCATATAAATAATACTTGTTCTCCACATGATTTACTGTGGAAACATTCACCGCAATATCTCTTTCTAACTTGGTATCAGCCTTGACCCAAGCCATCTTCCGCAAAATTAAAAAAAAAAAAAAAGAAACCCAAAAAACCTATTTACCATGGCAGAAAATACAAACAGTCTCCGTCAGGTACCGATTCATCATCTTGTTATCCTGAAACATACTGAAATCAATCACTTACTCTGGAAAGCTCAGTTTAAACTCATCTTAAAAGTGTATGATCTCACTGGTTTCATTGATGGAACCAAACAAATACCAGCAAAAACATTACCTAACAGTGAAGATATAAATCCAGACTTCACTGCATATGAATCTCAAGATTCTTTGATTGTTGGATGGTTGAATTCAACCTTAACACCTGAATTTTTGAGCACGGTAGCAAGGCTTAGCACAGCAAAAAGAAGTATGAGATAAACTGGGATCGGAGTTCGCTCCAAAAACCTTTGCTCATCAGATGAACCTCAAGAAACAGCTCCATAATCTATCAAAAGGTAATAAGACTTTAAAATCTTATTTGAATGATGCTAAAACTTTATTTGCTCAATTAGCAGAATCTGGATGCACTGTTTCTGCTGATGAGAGAAAACAGGCCATTAGCAATGGACTCAACCAAAGCTATAATCCAATTGTAATTGTACTAAGCACTGTTGAAGGAATGGATATCGACAGTTTCTACTCTCATCTTCTAACCTTTGACATGAGGCTAGAGAAAAAACTAGATTTGTGGCAGCAGCAGCTAGCCAATGTGGCTATGTCTACCACATCAGCATCTGGACATAGGCATGATCCACGGAGGTATGCTCCAGGCTCTCAGTATCAGCAATACTCCATCCCAAAATACAGGAGTAACAACTCCAATCCTTACCAGCATCACAACCAGCAATCCCAGAATGAGAACAGTGGAGCACCTAAATGCCATATTTGCAAGAAGCGAAATCACCTAGCAGATAGGTGGTTGTTTCGTTATGAGAAACCTAAAAAAAATCAGCAGCGAAAACCAGCTGCCTACATTGCTCTACTAGGAGGAAACCATGACAACCAATGGGTTACGGATACTGGAGCTACACATCATTTCACGGCTGACATGAGGAATCTCACTATCCCTCATGAATATGATGGCACTGAACAAGTGAAAGTTGGTAATGGTAATGCCTTGAATATTGCTCATATTGGTAATAGCTTTTTACATACAATTCCAGGTCTTTTTTCTTGAATAATGTTTATCACGTACCAAAGATCAAATCTAATTTGCTTTCAGTGTCTCAGTTCTGTTGTGAAAATGCTGTATTTTTTGAATTTCACACATCTTTTTTTGCTGTGAAAGAAAAGCAAACGGGGCTTCCATTGCTGAGAGGACTCAATAAGAATGGGCTATACATCTTTGATGGAGTTGATGTGCTAGATAAACAAATAAACCTACATGCACATATTGCGCATAATCTGCCACTTTGGCACCAACGATTAGGTCATCCTATGTTGCATACCGTCTCCAAAGTATGTCGTCAATTTTTCCTTCCTGTTGCAAATAAAAACTTTGATTACTGTCACTCTTTCCATATCAGTAAAATCAAGAAGTTATCTTTCTCTCTCAGTACCACTATTTATGACAAGCCTTTGAGCTTGGTTGTGTCTGATATTTGGGTCTCCCCACAATTATCAAGATCTGGTTTTCGTTATTACCTTTTGATTATGGATGTCTTTTCACATTACACATGGGTATTTCCTCTTGTTCAAAGATCTGATGCTCTAAAAACGTTTACTCTATTTCACAAACAAGTATAGAATCTCACAGGTCATACTATCAAAGTATTTCAGTCTGATAATGCCTTAGAGTATAAGAAATTCACGTCTTATCTCAATGACGCGGGTATCCAACATAGATTCTCATGTCCACACACTTCACCTCAAAATGGATTAGCAGAACGTAGAATACGTCATGTGACCGATTCTGGCTTAGCACTTTATTTCATGCCCATATGCCACGATCTTTTTGGGATGATGCATTTACAAGAGCCTGTTACTTGATCAACAGGCTTCCTAAATCTATTTCATAATCCAAAACACCGTTTGAGCTTCACTTTCTGAAATCTCCAAATTACTTTTTCTTACGAGTTTTTGGCTGCCTAGCTTATCCATGTCTTCAGCCATATAATGCAAACAAGCTTGAACCTAGATCTCTACCCTGTTTCTTCATAGGATATAGAAGTTCACAAAAAGGTTATATATGTGTTTGCACCGAAAAACAAAACAAACATATATATCACGTCATGTACGATTTGAGGAAATCTCCTTCCCATTCCAGTCTTCTCGGCAGGAGAAGTCTCCTTTGTCTTGTCCAAGTAATGTACCCTTGAGCACAAGTATTTTAAGTTCAAATCATTTTCTACGCTGTAATCCACATGTCTATCAAGAACATGTGAATGTTCATCGATCCCGTATAAGGATGGAATGAATGTTGTAGGACCAAAGTGGGTTTTTCGTGTAAAACAAAATCTGGATGGCATCATTAAGCAGTTCAAAGCTCGCTTGGTTTCCAAAGGCTTCAATCAGCAAGAAGATGTTGATTATGGGGAGACATTTGGCCCGGTGATAAAACCGTACACTATCCGCCTTGTGTTGTCTATTGTTGTGATGAACAATTGGCCATTAAAGCAGTTAGATGTTGAGAATGCCTTCTTGCATGGAAACTTGAAGGAGGAGGTTTACATGAATCATCTTGTTGTGTATGTTGATCCATACTATCCAAACCATGTTTGTAAGCTGCATAAATCGGTGTATGGCCTCAAACAGGCTCCGCGTGCTTGGTTTTCGAGGTTAAGTAACTACATATTGAATCTTGGCTTTAATGGCTCAGTTGCTGATAGCTCGCTGTTTATATTAAAATCTTCGGACTCTATCACGTATGTGCTTGTATATGTATATGATATCATTGTCACGGGTTCTAATGCTGCCAAGATACAACAACTCATAAGGTCTCTTGATTCGGAGTTTTCACTAAAGGATATGGGGAATTTATCCTTCTTCTTGGGTGTTGAGGTTCTCCGGAATGCCAAACACTAGTCCAGAAAGGGCCATAAATCACGTTTTTAAATGATAGATTAATCGTGTGATTGGGATATCACAAACAAATAATGTCATATAATATGAAAATAGTGGAACCCATCATTTAACACAAAAAAACTGTTATTTTCAAATTTATCAAAAATGTGATAAATTTGTAGGCGTGTGATTTTTTATGAACCATTATATCACACAATAAATCCGTCAAATATCATAAGTTTTGATACCCCAATGAGATTCTTGTACGCACCACAAAAATAGCTAACCAATGGCAGACACCGGCTTACTTGCAACAAGTTCAGTAGAGCCAGATCGTTTCCATACTAGCAGAAGATAAGTTCGTTGAATCATCTCTCCTCCCGCCGTCTGTTTTTTCCCCTCTGCTGGAAACCTAACTACCGAAGCTCTAATTAACTTAGAAGAAGAAGAAGATGGTATCGAGATCGTAAGTTTCAAATCCTTGGTATCTTTATATTCAGGTTTTGCTCTAGTCCTTAAAAAATTGATTTTGGTGAGCAAAATTGCACATCCAATGATTTTGTTTTGATAAATTGGGAAGGAATGATTTTGATTACTTTGATTGAATGAAATTGGTTTCTGAATTCAATTATTCAAACCCTTATCTCTGTTATTTTTCTAGACAAACCTAAGAGGAGATCGGAGAAGAAGAAGATTTCAAACTAAAGTAAGTTTCAAATCCCTTAATTAAGCTTCTGTCTGGTTAATAAAAAAATTGGGTTAATTAAGTCTTTGATTCTGTTTTTTTTTTTTTTTTTTTTTTTTTTTTTTTTTTTTTTGCTTAATCTTCTCTCTGGTTAATAAAAAAATTGGGTTTTCAAATCTATCCTAAGAATCGAATTACTAATCTAGCCTAGAATTTAAAGAGCAAATAATGGGGATGCTCCAAGCAATTAACACAAACGTGGCTAAGAGCTGTGAAAAGGTAGAAACATTTCTGGGGTCAACATCTTAGGAGATTATTAGGTGTTAAATTTGGTCTTTTTCTTATTATATTGTCAGGTAAGCAAGCAAAAGGTGCTCTAATTTAGCGAAAGTGTGAATTGCTATTAGGAACCTTCCAATGATTTAACAACATATGTGAACCTGTAAATAAAAACACAGATGTTTTGTTGGAATAAAACAATAAACACTAAAACGTGTGCTGGTAGAGACACACTAAGCATATACAACTAGTTTCCCTAAAACTATTTGGTTAAGCAGTTCATTGTGATTGGGAGTGCGGTAGTTCTTAAGTGTTTTTGTGCTTTGTGCTTTCACCCACAAACTGTCGTTTGCTTTTGAAAATCTCCACCCCCACTTTGGGAGGAATGCCACATTTATCCACTGCTTAGATTTTGATCCCAAATCGCTATAGTCAACTGTATACTTTTAATCACAGAGAAATAAATTATAAAAATGCAACAACATATTCACCTTCTCCATTTTGTACCAGAAACCTTAGTTGAGGGACCAACTGAGCCAGTGAAAGGACTTATCCATGTCCAGTTTTACCACCAATTGAGGCTTGCTATCTCTGACTCTGAAATCAACCTATTCATTGGCGACAATCTCACCATCTGTAATCTGCCTACCTCGCAAGAAAGCAGGTTGAATTACGTTGAGAGATTTTGCAATTATCTCGAGGGACCTGAAATTTCCAACGTAGACGACCAAGATAGTCTGGTCGAGTGTTTCACTTGAGACATGAAATTATCCTACAAGGTCTTGTTCATGCCATCTAAATTATTTCAACTTAAGTTGTTTTTTCTTGTTGTTGTTGTTGTTGTTGTTGGTGGTGGTGGTGGTGGTGCTGTTGCTGGTGATAATCCTTTTAATCTTGAAATAATATAGAATTACTCTTTAGAAACATACATTGCTCCAGCAGACGGTACAAAAATTTCGACATTTGTTGAGTTTATACTGACAGTTGAATGCGTACTGATGACATTTGATTGCTTATAAGAAAACAGTTGCCAAAAGCCGCTCTTCCAAAATATGCCAAAACCCATAGCCAGGAGTACTGAATCAATGTAAGACCAACTGAGCTCAGTTAACAAGCCAGGCTTCCTATCTCTGAATCTGAGGTCAACCATCTCTTCTTCCTACGTTGCAAAAAAGCAGTCTGATTCTGTGAAATTACTCTCTCTGTCACCACTTTAGGCCTGTTGGTGATATCTTTTGCGATATTTTTGTAAAAATACAGATGACTTTACCACTTGTTTACTTATATTTTAAATATGTAAGTTTCTGGTAACAATGGAGCACTTTATGTTGCCGAATTTGTCAAATTACTGTTGATAGAATTTAATGAACCTGCTTTATCTTTTGCACCAGGTGAAGTGTGCTCAGGTTCTCCTCGAGGCTGGAGCTGCAGTGGATGCTCTGGATATTAGCAAAAGTACTGCTCTTCATTACGCTGTTGGTTGTGGATATCAAGAGTGTGTGCAATTACTTTTGGATAACGACGCTGATGTGTAAGCTTAGTCTGCCTCTCATAAGTGCCCGGTGAATTAATTCGGACCAGGGCATTCAGTTGTTTCTACATTCAGTTGTTTCTGCTTGAAAACTCGGAAGGCAAGACAGCAATCGATGTTGCCAAGCAGTTCAACCGTCAGGAGATCCTGAAACTGCTTGAAAAGTATGCTTCTGCTTAACTTCGTCTCAGGTGTCATCTCTTAGATCAGTCCTATACTTTGTTGTTTAAACCATATTTTCCTATGTAACAACAGTATTTTAGAGTGTGTATCTTAGAGCTACTTAAATGCTACATTTTGTAGCTTTCCCAAGCTTTGTTTTGTTTTTTGTTTCTTTTAATGTGGAATTTAGAAGCAAAAATTTATCTGATTTGATCCTTCACAGACTTACAGATTACTGAGTATCATCATTTTGTTTTTTATGTGTGTCATCTAGGTTTTCTCGAAGTGATGCCTATTTCAAGCAAAAAATGGATGGGTGCAGAACGACAGTCCGCTGAATTTCGGGAAGGAGTTCAATCATTTATCAAGTTCACAAAAGATACTGTAGGAGCAGATAAATTATTTCTCTGTCCATGCTCGAAATGTAAGATTTTTGCAGCAAGAAAACAGTATCCTCTAGAGGAAATACATTTGCATTTGATCAAAAATGGTTTCCTTAAGACATACAGAACTTGGATACATCATGGAGAACAGCCTCATAAAAATGTTGTAAATGTTAATCAAGCTCCTAATTTACCTGGTAATAGAGTTCATTGTGAAGATTCTGGTCGGGGAATGGTCAACATGTTCAGTGACCTACATCGACGTATTGACCTCGATAACCTCATGGAAGACTGTTTCAATGATCCTAATCAAGAGAGCGGTGATAATTTTGAAGGCGATCGGGGTGCTGAAATAAATTACAAGAAGAGGATTGAAGATTCACTACAACCCCTGTATCCTTCTTGTGATGGGCAGCATATGAAAATTTCTACAACAATTGAGTTGCTAATTATGAAAGCAAGACATAAATGTTCCGATGCTTTTTTGACTGAGTTATTGCAATTTATGAAGACTATTTTACCTACTGGGAATACATTACCGGCAACAGCCAATAAAGCCAAGTCTATGATTGAACCTTTTCGATTAAAGTGAGAAATTATACATGCTTGCCCGAATGATTGCATTCTTTACCGGAAAATTTATGCTGACATGGATGAATGTCCTAATTGTAAAGCAAGTAGATTGAAACCAGTTGATAAGAAGAAACCACATGCCAAAAGAGTGCCAATGAAAAAATTAAGATATTTCTCAGTTGATGAAAGGTTGCAGCGCATGTTTAGTATACCATGGATAGCAGAGTTGTTGAATTGCAGTGGTAATATAGAGGAAAGCAGCACACACATGCGACATCCTGTGGACTCTCCTTGTTGGAAGTTCATAGATAGCAAGTGGCCTGAGTTTTCTGCAGAGAAGAGAAATGTGCGTTTAGGACTGGCAACCGATGGATTTAACCCTTTAGGAATGAATTATCCCCATAGTTGTTGGCCCGTTATGCTTGTACCGTTGAACCTGCCCCCATCACACTGCATGGCTAAAGAATTTACAATGTTGACACTACTGATTCCTGGTCCAACTGAACCAGGCCATAACATCGATGTGTATTTGCAGCCGTTAGTCGACGAGTTGAAAGAATTATGGTCTGTTGGAAAGTTGACATATGATGCTCATACAAAGAGTAACTTTACGCTGAAAGCAATCTTAATGTGGTGTGTGCATGACTTTCCGGCCTATGGACATGTTTCTGGTTGTAGAACATCGGGAAGATTTGGTTGTCCTATGTGTGGTGAAAACACAGATGCAATCTGGCTAAAGAATGGACGTAAATTCAGCTACATGGGTCATAGAAGATTCTTACCAGCTGACCACCCTTTCAGAAATGCAAAAGCAAAATTTGATGGAAACGAAGAACATGGAGATGCTCCATGCCGTTTGACCGGAGAGCAATTGTTGACGAAGATGAATGGTGTGCGAACAGAATTTGGAAAGTTCACAAGTAGGAAGGATAAGACATCAAATTCTACTGGGAAAAGGCGTTTGACGGGTGTCCAACTGTTGAATACTATGAATCGTGTACGCACTGAAACTTGTCGGGCAACGGGTAAGAGGAAACAGATGGTTGATACAAGGATTCCGCCAAATATGAAGAAGCGATCAGTTGATACAAGCACTCCCTGGTCAAAAAGATCAATCTTATTTGATTTTCCTTACTGGGAGGTAACTAATTTAACAGTCTTATTATTTGATTTGCCTACTTTGTGTATTATTGCGGCACAATACACATGCTTCTTGAATTGGCATACGAACCATTCACCTTTCATATTTATTAAGTTACTTCTTTTGATTTTGTTTTGGTGTCATTTTTTTCTTCCAACTATTGATGTATGGATGTTGTTACTAACTGTCCTACTTTACTCTAGGATCTGCTGGTTCGACACAATTTGGATGTCACATTGAGAAAAATTTTGCTGAGAATTTTTTGGAACTATAATAGACAATAAGGATAAGACTAAGGATGGGATTCCGGCTCGCAAGGATCTGCAAATCTTTAAGATAAAGAGGAATTTGTGGTTGAAGGAGAGAGGACCTGGAAAGTCTTCGGAAATGCTGCCAGCACTTTATCGTTTGTCTATAAAAGAGAGAAAACTGGTGTGTACATCTCTTAGTAACCTGAAGGTTCCTATTGGTTACCGCGGGAACTGGAAAGGCAAAGTATGTTTGCGTGACTTTCAGTTAAAAAGCATGAAGTCACATGACTACCACATCCTAATGCAGGGTTTGCTACCCGTTTTTTTGATGTACTGTTTCAAAGGGCATTATCTATTGATTGAGGCCATTCGACAGGTGTCATTGTTCTTTAAGGTTCTTTCTTCTAAGGTTATTGATATTGCTGAGCTTCGCATCATGCACCAACGTCTCGTGGAGTCTATATGTGTTTTTGAAATGTATTTCCCGCCAGCTTTTTTTGTTTCAATGATACATGTCGTCGTACATTTGGCAGAAGCGGCAGAAACATTGGGTCCTGTTACAACTCGATGGATGTATCCGTTTGAAAGGTAATTTAGTTGATTGAGTAAATTTTTTGGTTTAGTTTTTCATGGAGGTAAATTGACTTATTATTGTTTTTGTGATTACACTACAGGATGATGAGAACATTCAAAGTTTTTGGTCGCAACAAAAACTATATAGAGGGTTCTATCACAGAACAATATGTATTAGATGACGCATTGAGACATTGTATGGAGTACATTCTGAATGGTAGGGAGAAGTGTTACAAGAAAAAGGGAAGGATATCTACTGACGATGACATTCAGGAAGGTCCATACCCACCAAATATGTCTGAAGGAAAAAGATATCATATACCTAACCCACAGTACGAACAAGCACGCAGATGGGTTTTGATGCATTCTCAAGAAAATACTGAATGGGAAAAGTAAGTAGTACTTTCATACTTTCTTATCATTTCTTAGCATAGTAATTTACTTCCTTGTTGAGACTTGAACTAGTTAGGGTTGAATGAACAAACAAATTTGTAGAGTATGGTGGTAATCGTATATGTTGATTACATGAAGTATGATAGATTACATGTTAGAGGAAGAAGGAATTCAAGGAATCTCGATGAATACATGAAATGGCTAACGCAACAATTTCATGGAGAAGACATGACAGATTTTAAGCGGCTCGTTGATGGTCCATATAGATACGCAGTATCACATAATGCATATGCAGTAAATGGATATATCTTTTATACAGATGATGCAGAAAAAGGTATGTCCACCCAAAATATTGGGGTGTCCATGAATGCCACAACCACATTTAGAGAAAGTGCCAGAGATCAGAACACGGTGGACGATGAAGTTCCGTATTTCCGAATTATTAAACAAATTCTAGAACTGGATTACACCACCTTCAAGCAAATTGTATTTTATTGTGATTGGGTTCGTGTTGAAGATAAGGTGTATGGATGGTATGTGGATCCGGTTACAAAACAGATTTGTGTAAACTTCGAACAGTTTATGGGTAACAAAAAAGACACCGATGAGCCATTTATCCATTCTTCTAAAGCTACTTCAGTTTTTTATTTCAAGGATGAGAGTAGGCCTGATAGGAAGTGGCACATTGTTTTAGAATCTCCAAAACGACGAAGTCCTTATGTGAATGCTTTTGAGGATCCTTTTGTCTTTACCGGCATAGCTAAAGAATCTTCCCTAACGGCGGCGAACTTGGATGATAACCGTAACTCGGAAGAAGATGCATTTGTAAGTTTTAAGTTTTTTGAATTGAACTGTTGCTTCATTTTATTGAAATGTTGTACTGAATTGTCATTAATTATGATGTTTCAGGAAAACTAGGGGAGGCGGAAGTTTAAAACCAGTAAGCATCCCAAAAATGGCCCGTGATAAAATTTATCAGTACTGGATTTTGAATGGAATCTTTCATTATGATAAACTTGTTACTTTGAAATTTGAAATTAATTCTTTAGATATTTTATTCAAAAAAAATATTTGTTACTCGGTACTGGATTTTGAGTGGAATATTTCATTATGATAAAATTGTTACTTTGAATTGTCCAGTCTTGATTATGCAACTATATTTCAACTCGTCAAATTTTCTAATCGTCCCAATTCGAAATGATGAAGTTTCGGTTTTCTTAATTTTTGCTCGAACTCGTTCCGAATCGATCCAATTTTAGACTGAATTGTCCAGTCTTGATTAGGCAACTATATTTCAACTCGTCAAATTTTCAAATCGTCCCAATTCGAAAGGATAAAGTTTCGGTTTTCTTCATTTTTGCTCGAACTCGTTCCGACTCGATCCAATTTTTGATTGAATTGTCCAGTCTTGATTATGTAACTATATTACGACCAAATCATCTCAATTCGAAAGGATGAAGTTTTAGTTTCTTCTATTATGCTTGAGATCGTTCAACTCGGTCAGATTCTCAACTGAATTATCGAGTCTTTATTATGCAACTATATTTCAACTCGTCAAATTCTCAAATCGTCCCAATTCGAATTGAGTATATTTAGAAGGAATGGAAGAAAATATCAAACAAGTAATAATCTCTGTCAAAAAAATTTCGATCCCTAACAATTTTAGGGCGGGATGAAAATCAAAACAAAATTCTTTTGGGCGAGGATTATTCCCTCTTGGTGTTGTTTTGGAATAGCTATAAATCTCAAACCTAAAATTAGTTAAGAGATGTTCAGAGATATATCTTTTTGTGGAATTATCAGAGATCAAAAACAGCAAGGTATATCTTTTCTCTGCTTATTTGTAGCTAAATAATTTTGATTTTTTATTTGGAAGATGCATGAGTTCATATTAGACTCTTTAATTGAATATGAAATTGGGGTTACATAGGATTGATCTAGTTTTGTAACAATACATTGAAAAGACTCATGGGTTACATATTAGATTGATTATCTTATAATATAATCTTATGCTTGTCTCCATCTTAATAAATTTTGACTTTTGATTGAAAAGATTCAGACTATCTTTGATTGAATCTGAATCTGGGTTACTCAGGATTGTTATAGAGGGAGTCTATTCATGTTGATTTGATTATGGTGTATACTAGGTGTTTGTGTGTTTAAAACCTTTGGGTATAAACATTTCTATCACTGTAACCCTAATTAGACTGGTTTTTTTATGATTGGTTTAGGGGGAGTCTATTCATGTTGATTTGATCGAATTTAATATGGGTCTGGCTTTTAGAACCAATTAAACATGATATAAAGGGTTTAATTATGCTGATCTTGTGTCAATTTTTAGGGTCAATTTTTACATGTAGTAGTATATGTTTTATACTGGTGGCTTTATGCAGCTGGATTTTGGAAAGATTCAGAATGCTGACATATATTCATTATTTTTTTTATACTAAATAGAGAATAAAGCAATTGGAATTTGAAACGGTAAATAATAAGCTCAGCGAAGCAACTTCTTAGTTAATTTTTCCCTTTTATTGTTCATCTTTTCATCATAAGCATTATCACCATTACCAATGGACACCAACTCTTTTATCCGAGCTCAATCATTATGTTTTTCTATGTTTCAGATGTCCACTTCTTTTTCAAGGGAAGGAAGCCCCACATTCAACTGGCTTTCCTCGCCTCCGAGACATAGCCCTATAATATCTGGATCAAGTCATGGTGCACATAGTTCAGGGGTCCAATATGATGAGATTGCGTTAACCCATGAATCAGACATGCTCTGACTTTTCAAGACAATGAAATGGAGAACACTGGTAATGTTAAATATCTTTTAATTCATTTCCCTAGTTTTTAAGTTATACGAACTACAAATTATTTGCTTATAGTAAGTTTTTTTCCTTGAAATACATTCTTTTCTAAATCATAGATGGTTCATTACTTATTCTAATTTTGGTTTTTCAAACCTAGATGACCGTTTGCCAATATTCTTTAATGAGCATGGGCAATGGAACGGGCCACCAAATTTTGCAACCTTAATCGGAGAGATTACAAGGTCGAAAATAGGGTTGGGGTATGCAAAATTGAAAGAGGTTCCTCTAGAAGACAAAGAAGATGTTTGGAACTCTGTTCAAGTGAGTCAAATTGGCTTTTTTTCGCTTATGCTTATGTTCATATATATTAAATCCTTATACTGCATTATTACAGAATATGTACCAGGTAATAACTATCAATAAGAAGTATGTTTTAGCAAAAGAAAACAGTGCTTGGAGAACTGAAAAGTCAAATAAGAAACGATCTCTCAATGATGTTACATCTGTGGAAGAAAAGAAAAGGAAGTTGCCAGCATACAATAAGAAAGAAGACTGGGGGAAATTTATCAATAACATCAGTGACCCAAAGTGGCTGAAAAAATTTGAACAAGCTGCGGAAGCACGGTCAAATGTTAAGGCTCAATATACAGGTGGTAGGAAAGGTGTCCCTACAAGGTGGAATGAATTGGTAAATTCTTAATACTATATTGCATTTTAAGCTATTATTCTTATGTTATTTCATTTGTTTCCCTAATTGGATAGCATAGGGTGTTTTTGGTATGCCTAGAGTCCTTGTTTATACTAGTCCATTGGTTCTTGTTCATTCCTTGCGTTATTGCTTCCGACTGAAAGTTGTTAGTTTCAATCCATTTGGTTTTTAAAGTGTAATAATAGATGAAGAAACCCAGCTGGTTAGATTTCAAGGCTTGTTGTTGTAGGATAATTACTTACCTTAGCAGCTAATTAAAATTTTGATGCACTTATCTTGCCGGTAAACCTCTTCTTTATTATGGCTCACAGATGTTGTCTTGTGATGCAAAATTTTGTAAGTATTTATTTAATGCATTGTTTTGTCACAGGAAAAGGAAAGCCCCACTGGTCAGATATATAGGCCAGATGTGTTTCTGAAAACACATAGAGCCACCCCAGATGATGATCCCTCATCTTCTAAATCACAGGCAGCTGCAAAACTTGCAAGTTCTTCTATTTTTATATTGTTTATTGATATTGATGATGTGAGTTAGTCTCTGAATCTGATTGGCTTCTGTTGATGTGTAGGAACTAGTGAAGGAGGCATATGATAAAGATCCTTCAGCACAAAAGTGTTTGGGCACTGACGCTGTCACCGAGGTTAGTGGTGAATTTGTTGTTATATGAATATTTTTACTTCTTGAATTTTCATATCGGATGGTGGTAGTGATTACGTTGCTTTCTTATAGCACTGCTTGCTGATTTGGTTTGAAATTTGTTTTCTTTCTTATAATCATATTACTACAACGTAATACTGTTGCATCAATATTCAAGTAGTCAGCACCGCTATGTAGGTTTCACTATTTTTTCAAGTAGTATCCTTGAACTCGTGATAAGATGTAACATATGCTTGATGACATAAATGCTAGACTGTATTGGCCGAAGTTTCCCTTTATGGGTAGACTGTAATTTCCTCCTCGTGACCATCTGCATAGTAGTAGTCTAGGAAACTCCCTTAGGTTACATTAATTGTTTTACCGAATATCAATAAATTTGAATTTGATTCATGTATATGGCTAGATATATGGCACTGATCAAAAGGGATACATACGCGGAATGGGTGCTGGTATTTCTAAATCTCAGTTTCTTGCTGCTGAGTTTATGAAGGCCAAGTTGCTGGAAGTGAGGAACGAATTGCGTAAAGTGAGGAAGAAAAACGAAGCTTTGAAAGCACAGTTGGATGCTGAAAGACAGAAAAACGGCACTGGAGTACATGGTCAGATCTATGATAGCTCTTATCAACAGGTGACCTCGAATATCTCTTAGTAATGTATAGTCAGATGTATACGATGCTGCTATTATGGTATCTTAAAGTTTGTCCTGTTACATATACAGGGTATTGGGATCCCTTCGTCGTTTTGTCTTTGCTGTTTGAGGAACTTCAGAAAAAAGGTTGTTGCACTTGCATATGTTGATATGAAGCTACTGATTGATGAGCAATACGACTGCATGATTGAGGAAGTTATTGATCCAACTGCCATGTTGTGCGATAGAGATGATGATGTTGTACTTGGGAATGTTAAAAGAAGTGAGTTTGTTAAGTGGCCCAAGGCCTATGTAACTACTGTAGGATATCCATCGAGTTAGAATGGTAGTGAGAGTAGATTGATTAGTTTTTTAATTTTCAGGATGTAACTTGGAGTTGCTAGGACATGTCTACCAATTTATGTTTGAATATTATATTCTCTTTTAATAAATAATTAATAATTCTTTAACGTCTAGTTTCTTTTATTTTTAATATGGTTGGATTTCTAATACGCTAAATACAATTCTGAACTGATTTCATTCAGATTCCAAAATCTGAATCCATAGCTAGAAAATGACGAAACAGTCTCGTTAGAATTGGTAAAAATTTTTTAATGAAAATACCTCCAATTATAATGGTTATGAACCGTTTTTTTATTTCACACCTAATAACCGTGTGTTTTTTAATGGCATGCATCAACCGTTATTATATTTCACATATATTAACCGTGATTCTTATATGACATAAGTCAACCGTTATTTGATGTTACATACAATAACTTTGATATTTAATTACAGATTATGTATGTGATTTTAAATCAAGAATTTTAGATGTTGTATTTAATAACGTTTCCTATTTGTCGTTTTTAAAAAGTCACACCAAATAAATAACGATTCTAATAACGGATGAAAACCGTAATAAACTATGTTTTATAACAGATTTCATGCGTGATTTATAGCCCCTTCTGGACTAGTGAAAGGACTTGTTCTCACTCAGCGAAAGTATGTCTCTGATCTTTTGAAGCCTACTAATATGGATGGTGTGAAACCTGTGTGAACTCCTCTAGCTGCAAATGAAAGAATTCGAAAGGATGGTGCTGAAAAATTTAACGATCCATCTCTATATCGAAGTGTTGTGGGTGCATTACAATACTTGCATCTTACTAGACCAGACATCTCCATTGTTTTCAACAAAGTTTGTAAATATATGCATGACCCATATATTGAACATTCGGAACCTATCAAGAGGATAATCAGGTACCTGAAAATCACAGTGGACTATGGTCTTCATCTGAGTACCTCCCAAGATTTCTCTCTACATGAATATTCTGATGCATACTGGGCTGGCAGTCTGGATGATCGTCGTCCGACGAGTGGTTTTTGTATTTATTTTGGTGGGAATCTGATTTCATGGAGTGCTATAAAACAGAAGATGATTTATAAGTCGAGTACTGCGGCTGAGTATCGAGGAGTGGCTATTATAACTTCAGAGATTATCTGGATTCAATCGTTGCTTCAAAAACTGGGTGTCATCATATCAACTCCCATGCTATGGTGTGACAATATCAGGGTGACGTATCTTACTGCAAATCCAGTTTTCCATGCTCGTACTAAGAATATAGAAATAGACTACCATTTTGTACGTGAAAGAGTCGCAAGGAAGCAGCTGCAAGTTCGTTTCATAAGATCAAGGGATCAATTGGCCGATATATTTACCAAGGGTCTATCTGCTTCAACGTTTCATATTCTACGCACCAAGTTGAACATTCGATCACTCACGTACAACTTGAGGGGAGGTGTTAAGAAATGACCTATGTAGCAAGAAGTTTATTGCCACACTCTTTTCATATTTTTGCTACAATTATGTGGTAAAAGTTTCAATTGTGTGGCAAAAGTTTCATTTTGCAGCACTAAATTATAACTTTTAGAGATTTGTAGCAAGAACTACATTTTCTTGTAGTGTTTGGTATATTTGATAAGATTCAGACGAAATGATGAAAAGTAAGTAGAAAAAAGTGAACCTGGCGTGAATCGAACAGGCAACATTCTGATCTGGAGCTAGACGCGCTACCATTGAGCCACAGGATCCAACTGCTAACAATCCTCGTCCTCAAGACACAACTCTATTTGTTTCGATTCTATCATCTTTGGAACTACGAGCAAAGAAGTATTGAATTTGCAAGTCATGTTCACACACTAATACTTTTCCGTCGGAGTCCATTGTCGAAAGCATTCCCAGAAAAAACCGACTCAACTGAGATGTTAAGAGGAGTGCATTATCATTGCCATCTCACTGCGTGATGGAATGAGATGGTCCATCTCAAGGTGATCCAAGATGGTCATATTTTGTATCGCATTGTGCAGAATGGCCTTGTGATCAAATATTTCCTATGGTTTTTTCAAATACCCCAACTGGTAATTGACGCTAATCAAATGCCATTCATCATGTCTCGGTACATACATGGCAAAGAAAAAGATAAAGAGCTGCAGTATGCATATTCATGAAATTGTCAAATGCAATATACAAATATTCCTAAAACTTTTAATAAGACATATAACCATTATGCATATTCAGTGTTTATCAAACAATGAATTTATATAAGCGATTATTGGGTTTGTTGTTAGCCATGAATGAAGACTCAAACATTTTACAATGCGAACAAACCATAGTTAACTATTTTGTAAGCATTCTTTCGAACAAAAAAAAAACTATTCTGTAAGCGCAATCATATTTATTTGTAGGCAAAAGAATAGGTATGGAATCATTTTCTCACAAATCTATGACTATATATATAGGCATGCAAGGGCATATTTAGACCAGTGTTATCTTGGGGATGCTAGCCGAAATGTCGTCTGCAGAATATGATTTTGAGCTGTTCCTAGAATGTTCTAAAGGGTTGAGCTTAGTACTCAATCCTGGTATGCTTCCTGCAAAAAACTCAGGTTGTGAAGGAGATGCCAGAGTGATTGAGTAGCTACTGAGCATCAAAACAACTGAAGACATGGTGGGTCTGTCTTCGATATTATCTTGCACACATAACAATCCAATATGTATAACCCTAATCACTTCATTTCTTGAAGAACTTTGGGATAAAATTGGATCCATCAGCTTCAACGGTGTACCTTCTCTCCAATTTTTCCATGCCTGCATTTAGGAAATGCAAGGAGGTTAGTTGTAGACTGACAGGGGTGTTCTTTTCTTCCTGTTTTTCTTATTTGAGATGGAGCATGTCGTCAGCGGGTTCATACTTACATAGCTTAAAAGATCTGGAGTTGAAGATGACCGATAAAAACTGGTAATTTTTCGTCCACTTAAAATTTCCAAGAGAAAAACCCCGAAACTATAAACATCTGACTTCACAGAAAATAGTCCATGCAATGCATACTCTGGGGCCATGTAACCTCTGTACATCGTGCCGTCACGTTGTTTACAAACAGCCACAAGTTTAACATAACCCATATGAGTATTGAGTAGTACTATACTTAGTGTTCCAGCAATTCTACTTGTGTTACCCTGTGTTTGATCTATTTCGAAAAGCTTAGCCAGCGCAAAATCTGCAATTTTCGCTTCCATCTCCTCAGTTAACAAAATGTTACCTGTTTTCAGATCCCTGTGAATAATTGTAAGACGAGAATCTTCGTGAAGGTATAAAAGTCCCCTGTCAATCCCTCCTATGAATTTTGTAGCGTGTTTCCCAATCCAAAAGAACTTTTCTTCTGGCATCTGCACATACTCATCAGTAACAGTTGAGCACATCATGAAAATATATATGTGATTCTCAAAACAAAAGGGAGACATTTATAAGGCCGCCGGGGGCATACCAAATATGTACTTATCGAGACTTCTATAGGCTACATATTCGTAGACGGAAAATGGGTCATTTGTCCAAAAAATTTTAAAACACGGTTCAAATGGACGAGTAAAAAAATAGTTTGGGTGAAATGGACAAAAAAAAATAGTTTGGGTGGCTTAAATTTAAAAAATAACAAGGATGAAATTGGATGCATCCTGTGTAAATTAAAAATAAGAAAAAATATTTGAAAATTGGCAGGATGAAACTGGTTACATCATGGTTATTTTTAAATTTTTGGCCATTTAAACAGTATCAGAATCTAAGTGTCCTTTTCACCCAGGAATTATTGGTTTTGATCTTTTTAATCAATTTTGTGATTCGTAAATTAGTATCTGTTGGAATATTTTGAACTGAAGGTTTTATTTGGCCGATAAAAGCCTGTTCGAAAATTTCGAATCCAAAAGACACCATTGATGTCTGTTGATGAAGGAACCTGACGTTTCGTGAATAGAAACCTGTTGGCGAATAAAAAACCTATTCCCAACAGGTGCAAAACCCTTTATAAATAGCTTCTCCCAGTTTCGTTTAACATATAAGAAAAATCAATCTGTTTTCTCTATTTCAAAAAAGCATCATCAGAAATCAGAAATCTCTTTGTGTGTTCTTGATTGAATCAAGGGGTACAAACCTTGAATTCAGTTTTCGTTGCAGGGCTTTCATTGTATCCTGAAGGCAATATTTCGCATACCTGTTGTAATCGCTAATTGTTATTGGGAGGGTAGAAATATTTGTCTAAAAGAAATTTATACAAGCCTTGAAAGTTTTGGAGTGCAACAATTTCTTCTCTGTGTCATTCATCCTTTGTGAAACCCATTTTTTTTCCAACAGTTTTTAGACAAATAATTTCTGGCAATGGAGGGTGAATCTTCGAATTCGAATGCTACTGCTCAATCTCTGCAAGTGATGAACCAAACCTTTACTCGATTGGAACGTTTTGATGGTGAAGGTTTTACCCGTTGGCAAGAGACTGTGAAATTTTTCCTGATCACCATCAAGTTGTGGTACATACTTGAAGATGGATTGGAGGAAATTCCTGCTGCAACTGACAATGACACTGAGGAATTGAAGGCTAGACGAAAGCAGCGTCAGGAAGATGATTTCATGTGTCGTGGTCATATTTTGAATGCTCTGGACAAACATGTGTACAATGCACATCGGAGTATTGGGACTGCAAAGGGATTGTGGACTGCGCTTGACAACAAATACAAGATTTCTGAAGCAAGCAACAAGAAATTCCTGATTTGCAATTTCATGGATTTTAAGATGGTTGACAGTAAGTCAATCATTGCCCAGGTCAGTGAACTTTTACTCATAGTTAATCATCTTAAGGATGCTGGAATTGATCTTGTTTCTGCGTTTGTTGTTGGGGTTATTATTTCTCGTCTCCCCCCTTCTTGGAATGGTTATAAGAAGAAACTTAAGCATGCTGAGACTGACTATGATTTAGAGGCCTTACAACGTCATCTTCGCATAGAAGAGGACTCTCGTAAGCGAGAACTTAAGGATAGTCCACATTCTGAAAACCATTCTAAGGTGAATAGCGTAGAAGAATCTAAAACACCGAATTCCTTGAAACCTAAGAATGATACTCAGTTTAAGAAGCATCCCAACAAGAAGAGTAAGAAGAAGGGCGCTGGCGGCCCTTGCTACTTTTGTGACAAACCCGGCCATTTTGCTCGTGACTGTCGTCTCAAAAAGAAACAACAGCAGAACCAGAAAAAGGAGGCAAATATGGTCGATGACAAACTTGTGATCGTGGTGCAAGCCGCCAATGCTGTTGCTGAAACTGGGGGTGGATGGTGGTACGACAATGGTGCAACCATCCATATCTGTAAGGATAGAAATCTTTACAAGACATACGAACCGGTTAGTGGAGAAGGAAACGATGTTGTCTCCGCAAACGGTCAACGCAGCAAAGTTATTGGGAAAGGCACTGTTGAACTCTCGTTTACTTCGGGAAAGACTGTGACTCTTACTAATGTTTTACATGTCCCTAACATCGTGAAGAACCTTGTTTCCGGCGACCTTGTTATGAAGGCTGGATTCAAGACGACCTATGAGTCTAATAAGTTTGTGTTGTCCAAAAATGGTGTGTTTGTTGGACAAGGATATGCTTGTAATGGGATGATTAAGCTTAATTTAATAAATAATGGTTCTGCTTATATTGTTGACTCTGTTAATTTATGGCATGGTAGATTAGGGCATGTGAATTATGGTTCTCTTAGAAACATGAATCGATTAGGCTTGATTTCTGATTGCAATTTTATCATGCTTCTAAATGTGAAATATGTGTGCAAGCAAAGATAACTAGAATTTCCCATAAGTCTGTAGTACGAAATTCTTCCTTACTTGAATTAGTACATAGTGATGTGGGTGATTTGCATGGTTCTGCCACTCGTGGTGGAAATAAGTATTATGTCACTTTTATAGAAGATAGTACTAGATATGCTTATACATATTTAATGAAATCTAAGGATGAAGTCTTTGATAAATTTAGGATTTATAAAGCAGAAGTAGAGACACAATTAGAGCACAAAATTAAGATTTTACGTTCTGATCGTGGTGGTGAATACTTTCCTACTGAATTTAATTCCTTTTGTCAAGAGCATGGTTTAGTTCATCAACGTACTGCACCTTACACACCTCAACAAAATGGTATGGCTGAAAGGAAAAATAGAACTTTGATTGATATGGTTAATTGCATGCTTATAAGTTCTGGTTTGCCTAATTCTTTGTGGGGTGAAGCTATGTTGTCTGCATGTTATATTTTGAATAGAATTCCTTTGAAAAAGAAGAGTGTTTCTCCTTATGAGTTGTGGTTTAAGAGGAAACCAAACTTGAGAAGACTTAAAGTCTGGGGTTGTTTAGCATATGTTCGAAAGCCTGATCCCAAAAGACCAAAGTTGGGAAACAGGGCTTATAAATGTGCTTTTGTGGGATACTCTCTTAATAGTATCACCTACAGATTTATAAACCTTGACACTTTTGAGATTATAGAATCTGTAGATGTGGAATTCTTTGAGAACTTAAATAGGAACAGTTCTCAAATGCAACCCATGGAGAATCCATTGTTACCTGATCTAGAACCTATGGAGATTGATAACAATGATGAAAATCCCTCTCCTACTCATGACAATGATATTTCAGTGCCTACTGAAGATATCGAACCTAGAAGGAGTAAGAGAGGAAGGATTGAGAAAAAGCCTGATCCAAACTTTATTTATTACCTTGTAGAGGCAAATAAGAATAGAATTCTTAGTGTTAACCAGTATGTTATGCATACTGATGATGACCCTAAAACTTATGCTGAAGCCATGAGTTCTAGAGATGCAAATTTCTGGAAAGAAGCCATCAATGATGAAAAGCATTCGCTTTTGACTAACGGGACTTGGGTATTAGTAAATTTACCTCCTGGTGCTAAAGCAATAGGAAGTAAATGGATATTCAAGAGAAAGTTGAGAGCTGATGGTGAAGTTGATAAGTTTAAGGCAAGGCTAGTTGCCAAGGGTTATAAACAAAGACATGGTATTGATTACTTTGATACATATGCTCCTGTTGCCCGCATCTCATCCATTCGTTGCTTGATTGCACTTGCTTCTATTCATAAGTTGGTTGTGCATCAAATGGATGTCAAAACTGCTTTTCTAAATGGGGATTTAGAAGAAGAGATATATGGAACAACCTGAAGGTTTCATTACCAGGCCAAGAGAAGAAAGTTTGCAAGTTAGTGAAATCTCTCTATGGTTTGAAGCAAGCCCCTATGCAATGGCATGAGAAGTTTGATAAAGTAGTTTTGTCATATGGTTTTGTGGTGAATGATGCGGACAAATGTATCTATAGTAAGCATGATAGTTCTGGTTGTGTGATTCTCTGTTTGTATGTTGATGATATGTTAATCTTTGGGTCTGACATATCTGTTGTGGAAGAAACAAAGAAGTTTCTTAGTTCTAACTTTGATATGAAGGATTTAGGAGAGGCTGATGTAATCTTGGGAATTAAGATCCTAAGAAAGGGAGATGAGTTGGTTTTAACTCAATCTCATTATATTGAGAAATTTCTCAAGAAATATGGTCACTTTGATGACAATCCAGCACCTACTCCTTTAGACCATACTATCAAGTTAATGAAGAACACCGGCCGTACTCATGCTCAACTTGAGTATTCTAGTGTTATTGGGAGTCTTATGTACGCTATGCATTGCACAAGACCGGACATAGCCCAAGCCGTGGGAATATTATGTCGTTTCTCAAGTAATCCAGGATATGAACACTGGAAAGCAGTTTCAAGAGTTATGGCTTACTTGAAAGGAACAATAAATTTTGGTTTGCATTACCAAGGCTATCCCGCTGCACTAGAGGGGTACAGCGATGCTAACTGGAACAATGTAGAATCAAATTCCAAGTCAACTTCTGGATGGATTTTTACATTAGGGGGTGCTGCTGTGTCTTGGAGTTCCAAGAAGCAGACTTGTATTTCTGATTCAACAATGTTGTCAGAATTGATAGCTTTAACTGATGCATGTAAGGAGGCAGATTGGCTTAGAAACCTACTTATGGAAATTCCTTTTTGGAAGAAGCCAACTCCGGCGGTCTTGATTAATTGTGATAATCAAGCTACAATCTATAATGTCTCTAATAAGACTTATAATGGAAAGTCTAGACATGCAAGTCTTAGACACTACATGGTTAGGCAACTACTCAAGAGGGGAGTAGTTACGGTTAACTTTATTGAATCAAAGAGGAATTTGGCAGACCCATTTACGAAAAGTCTACCAAGTTCAGTGGTTTCAATAAAAAGGAAAGAAATGGGACTAAGGTCTGTGAAGGAAGTTTGATCTCCCATAGCAGAAACCCAACCTATGTTTTGAAAAGGATAAACAAGGTTCAATGTGGTACCAACAAGTTATGGAGTGGATGATTATGGAGCACTAATATAAAAACTTCCCATTTCTTATTAGTGCTGGTTTCTGCAAGAAAATAGGATGGATGTAAATCCTTAATGAGTCTATGATTAGTAAAAGGTGTATCGCAGAAACACCTTCGAGACTTACCTATATGAGTATGGAAATAAGGCCGTTTCCTAAGAGAAGAAGACCGTTCTCTAAAGAAGACTCATGAACAAGGATATAAGCACATGGCCATTAACGTGCTTGGCTACAGAACACATGATTTTATGAAATCAATATGTGTGGAGACTCCGGTTTTATCATAAGGGGTACTTGGTTCAAGACTGGTTTCACCATAGAACCTCGATAAGGCTTTGAGTTTCTTACACTAAGTGAAGGTTCAAATCCAAAAATACCTATCATTTATGTGTTGATTTCAACGATGATGCTTAGTCTCAATTGTGCTTGAACTACGTTGGCTTGATCCCACTCGGGTACGTAGGCAGTCACTTCGGTGATGCAGTCACTCTGATTTAAAAGTTTTAACTTTGTTTTATGGTTTTTGAAAATAAGGGGAGAATGTTGGAATATTTTCAACGCCGCTAACCAAAGGGGGGTCCTGGGGGGCATCGCCCCCCAGGCTGTGGTCGACCGCCCCTGGTGGGGGTTTCAAGGGGGCAACGCCCCCGGAAGAATTTTTTGAACTGAAGGTTTTATTTGGCCGATAAAAGCCTGTTCGAAAATTTCGAATCCAAAAGACACCATTGATGTCTGTTGATGAAGGAACCTGACGTTTCGTGAATAGAAACCTGTTGGCGAATAAAAAACCTATTCCCAACAGGTGCAAAACCCTTTATAAATAGCTTCTCCCAGTTTCGTTTAACATATAAGAAAAATCAATCTGTTTTCTCTATTTAAAAAAAAACATCATCAGAAATCAGAAATCTCTTTGTGTGTTCTTGATTGAATCAAGGGGTACAAACCTTGAATTCAGTTTTCGTTGCAGGGCTTTCATTGTATCCTGAAGGCAATATTTCGCATACCTGTTGTAATCGCCAATTGTTATTGGGAGGGTAGAAATATTTGTCTAAAAGAAATTTATACAAGCCTTGAAAGTTTTGGAGTGCAACAATTTCTTCTCTGTGTCATTCATCTTTTGTGAAACCCATTTTTTTTCCAACAGTATCTGCTCATGGCCTTCGTAACAGAAACCCAAAAGTCCGACAAGATTTCTGTGTCGAAGCTTATTTAGCAAAACCACCTCATTCTTGAATTCCTGCAAATTCACGGAGAGACGGTTTTACCGCTATTTCTTGGCCATTTTGAAGCTTACCCTGTTAATGTTTAAGCAGACTTAAGAAATATTTCCCTGCTTACCAACTTTTGTCTTTAATAAGTAGTACAGTATTAAGTTTCAACCAAACTGTTTAAGATGACCATGGAGAGGATTTGGTAGTCTAGAAATCCATGTCGAGACACAAAATTAATGGGGGAATTGAAAACTTTTATTAACATTTTTGTAATTGCAAATAAAACCTTTATTACCATACTTATATAGCAAAATACATCTGGGTACAAAGCGCCAGATGTATAACACTTTGAAAATCAACTATTTAAATTTAATTAAAATTAAGATCGGGAGATGGTGAAGTTTGCAATCTTAAATAGGGTTGTCAATAGATCCAACAACATATCCCATCAATTTCAGTAAGGAGGAAGTCAGGGGTTCAATCCCCGACGCCGTAACGGTTTGTAATAAATTAGTTGTATAGTGGGTTTTTAGCGGTGTTGAGTCCGACAATGGTGCCAATCCAGCTAGCTGGGTTCGGATAGGGGTCTGGGTTCGACTTTCACGTATCATAAAAATAAATAAATAGTGTTGTCAATGGTATCCATTACTCGGAACCGGGCCCGGTAGATTTGGGTCAAGTTCTGGGTCTTAAAGTTGGACCCATTAACAACATAGAATCCGGCGGGTAATTAATTACTTGATTGGAACTGAATGTTAACGAGTCCAAACAGGTAATACACGTTAGGTACCCGCTTATTCATCATTTTATTCATCTTTGTGGCAAAACTATAGGTATTTTGTTAGTTTTGGCTTTGATTTTCTTTTCGTATTTCATTTTATTCTTACATTTAATCTTTATTTAGTATACTAATAAAGTCGATTAAAGAATGTTGCTCGATTACCAATTAAAGCTTTATAAGAATTCTTGTGATTCAATTTTTTTTTAATATTGTTAAACTAATTAAAAAATAATGATAAATCTTTATAAAAATAATTTAGAGTCAAGCTAAAAAGAGAAAGAAATTGAGTTTTAAGATTTTTTTATAGTTTTTTTAATACCCAACGGGTACTCTAGACTTTAAGTGTATCCGGTTCTTAATCCAAAAATTTAGGAACCGGACCCGAGTTATTTGGGTTTGAATCTATTGACATCTGGGAGGATCCGGACCCATTCAAAGCCCTAATCTTAGATTTTACTTATTTTTAGTAATAATGTGGAGTTTTATAAAAGGAAAATATCACAAAAATTTTTTCTTTAAATATATTGTCGTTTGAGTTTTAAAGAAAACTTGGGGCTGAAATTGTGAGATAGTGTGTGAATAACATCGTGCACTCATCCTTCTTCTTTGGTTTAAGAGTATAATAATAAAAAAAATGCTAGTAACTATTAACTTTTATCATCATTATTTTTTCATATTCCCTCCATTTTTAATTAACATTTCTAATTGACAAAGTCAAAATATTAAGGACATCTTACAAAATGTCATGACTAACCCTTGACTAGTTATATTTAATGTTATGCTATTACTTAATCAAAAATTAATGTGTTAACTATTCATAAATGTTTTTATTTAGAAAAGAAATGACTGTTGATACAAAGATGTTGAATAGATTTTTTCATTATATATGATGATAATATTTAAGATTTAAATTAATTTTATATTAAAAGTAATTTTGTGATTGTAGAAAATAAAGGATATGTTTGATAGTTTAAGTGAAGAAGATGTCTATAAACAGAGCGGACAGATAAAAAGAACATACAAAAGTAGAAATTAAAACAAATAAATAAAAACCGAGAGAGTATTAAATTTTACTTTTATTTGCACCGGCTAACATTAATTTTAAAACTATCTCTATTGAAACCCTGACTCTTTCGATCTCTTACCAATGATTATATTCGTTTAATTTATTTGCATATTGTGGTGATACTTAAAAGATAGATACGGAATCCTGAGAAAAGGGTGTAATTACTCCTAATAAACTACAAAATCTTGATCGGAAATTATAACAAAATGATACGAAGAACTATCATTTTAAAGAATAGCACATTTAAAAATATGTATCAACAATGTCCAGTGTGTTGCACAAGCGCAAATCCAGTACCGTCTCTGTCCCAGCAGAAGTGATGATCTTTTGTTGGGCAGAAGTGGTATTATTAACGAGGATAATAATGATGGGATTTTAATAGTGAAAACTACTACTAGACCTATTTTTCTAGATTTCTTCACCGTTAAGCTCATTGGCGTAAAATTTCATGTGCGCCCCAATTTTCCATAGGAATTTTTTTCCTCAGACCCTAAAATTTGCAAAATTTCAAGACGCAGTGTTTTAGATATGTTATATTTAAGGGATACATAATGAATTGTGCAGCAATTTTCCATAATTTCAGGTAATTTTGGGTGTCATAGAATCTAAAAAAATATTTTGAGCTTCCCAATAAGAATAATATTGTTTTTGGTGTTAGCCTAATTTCACCTTTTTAATATGGGGAAATTAGGCTCAGGCCCAACCCATGGATAACCCATAATATGAGGCCCTTAATTAAAAAAAGTTTAAATCTAGGCCCCGAGTTTTTAAAAGACCTTGATACCCTTATGCATATTGTCAAGCCCATAATTAAATAAAATTTAAATCTAGGCCCAAAATTATTAAATCTAGGCCCGAAATTATTAAAATACAGTGCGAAGGTGTAAACAGAAGTTACACATGCATATGGCATGTGTAACCAGAAGTTACACATGCATATAACATGTGTAACTAGGAGATACACATTCATCTGGCTAGTGTAGCTAGCAGTTACACATGCATATGACTAGTGTAACTAGGAGTTACACATACATATTGATATGTGTACCCAAAATCAGTATGTGTAAGTAAAAGTTACACATCTAATTAACATGTGTAACTTGCAGATACACATGCATCTGAATTATGTAACTAGGAGTTACACATGCATCTGACTTAGATATGTCAACATAAAATCAGCAAATCCATCTCTAAATGAATAACACTAGCAAAAACGAGAGGTGACTATCAAGCAATTACCAGTCATAAAATAATACAGTTAACCTTGCAAGTGAATGAGAAGCTCTTAACTAAGATATCACTGCTTCAGCAGAAAGACGTTGTTAGCACTGTATTAACAGAAAGACGTTTTACAGCGCTAGTCTAGATGTACCTAAGCCATTTTCATATTATCGATGACGAAGGACATTTAAGCAACAGAAAGTAAAGCTTCAGACAGTAATTATACTGGCAGAATAATACAAACACCTGGGAACCTTGTGCTAGCACATTAATATCGCAAAAATGATCACACAACTGATTCAGCAGGGTATAGATATGAACCCAGGAAAACAAAATGCATGTGTAATCAGTAGTTACACATGTAAACAATAGTTACACATGCATATTAGCATAAGTTACACATACAATCATCATGTGTAACTAGAAATTACACATCTAATTATTATGTGTAACTATAAGTATAACCTGCATCTAATTAGTCTAATCTGCATCCACTACTACTCCCTACTACTAGGACTTGATGTTCTTTTCTCAATTTCATAAATATAACCACTATAACATATCCCATCAAATTAGCATGTGTAACTATAAGTTACATATGCATATCCCATCAAATTAGCATGTGTAACTATAAGTTACACATCTAATTTGCATGTGTAACTAGTAGATACACATTTATTTGGCTTGTGTACCTAGAAGTTACATATTTAATTAGCATGTGTAACTACTAGTTACACATCCATAGTCTGCCAATGCTAGTTAAACGTGCAAATTTTCATGCATATGGCTTGTGTGATGTGCAGTTAAACATGCATCCTAATTGTGTAATTAGGAGTTACACAAGCATATAACATGTGTAACCAGAAGTTACACATATAAATAACATGAGTTACATATATAAATAACTTGTGTATATCACAAGGTCTACTAGGAAACATCTAAATCGAATACGAGCTATAAATGTTTCCTAATTACTAAGGAAAGGATACGAGCTAAATACAATGGACTTCATTTAAGACAGGATACAGAAAGCAAAGTAGAAAGGACGCAGGTCACGAGATTTACCGGAGAGACAACATCACCGACAAAACGTGTCACCTGAAATCCACGAACATAGCTCTTATTAACAAAACTAGAATGACTAACA
Source organism: Papaver somniferum (assembly GCF_003573695.1). NCBI lineage: Eukaryota > Viridiplantae > Streptophyta > Magnoliopsida > Ranunculales > Papaveraceae > Papaver > Papaver somniferum. The sequence continues at coordinate 161,048,174 of NC_039360.1, read as the reverse complement.
ATTTACCATTTCCATTACTTGCATATAGGCAGACACAGGGTCATTTAGATTTGGCTCAAGGACTGCATTATAGTAAGACCAAAGTAACAAATCCATCATTAGGCTGCTATTACATCTACCAATCTAAAATGAAATTCACTAACTAAACACTCTTAAAACAAGCATGTATAATCAGCTGGTACACATAAAATGCATGTGTAATTTGGAGTTACACATGATATGAAATGTGTAACTGGGAGTTACATATGCAATATTAAGAAATGAACAAAAATGAAAAGAAAATCACACAATCAACAAATCCAAAATAGTTTAGGAAGATGATTTAAATACTTACAACTATTTTCTCGGCTGCTTCACAGATTTTATCGACTTTGGCTTTTAATAATCCTTTAAAGACCATTTAAACTCTACAAAAAAAAGATAAAGTCATTTAAAATTTTGACAAAACCATGACATTCTCAAGAACTTAAGATTCAAAATCAAAAAGTGAGTTTTATCTTTTTGGTATGCATCGTCAATCTATTGCAGGTGTAAACTCCTGCTTCTTGAAGCTTCTTAATGTCTATCAGTTAGCATGTGTAACTAGTAGCTACACATCCATTTAGTTAGTGTACCTAAAAGTTACACATCTAATTAGCATGTGTAACTAGTAGCTACACATACTTTTAACTTCCAAGTTAACACACTCAGCAATTGATATGTAAAAAACAGATCAATCTTAGCTTGCCAAGTTAGAATCACGCATACGTCCATTATAAACTCCAGCATTAATCTCATCAAGCGCACACCATGGTATCTGCAGTGGATTTAAAAGTTACAGCAACATACCGCCACATACTGATCATACACTAGTAAAACAGATGAAAGATGCTAACATTGTTCCTAAACAACATGAACTATGAAATGTACCAACCAATCAATGAAATTTTTTTATTGAAAACCGACAAAAGGACATACCAGCAGTATTGCTCTAAGACCCTTATACATACAAAAATTCATATGTAATCAGCAGTTACACATGCATATGGCATGTGTAATTGTTAGTTACATATGTAAGTCATTCGAATCTACACAAGCCACGTCTGGATCCAATCCAATAACTACATGCCTAGCTTAAAACAAATCCAAAGGAAAGTATGTAACTACAAGGTGGAAGATTCACTCCATTCGGGAGCTACAAAATGGAATAACTTAACAAGATTAAACCATATCTGTATTTATACTTTTAAGATCAGAAACAAAATTGACGACACATTGCTACCTGGTCACAATCTACTGGCGTAAGTGGTTGCTTCCCAAAATTTTCCTTTCACATAAAAAATGCCAATATCAATACAGTTAGACAATGAATAGCTGATAATACCACAAAATAACTAAGTGAAGGAAACATAATCAATCAAAAATATAACCATACCTTATGTAATCTGACCCGAGCAAGTGATTCCTTGATAGAATTTTCCATTATTGTTAGATCCTCTATATTGTTTATCTTATTTGGATCCTTCCAACAGCCGAAACAGTGCAGCCGACCGCAAACTTAATCATATAATTATCCAAATTTTGAATTTGTATAGCAAGCTGCAACAAGTAAGCAGTGTTGGCTGACACAAATGGATAATTTTATAGTTCAAGAAGGCAGAGGGCCCTACATTCATTTAAACATCAGTTTGGGGCTAGTGCAATGAGGTAAGTGAAATTCAAATAATTAAGTACATGACCGCTAATACAAACAACAACCAAATAATTGAGATGAGAAATATTTATGGAGTGGCACCTCAGTCTATTACGCATTTCCGATAGTTGAGCTTACAAGAGTCTCGACTGATTTGTCAGCACCTGTCAGTATTACATTTACTTATGACAACATGGAGTACATATTGAATTCCATAAAATAAAATAAAAATGAATGATATAGTTACTGTCATTCGTGAGGCATACCTCAACAGCTTGAGTACTGCAAAAATGGACCCTTCTCTCTTGTTTTCCTATTAAAAGGGTGATATCTGGTTTTTGGTATGGTAAAGAAAAAATGGTGAATGGTGTTAAAAAAGACACTTGATGGTAAGTCTACAGAGTGTCTCTCGACAATGCTTAAAGTCATACATACCTTGTGCCAAAAAACTCTTGTATATTTACATCATGGTCCAATTTCTTAAATGTGTTCTTTAGTGCCTGTCAAGGATGATGCTTAGAGTGTCAATCACCGAAACACGTACGGCAAGTCAAAGTTATAAGAATCATAAAATCAGGAGGAAATATTAATACATCATGAGGAATTAGTTTACCTCAAGGCTCTCAAGCTTCTTGTTCCAACAAAATGTAAATGATTGAAGCTGTTATTGTCGCTTGAGTTCATTTTATTAATTTAAGATTAAACAAATCCAATCCAATAACTCATGGCAAAACAATTGCAGGAATAACACTTGCATAGAGACTCAACAAGAATCAGATGAGCTTGAAATAGTGAAGAAGAGCTCATTCATGCCTTTTCTCAAACATACGATGTGTACTGTCTTTGTTAATCGATAAACAACTTTTCCAGTAATTTTTGAGCCTCTATGTATCACCTTCCCTGCAACAATTCCACATCCAACACAAAACACAATCATAAAATCATCCAAACACAACAAAACACGGTATAAAGTTCTAGTTTAAGCAACACCTGTATTAGTTTAAACCTACTAAGAATCATTTCAAAGATTCGTAACACCAAAAAATTGAAATCAAGCCTAAAATTAGATCGGAATTAAGAGAAAACTTAATATTACACATGTAGTCAATCAATTGAACCACAAATCCTTTACGAATATCGCCATTGAACACTTTCTCATTCAACTGAGTTGCTAAAACAACATATTGAGACGAAACTGAGTCAGAAACAAGTAATTGAAGCCGATCTTGTGATTTACCAGTAGATTTTCTATCTAAATACTCGAACTAGAGGTTTTAAGTTTGAATCGCCTCTAAGAATAGAGGAAATCGCATTATGAGTTAATTTCACAGACATTTCACTGAATTTTTATAAGTTTTGGATTACGAAATGGATGAATCTAAGCTTAAAATGATGATAAATCGATGAATAATTTCGAAATATGAGATTACGGAGATGAAATCGATGAAAAAAATGAAGATCGGTGAAATTTGGAGACGACGAAGAAGTTTTCTAGGGTTTTTCCGCCGGAGATGAAAGAGAAAATGAAAGGAGAAGAGAGAGAGAAAAAGAACAGATAAATGAAAATATCTACTGAGATTCCTCTTGTATATATAGTAAAGGATAGTGTTGTCATTATTAAAATTCATAATAATTAATTATGGGTCAGATCTAAAAAAAATTTGATTTTTTGGGCCGAGCAGTATCATTTTCCTAAAGTATGGAGTTGATAGTGAAGGATCCATTTTGTGGGGCTTCTATATATTGAACCCATATAGTAGGGGGTTCTAGTATTTTTCACTTTTAATATATGTAAACTCATTGGGCTTGTAACGCTGAAAAACAAATAATTGGGCTTTTTGGTTTGTAATTCTTACCTTGTAGACTGCACCGAAGCCACCCTCGCCAAGCTTGTTAGCATCAGAAAACTCATTTGTAGCATCTCTAATTGTAACCAAGTCAAATTGCAAAGAATCTTGATTTACCATTGAATCCCTGGTACCTCCTGCACATATACAATTACAAAATTGCACAGTTTTAGTCGACCGTTTTTTACTATTTTTGTTTCACAAAAAGTGTTATATTTATTTTTTCATTTTAGCGGAGAAAATTAATCAATATTAAACCAAAAACGGAAAACTGAATTACCTTGAATGTCAGATTTACTAGTCACACTTTTCTTTCTCTTTGAGCAGTAAAAACACGCCGCTAATAATATCAACGAAACTCCAACTACCACAGGAACAGCTACAGCAACCATATTTACAGATGGTTCTGGTTCTGGCCCTGGCAGCGGTTCTATCACCTCAATTTAAATCAAGAAATCAAGCTTAAGTTTTCATGAGAAGCAACAAATTCATTTATCCTTAAAACAAAAGCCAAACAAAAAACAAAAATACCTTTTCCAGAATCAGACGGCAGCGGCGACATAGAACCTGGAACTGTGTCCGGTGGCGGCGGTGGCGGTGTTTGTAATTCGTAGAACATGTTATCTTCATATCTTATAAAACAACTTTGAGTTATTATATGTCCACTTCTTGATCCATTATATAAACTTGGAATTCTACTAATCATATCTTGTAAACAAGATGTACAAGAGTCTCTGGACAGATCTTTAGTACATTGAACCATACCATATATTTTACTGAAATCATTATAGTTAAATGATCCAACATCAAACTTGGACGAATCCGATGAAGCATCAGCCATGAGATCATTCATCAAATTATCTAGTTGACGATTAAATACATTCAGATTATCTGCAGTTTCCTAATTCGGAAACCAAACAAGCAAACTTTTATCAACTTCTCCGAAGAATCTTGTATTGGAGTAGCGCAAAAGACATTCATAAAGACGAACATCGACGTCTATATGATTAGTACATTTCTGAATGACAACAACACTGGAAGCATTTAGACAAGATTTGCAAGAATATTCTAAGAACATCGACGCATAGAGCTAATTCGGTTTTAGTTAGTGATGAATATTCTAAGGCAACTCAAATGATATCACTTCATCTTCTTCTTATCCATCTTCATTTCTTGTTATTCTTATTGATCGTTGTCATGGATGCCATGAAGAGGAAAGAAGGGCACTCTTAAATTTCAAGTCTTCTTTGGAAGACCCATCTAATCGTTTATCTTCATGGCTAGAAGGCAGCCAACATAAAAACTGTTGCAGTTGGCATGGTATTGAATGCTCATATAACTCTTTTCATGTTGTATCAATCAACCTTCGGAATATGGACTTCGAAGACTGTATCAATGGAGTTATGTACGGTGACTACCCTGTTATTCCACGAAGCAGTTCACTAATAGGTAAACTGTCCCCTTCTCTATTCAACCTTACTCATCTAGAGTATCTAGATCTTGCCTTCAATGATTTTCATAGTCAGATACGGGAAATCCTATTTCAGTTTTCTGAGCTAACTAAACTCACCCATCTTGATCTCTCACACACTAACTTTACAGCATCAATTTCGACACATTTCAGTAACTTATCAGCTTTAGTGTACCTTGATATATCTTGCGAAACAATCTCTACTTTTCCTGATTTTTCTTATTTAGCTTATTTTCTTACCTCTTGCTTAAAATCGTCATCTACAAAATAGATGAGAGGTTTAGTAAATCTCCAGGCACTAAGGTTGACTGGTATTGATCTATCTGAGACCACATCTTCAAAACAAAACTTCGCGCAAGATATTCCTTATCCTTAGAATCTTAGGGAGCTCGACATTTCTCGTTGCAATATTGAGGACCCAATCCATCATAAATTCCACAATCTTTCCCGTCTGGTCTCTCTGAAAATGGGTGGCAACTTTTTGATTTCCTTAATCCCCTTACAACTGGCTAACATAACTACACTTACTACTTTTGGAATACCTTCTTGTGATTTTCGTGGTTCAATTCCTTATCTTCCTCAGCTTAAAGAGATCGACGTAAGTGGAAATCCTTATCTGCAGATTGATCTAACTAGGATGTTTCAACATAGTTGGCCTAAACTACAAAAAACTTCAGATATCATCAACTAATGCAACTGGATCATTTCCAAGTTCAAATGCACCACACTTAGTCAGTTTTTCCGCCTCATGGTGTTCAATTTCAAGGATCCTTGGTACCTTTTTCAATTTACAATATTTCTCGGTTGCAGTATCTAGACCTCTCCAACAATAACATTACAAGTAATCTTTTTTCAATCTCCGATCTAAGAAACTTAAACTATCTCGACTTGTGTAACAGCTCAATCCGCAAGATTTTTCCTCTTCGTCGAGTTATTTTAGATAGTAATAATCTCACAGGAGAATTACCTAGTTGCATCACCATGCTCAAGAACCTTGTTGACATTGATCTCATTGATCTCTTTGATTAGCAAAGTCAAACTAACAACTCTATACCTGTCCTCAACTAAGCTAACCATTGACGTAGATGAACGCGTACATCTGTACTCTAAAACTACATTGGAGACTTTAAAACTGGGGACATTGCATCCGAACGTGTTCCCTACTTTCATTTGCAATTTGACTCATCTTAAGCAATTGAATTTGTCTCATTCCAACCTCATGGGACCTATTCCTTCTTGCATCTCCGAACTTAAAAATCTCAGTTTCTTAGATCTCTCTAACAACAAACTCCGTGGTCCTCTACCTCTTTTACCTCGATGTATCTATAATTTGGATTTATCACAAAACAAACTTGACCGTGAAATATCATTTGAAGCTGGGGAAAGACTCTCTAGTGCTAGAGAAATTTGTAAGAGTATAATATCGCACATAATAATGTGAATGCGAAACAGAAATGTTCCGTGCGAAGACTATCGCGCACAACAAACTCAAGATAACGAATTAGATGACCTCAGCAAAGTCACGAGTAAAGTATGATGTTCTATGCGAAGCATAATCTGTGCGAGAGTGAGTGAATGTATATGAGCGAATGTAACGCACAGTGATTCTGAAAATAGTGGATCTCTTAGCTATCATCCATTATAAAAAATCATATATAAAAGAAGGGAGTCTCCATATGTGGGAGGGATCTTTTTAATGAGTGTTAGTCAAGAAACCAGGAGAGAGAAAGTAAATCCGAGAGCAAGTAATAGTGTTGTAATAATTCTATCATCTTGTAAAGAGACTTAAGTTTTGATAATAAAATAAGAGTTTCATGATGATTACTTAACATTGACTACAATAATAGTGGAATATGGTTGTCAGGAAACTGGTAACTACAATTTTGGCTTTAGAAACAGCTTTGGGATGGTAAATCTTGATAGTCAATTAATAAAATCTTGGAGTAGTTCAGATCTGAGAATAATGGGAAAAACAAGGATAATAACGATACAAGGAGAAGGTAGAAGAATACAGTGTAATTTTATAACTAAAGAATCGATTTCTGATGCGGAATTTCAAGAAAATATAACAAGCAAAATTCACAAGAGAAATTATGAAGGAAAAAAGGTAAAAACGATAGTAGAAGAATCTTAATTAAAATACTGAGAAAAAGTTCAGATTACGTTTACAACAGATGAAATCCAAGAAGAAAATCTAACATAGACAAATCCGTTGGTAATCACAGTCGCAGCTGTGCGAGAAGAAGATGATGTCATGAAAAATAAATCAGAAATATGGGCAATTGATAAAACATTGATAGATATAAGAAGTGGAGTTGATATCTTATTTTATCGCACATTTAAGGCAATGGCATATGAAGATGCGGAAATGACATGTCCAACTTATAATGTACATGGATTCTCCATAATGGAGGGTGCATGCCATAAAAGCTAAATTGTGTGTAATTGACATCGAATCTCCATATAACATGTTATTGGGAAGACCGTGGGTGCATGCCATAAAAGCTATAGCATCAAAAATACATCAATGTATCATATTTCCAACGCCAAGCGGGGTAGGTGAAATTAAAGGATATATTCAGGGTGCAAAATTTTGTCATCAAATAGATATCCGTAACTATGAGGGACGGGCAAAGAAGCGAAAGGATCGCTGGAGAAAAGCTAAAGGACTGAAGAAGGAAGAAGAATTTCAGATATACATGGCCAAAACAAAGGAGGGAAAAGGAATACCAAGTGAAGCATTAGCAAAGGAAGATGAACAAACCAAGGAAATTAAAGAATCTAAACCAATGAGAGAACTGAAAGAAAATTTTACTGCCTAAGAACCATCTAAAGAAATAAATATCGGGACAAAAGAAGAACTAAAAATATTAAAAATAGGAACTACAATGGTAAAAGAAGAGGAAGAAAAAATTGTAAAAATATTGAGATCATATAAAGATATCTTCGCATGGAGTATGGAAGAGATGTCAGGGATAGATCCATCAGTCACATGTCATAAATTAGACATCAAACAGAATATAAAACCATTTAAACAAAGAATAAGGAAGATTGCTACTGATTATCATCCTCAAATAGAAGAAGAGTTGAAAAAGATGTTAGATGCTGGGATCATAAGGGAAGCAAAATACCCAGAGTGGATAGCAAATATGGTGGTAGTACCAAAGAAGAATAAGGGGATCAAAATTTGCATAGATTTTACAAATTTAAATAAAGCATGTACGAAAGAAAGTTTTCCTCTACCAGACATCCCTCAAATGGTAGAATCAGCATCAGGAAATGATAGAATTTCGACACTGGATGGGTATAAAAGTTATAATCAAATTCCTCTGGCGAAAAAAGATCAAGAGCATATTGCATTTTTCGAACCAAGAGGTTTGTACTGCTATACGGAAAATGCCATTTGGATTGAAGAATGCGAGTGCGACATATCAAAAGAAAAAGAAAAAGTATTCGAAAAATGGATACATAAAATATTAGAGGTCTATGTAGACGATATGGTGATTAAGAGTAAAGAAGCGACGAACCATGTTCATGATCTGTGCGAAATCTTTTAACAAATGAGAAAATTCAATATTAAAGTAAAACCAGAAAATGTGTTTTCGGAGTGTCATCAGGGAAATTCTTGGGTTACATAGTGTCAAAAAAGGGGATAGAAGTGATCCAGAAAAGGTATAAGCAATTAGAGATATGTCGCCCCCTGCCACAGTGAAAGATGTTCAAAAATTAAATGGGTTGTTAGCTTCATTGGGAAGATTTATCTCAAGATCTTCGGATAAGTGTAAACACTTTTTTAATATATTAAATAAAGGAACCAAGTTTGAATGGAAAAAAGAGTGTGATAAAGCATTTCAGAGCATAAAGAATCATTTGGTGAATTTATCCATTATGCAGAAGGCAAAGCCAGGAGAGGAATTATTGCTCTATTTATCATCAACATCGCATGCGTTAAGCGCAGTACTGTTACGTTCAGATGAAGGGATAGAAAAACCGATATATTATATAAGCAAGACGTACAATTTTGCAGAGAAAAATTACTCAAAAATTGAAAAGTTAATTCTCGCACTAGTGTATGCATCATCCAAGCTTCGCATTTACTTTCATACTCATAAAATTAAAGTGTTAACAAGAGTACCAATTGAAAAAGCAATGAAGAATTCCAAGAGATCAAGAAGAGTTGAAAGGTGGAACACGCAATTAAGAAATTATGAGATAGGTTATGAAGTTTTATCATCACCAAAATCACAGGTTATAGAAGATTTCCTCGCATAGTTTCCGTTGGAAGAAGATGAGTATGTAGCGGAAATGATGGATGTGGATGAAGAATTTGAGAATCCTAAAGATTTATTAACTGATGGGAATCCAAATAGATGGGAGATATTAGTTGATGGATCATCTAATGGAGAAGGGAATGGGATTGGTATTGTATTGTATTCATTTCACCTACAGGAGTGAGAATGGCATATTCATTCAGACTAGACTTCGTATCAACAAATAATGAAACTGAGTATGAAGCAGTTGTGCATGCACTAAGATTAGCAATTGAAATGAAGATAGAAGATGCGATAATTACCAGTGACTCACAATTAGTGATCCGCCATATTGAAGGAACCTATAGTACAAATGAACCATCTTTGCAAAAGTACAAAAACTTAGTCTTAGATTTATCGGTGGAATTCCAAGATTAAGTTGGAGACACATTGGAAGAAAAGACAATAGGCTCGCAGATGCATTAGCATTCATACCTTCCATGTTAGTGGACCCAGTTGCAAGAGATATAAAAATATAGACATTATTTTTACCATCTATAGAGAAAGGACAAGAGACACAAACATATATAATGATGATAGACGACATGGAAGAAGAAAAAGAAAACGAAGATATGGATTCGAGAATTGAGATCCATTTATATATAGAAAAAGGAGAACTGCCAAAGAGAATGTTAGAGGAACACAAGTTAAAGAGTCATGCGACGAATTACGAATTAAGAGATGGAATTCTTTATAGAAGATCATTTCTTGGACCCTCGCTCAGATGTCTTACGCGAAAAGAAGGAATAGAAATCTTGAAGGCACTACTTATGGAGATGCGGGTAAACATAGTAGAGGAATATCACTCGCGTATAGAAAAATATACAAGGTTATTATTGGCCATATATGCATGATGATTCAAAACAGGTCTCAACAAGATGTGGAGAATGTCAACGACATAGAAAGAAGATACACGCACCTGGAACGATGCTAAATACATCAACAAATGTGTGGCCCTTTGGAAAATGGGGAATCGACATTTTCGGACAATTTATATCTGGAACAGGGAAGAGGAGATACTTAATTGTCGCAACAGATTATTTTACAAAATGGGAAGAAGTTAAAGCAGTCCAGCACATTCGTGATAAAGAAATCTTCACATTTATTTTTGAGAATATTATATGCATATTTGGTATTCCAGCACAACTCGTATCTGATAATGGAAAACAGTTTGAGGGTGAGAATATAGAAATGTTGCTTAATGCATTCAACATTCAAAGCGGAAAATCAACTCCTTTATATCCACAGAGCAATGGACAAGTAGAAACAACGAATAAAACTATCGAAGACAACCTGAAAAAGAAATAAAACTGTCGCAGACAACAAAAATGATATTTGTTATCATATTGGCTAGTAATTCGAATGTGGCGTGCAACCTAGTTCGCATATATGCAAGAGGAAAAAGAGTAAGACCTATCGCACGTCATAGTTGGAGAAACCTAGAATGCATGACTCAATGGAAAGCAACATCGATCTTGGAACTTGAGTCATGGAGAATTTGGTTTGAGAAAAAACGATGATGCCCATCCGGGAGAGGTGCCTTAACTTTTCAGTCTAAGTGAAAAATCTTAGATTGAGAGACTAAGGTAAGAAAGTCTCTCCTAAGGAGTGGAGAAACTCGATCAGGTCGCCGAGGTACACGGTTGAGTCAAGAGTGCGGGAGGCGTTGGAGCTTCTTTACCACTCTTGAAAAGTCCTGACTATGATGCACTCGGTCCAAAGATACCCCATTTAGGGTGCGATCTCGCATACATAAACCTTATCGGTAATGGAATGTAAGGTTGCGAAAACAACTGGTTGTTGAAAGGCCGGATGGGAAGAGCCATAATCTTAACCAGATAGAGGTAATCTTACTTTAAGGGGAAAACATGGGGAAGATAAGGACGACGCCCTCCATTATGGAGCTGAATTGTGTCAAAAGACGTAAATGTCATAAGACTTTTTACTCATGGGAGTATTAAGACTTATCATATTTAAGCGAAAAAACCTGACGAGGAAATAATACGAGAAATGGTTAAGATTAAATCAATGGGTTGATACATTCAAATGCAAAAACCTCCTGCGATCTCATCGCAGAAAAATAACGCAAAATAAGACCTTTAAATAGGAAGGAAAAATAAGACCTCATGAGAAATACACATATAAACTAATTATTGTTTGCAGGAAAATTAAGGTTCATCAAATCGAAAACATGTTCTACACAAGAAATATAATAAGAGGCAAGTATGGGAATTGAAATAATTATATATCATCTTCCTTGTGAATAACAAGTTCAAAGAGTACCAAAGCAAAGAAAGAGAAATCTGCGATAAGTAAACATGTTCAATGGTTACAATTTGATAGATCAACGATTTCTATGCACAAGTATTGGGTTCAGCATTGTCGATCTCAGCATTAATTCCACCAGAGGGTGTATTCTTCTCAAGTAGATTCTCCTCATCTTCATGATCCTTCTCATCATCACTTACGAAATCATAATCACTGTCCGGTTCAGGATATCCTTCATCTTCGCTTACATTAAGTGGAGGAATATTTACTGCAGGGAGAAAATTGCTTAGAAGAATCCCTTTAATAATAGATTGAGTACTCGCATGAGCATTGAGAATAGTTGCTTTCTCCAGATTCCTGGCATTGATCTCCAAAAAAATTTGTTGGTATGCGAATATTCTTCGCTCTCTATATCGAGAGGAAGAAAGAAAAATTTCCATATTCGCGTGAGATACTTCCAAATTCAGTCGATCTTTGCGAGCTTTGGCTAAATCAGACTTCAACAGGGAAATAGCAGATTGATGCGACTTTTCAGAATCTACAAAAAGGTCATAAATTATCATAAGGTTAGGACTCATCAACGAAATTAAAAAAAAAATGAATGATTAAAGAATAATGAGGAAGTCAACTTTAGATGACTACCTTCGCAGAATTCATAAAGAAGAATAATATTATTCTTCATATTGTCCATAGCTTTATCAAATTCGTCACCAATCGAACCAACTAAACGAGATCGAATATTCTTTTCATCAGTAGAGAGAGATTTATTCTTTTTCTTAAGGGCATCATAAGAGAGATTTAGTTGGTTGTATTGTTCTAGTCGATTCTTCTTCACAGTTAAGTTTATCTTACTATTAATGATTTTTTCATTCTGGGTCTTTAACTCCTGAAGTGATGTCTCATGCTGTACTTCAAGAGAACGAAGGATTCGCGTTTGATCTTCGTTTATTTTTTGGAGAATTGAATATTGATGCGAAAACATCGCTTCTTTACTTAAGAAAGAACGCTTCTCCATAGAAAGGGTATGATTTTCTTCTGATAGCGTTTCGTGTATTAGATTAGCATTATAAGATAATTTAGAGAAATGAGATAATTGACTACTTAACACTTAAATTTCTTGAACGAGAAGATTATTTTTATAAGTTAATTATTAATCTGATCTAATGAGGATGAATGTTCAAGGTTTAATAGATCTAGTTGATTCTACAACTTCTTGTTATCTGCTTGGGAATCTTCAGCAAGATATAGAAAAGTATACCTCTTCATAACTCGCTTCTGGCTTACATCTTATTAAATGTATGAAGAAGTTTAAGAAATGTGGGTAAGCGAAGAAATATATATCATAGAGTGTAATAAGTGAAAAAGAAAAAAGTACCTTTAAGTTCTTGATTTCGAGTGCGAAGATTTTCAGCATCAAGGCGAGCAACTTGAAGTTCTCCTCTCAGCTTCTGGACTTCTTGAAGTTCCACCTTCAAACTCTCGACTTATTTTTCCATAGAAGCATTTTGTTGCGAAAGTTGCAATTGAGAGCGACTAGACTCAAAACACTTCTCAGCTAGAATCATTCGACGGTGGGAGTCCTAAGAAGAAATAAGAAAGAGATAAGAAGTTGATATACTAAAAAATTAAGGAAAAAAACATGAGAAAAGGAAGTTCGGATCAATCTGAGAATGGATTTTATCTCTCACATCTTTATCTAAGGGAAACTCACACAAAAGCTTATTAAGAGCAGAACATATGCGAAGTTTGCAGGGATCATTGGTAGAAGATTGAGCAGAACTAATAATGTCGGACAAGGTTTGAGAAGCAAAGTTCACACTATCAACAGATTGAAAGAGAGTTTAACCAAAGACAAGAAGATGAAGAAGAAGGGTTGGATATATGAGGTGATGGAATAATGGAATCTTTAGGGACAAATACATCAGCCGGATCTGATTGTGAATTGATATCAGTGAATGAAGAAGGAATCTGATTCGCATCCAACAAATTCACAGAGGCATCGATAGGGGCACTTTCCATATCTTGATCAAATAAAACTTCCTTTGACTAGGTAAAAGCTCTTCTAGAGTAACAGAGTTGTTCGCATCCAAAGTTTGAGTAGGAGTTGTAGAAACATCAATATCATAAGCTTGAATTGTTGCTACAGGGGTAACGTCTGAACAATCAAAATCAAGGGTAGAAAGATTTGATTTAATCACAGTGGGTTTGCGATATCTCTTGGGCTTTGGCTTCTTGCCACTATGAATCTCATAATCAGAAGCCCGCGAAGACAAAGTAAATAAGAAATAGAGGATATTGTTTAAATAAAAATTAAATATTTCTTACCTCTTTGTTATGCGAGGCTTTCCTCTTCTGAGATTCTCTATTCGCAGCATTTGAAGAAGATTTAGGGTTTTGGACAATTATTCTAAGGGCGTTTAACGAAGAACTTTTCCAGCAAAAAATTATGGGAATTGGGTTAAATCAAAGGAGATAAAAAGTATAATCAAGAATCATGATTAACAGAAGATCAAGTTGAAGAATCATGGTTAAAAGAAGAAAACAAACTGTGTGTTTTGATCCATGGCAGCAGAAGAGCAGTGATGATGATGAAGAAAACAACGGAAGCAAACAAACGAAGAGAGAGAGAAATTACAGAAGAAAATAAGGGAAAAGAGAAAAGATGAAAAAAATAAAGGAAATGATTGGTTATAAACGATTTTGAACCGATAAAAGAGGAGAATCGACACGTATGAGAAATTGTCGGGAAAATAGAATACGAAAAGATAAACTTATGCGATATTAAAGAATGGAGGTTTCTCATATCGCTCACTCAATAGGATAAGCGAAATGAGAAGAGGCAAAATATAGGAGTATAATATCGCACATAATAATGTGAATGTGAAATAGAAATGTTCCGTGCGAAGACTATCGCGCACAGAAAATTCAAGATGACGAATTAGATGACCTCAGCAAAGTCACGAGTAAAGTATGGTGTTCTATGCGAAGCATAATCTGTGCGAGAGTGAGTGAATGTATATGAGCGAATGAAACTTCTATCTTCTATCATCTCAGAGAGAAAGTAAATCTGAGAGCAAGTAATAGTGTTGTAATACTTCTATCATCTTGTAAACCGACTTAAGTTTTGATAATAAAATAAGAGTTTTATAATGATTACTTAACATTGACTACAATAACAGTGGGATGTGGTTGTCAGGAAACTGGTAACTACAAAATTAGTCTAAATAGAAATGAACTTTTAGGTACAATTCCTTCTTCAATATGTTCACGAGAACCAAGTAAAATATATTATCCGGTATTCATTGATATCTCAAACAACAAACTTTCTGGGATTATACCTTCTAGTATAGGATTCTGCAGTTATCTTTCTACCTATTCGCCAACAACAATCTCTCTGGAAATGTTCCGAATGAGCTTCAACAAGTAGAACGTCTACAGTATCTTCAATTGAACTATAATAATCTGAATGGTACTTTTGCTAAGTCCATAGAAAAGATTTTTTACTTGCAAGGTTTCGACTTAGGATATAAAAACTTTGAAGGTAGTATACACTACGGCTTTGGTTCAACCAGTAACCTTAGAATTTTTTCTTTAAGGTTGAACAAGTTCAATGGGTCTAGTCCTGAAGGGATTTATCAAATCTTTTTCCTTCCAATATTAGACTTGTCCAAAAACAGATTTTCTGGTTCAATTTCGAGAAGCATATCAAACTTGATCATGCTAAGAGTTATACGTGATACTAATATTTACTTGAGCCCGATACGAAATGGGAGAATGCAATTTCATCTGGCAACTAAAGGCAGCGTGGAACAATTTGATGATCTATACGATTATAGTTCAAGAATTGATCTATCATGCAACATTCTGGACGGAAAACTTCCTAGAGAGATAGGTTCTTTAAATGGTCTTGCTATGTTGAATCTGTCGCATAGTATTTTCTCGAATAATATTCCATCAAACATCGAAAACATGTCTAAATTAGAGTCTTTGGATTTAAGTTTCAACAGACTATCTGGACATATCCCACAACCTTTGGCGTCAATCAATTCTCTTTTGTGGAAGGATTCCAAGAGGAAATCACTTTGATACGTTGGGTTTAGAGGGTTTTACTTTTGTTGGGAACGATTTTTTGTATGGATTTCCTATAGAGAAAGATTGTGAGGATAAACACAGTATTGGTATCGATAAAACTAATGCTTCAAGTGAAACTGATAAAAAAGATGCAAAACAGAAGCTATTGTTGTATGCTATCGCTGCCTTAAGATTTGGAGTTGGGTTTTGGAGTTTGTTCTTTGTTTTGCTTCTAAATAAACATAAATGGTGGTTTCCTTATTGGAGAATTGTTGACGCAGTTTCCGTTGTAATAGTAGAAAGATGTATTCACAAAAATGAGTAAACACATTGTTTTTTTATTAGGTTTTTGAAATGAATTCTAGCTATCTCTGTTACTCTACCACTTCGTGTAATGGATATCTGTTAATTAATAATAATGATTGTTCTATATAGATAAAAGAGGAGAATCGACACGTATGAGAAATTGTCGGGAAAAAATAATACGAAAAGGCAAACTTATACGATATTAAAAAATAAGAGATTTCTCATATCGCTCACTCTGCAAAATAAGCGAAATGAGAAGAGGCAAAATGTAGGAGTATAATATCGCACATAATAGTGTGAATGCGAAATAGGAATGTTCCGTGCGAAGACTATCGCACACAGCAAACTCAAGATGACGAATTAGATGATCTCAACAAAGTTACGAGTAAAGTATGATGTTCTATGCGAAGTATAATCTATGCGAGAGTGAGTGAATGTATATGAGCGAATGTAACGCACAGTGATTCCGAAAATAGTGGATTTCTTAGCTATCATCCATTATAAAGAATCCTATATAAAAGGAGAAAGTCTCCATATGTAAGGGGGATCTTTAGTAAGTGTTAGACAAGAAACTAGGAGAGAGAAAGTAAATCTGAGAGCAATTAATAAGTGTTGTAGTATTCCCGTCATCTTGTAACCGATTAAGATTTAATAACAATTGAAAAATTTAATGATGATTATTGATTAAAGTAGACTTAATAACATTGGGATGTGGTTATCAGGAAACTGGTAACTACAAACACGTTAGAGGGATGTTCGAGGAAACTAAAAAGAGATACTAATTATCTAGTAGAACAATAGGGTGTAAGTATTCATGGGTCAGTCGGATGGTCCATACACCTTAAGATGTCCATAACTACCGGGAAATGATGATATTTTAAATCAAAGAAGTAAGGTGGATTTATATGATAATAAACTACGGAAATTTGATGATGTGGTGCTTCAGAGTTTTTCTAGAAAAAATGAATCTTTATAATATTGGTTGGAAAGAATCTAACAATAACGAATCTTTATAATAATGGTTGAAAGGAATTTCGTCAGTACAATGCGGTTTGATTTAGGGGACGAAAGTTATAATATCTGCATTTTACCATTTTGCAACTCTGAAACACTCTTTTTACTATCTCACAAAGTTCATCAAGAATAGAGGAGGAGGACGGGGTCGCCAAGGAAACATAGGAGGGAGGGGGTTGAAGAAAAGTGGTAAAGATTGATCAGGATTTTTAAATCTTCTTTTAATTGATTGTTTCATTACATTTTATTTTTAATGCTCATGGACGTAAGTATGGGACGCAGCTAGTACATTTTTGTTGTCGTGCATGCTTGTGTATTTTAATTTTTTATTTCAATCCATTTTTGGTGGTCTGGGTTGAAGAAAACTCTTTACATGCCACAGTTGCAAAAACACTCTTAAACCTTTCATTTCACATACACATTTTTTTTATGGTCTCATATTTTTTTTTTAATCAAGGGCCAAGGTTTTGAGTTATGAACAAATAAAAGCAGAACAAGTATTCATAAAGCTGTTGGCCATTTCTCTAGATCCTCATATACCTGATTCTTTTTATTTCTGTTTAGTGTCGTGGTTTCCTTGAACGGAAGTAGAAAATCCAATCACAAGGAGGGTGTGCGTTTCCATGTTACCGTGAATAGTTGTGTTTTCATATAAATTTACAGATGTATGTTCTATATAAACATGAATAAACAATGTTTCACGCATACACAGATGTTTTTTTAATGGCATATACTTATAAAATTTAGGTGATTGCGATTAGTTCCAATTGAAAAAAGTTCACTTTCATTAGAATATTAAAACTAACACTTCTACTGTAGTGTTAAATTTGAGCGTTTAAGATGTTGGTGGAAGCTGAATTGGAATGGAAACAACCTTCCTAATATTTTTGGTTTCAAGAATTATAATTGATATGCGTGAACTCGTTGGATTATACAGATTTCCCTTTCCAATCCTTTAGTGGTGGGTCTAATGTGGAAGTATATGATAAAAAATTCTGGAAATTGGATACGGTGCTTCAGAGTCGGGATAATGATAAAATAAGTACAGAAGGAAGAAGAGATAACTAGAAATGAAGCTAAGACTTCAATTCTTCTTTGGCTGCTGCTGCAGGAACACGAGTTCATGTAAACTTTGTTGGTTCCGTTCTCAAGGATTGGGATAATATGTTTGTGTAACGTTTTGTAATTTTTTTTTTTTTCCTTTTCTCTACCTCTGGTTGCCCCTGTACATTCTATCTTTCTAAATTATCTTCTCATTTCTGATAAAAAAAATAAAATAACTAGAAGTGTGCAAATATGGCAAGATGCGCACGACAATTATGATTTATTTCTCACAGCAACATTTGGAAGTCAGGGATTCACACTTCCCTTGCACCAAAATAAGCAAATGAGATGTAACTTGATGTGCTTATACTATGACTGTAGTAGTAAATGACCTTTTTTTTTATCGGTAAAGAAATTTGGTGCTGCCAAGGTTGGAACTTAGATCACTGGTACCATCACTTAGTGACTTTAAACATTCGCTAGGGTCTCTACATCAATAATATTTTCCTATCAAACAAACAAAAAAAAAACAATGTAAAGTTCTGACCAGAAACTTGACTATATCAATGTTGGAAATCTAAGGAAATGGATGCTATATATGCGAGTAGAAACAGATCGAGGCGTGAACAAATCACTGTCCTTAAGAATAGATTTCGCCCCTACGACGCAATCGGTTTAATGGCCTCTATTCCCCAGGATTCAACGATCTTAATCCGGTAAGATTGCACTCTCAAATACAGGATTTCTAATGAACTAAATGAAATAGTTTACGGCAAAATACAAGAATGAAAGATCTGTACACATGAGAATTAAAGAGAGATTTTTTGTTATCTTTCCAAGTGACAAACCTCTACCCTATATATAGAGTTTGAACAGACACCAAACGTATTGTTTCACAGTACTTTGTATAGATATGTCTCATGGGTTTACAACCCTTAAGTACATCTGTTCATTCGTAAGCACCTATTGAAAAGTTAACTAATCATCACTACTCTTCCAAAGAGGTGTAATTCACATACCTCTCTGACCCCGTAATCCTCCAATTTACCTCTTTCCTACAACTGTTGGGATCGTATCTTTGTAACTACTTATAGTTAATTAGTTACTGTAACCAACTTAAATGATACATTATACACTTTCTGCTTAATGTATTTTGAAATACATTACCATAATACCAACAATCCCCCATATTTTAAAATACTTTATGCTCGCCAGTAAACATATATGATAAACTAGTGCATTCGAATTGGTGCCGTTTAGGCTATGAACCAACTCCAAAATGATAAATCATAATGTGGCCAAAGAACATGGTGAAATAGGAATTTCTATGAATCAATTTTTTCTTTGTGTAAACTAGACTATATATGAACACACTTAAGCTCAATTATCATTATAGTTCTGCAGTTTGGCGCTTTTCGGTCATGCGCCCTCCTGGTTTCATGAGTTTATGTAGAAACATCCCTTAGTTTCTATTGGAATCGACCTTATTCCAAACTCACAAGGTGAATCTCCATCAAATGTGTACTGCAGTTATACATCCCAACAAATGGTATGGAATTCATTAAGAGTATTTGTAATAACTCACCCTTAATTACTACATATATGCACTATCACGCCACAACAGTCTTCTCACACAGTTTGATAATGTCATAAAGTGATTAGTGACTTGTTTTGACTTTATGAACCTAGTTGTTGGAGTTTCCATACATATAGGTGAGGTTACCATCACTGTAGATCTAACATTTCTAAGCCACTCGGTCTTAGAACATGTATTCTCTAGTTTCTCAACTTAAACATTTCGCGCGGTCACAAAGACTATTTACTAGAGACTATGTGTTAAAGAGAGAAAGTTTGTGTCAACGGTAGACACTTTATATAGAAACAATATATGTCAGTATCAATCCTCTCCTTATTATTCTCTCCAATATTCCCCATAAAGTTGGTGCCTAGATGTTTATTGATCCCAACTTGCCCAATATCTCCTTAATTTTGGCAGCGGATAGTCCTTTTGTAAAAATGTCATCCAACTGCAAAGCACTAGGAACGAAAGGCGTATTAATAACGTTGGCTTTCAACTTTTCCCGAATAAAATGACAATCGACTTCAAGATGTTTTGTTCTATCGTGGAAGACTGGATTTGAGGCAATGTGCATAGCAGCCTGGTTGTCGCAAAACAACTTGGTTGGTTGAGACGATACAAAACCTAAATCTCGTAATAAGGCTCGGAGCCAAATTATTTCACAAGTCATTAGTTCCATTGATCGATATTCTGCTTCCGCACTTGATCTCTCAACTACATTTTGTTACCAGATTTCCACCAACAAACGTACAGTATCCTTTAGAGGACCTTCGATCGACGGGACATCCAGCCCAATCTGCGTCGGTGTAGGCTGAAATGGAAAAAGAAGAATGACCAGTAATAGAGCTATGTCCATTGTTATGCATCCACAAACCTCTTCCTGGTGAGCCCTTAAGATACTGTAGAATTCTAGTAGCGGCATTCATGTGCTAATATGTAGGAGCATGCATAAACCTACTTACAAGACTTACGACATACGATAGTCTGGTCTTGTAATGGTGAGATAAATAAGCTTACCCACTAATCTTTGAAACTGACCACTATCATGAAGCAAATCACCGTTTTCATCAACCTTCGACCGACAATCGATAAGTGTGTCTGATGATTTTATCCCTAAGTTCCCTGTTTCCTTTAATAAATCCAGTGTATATTTTCTTTGGTTTATAAATATACCTTTCTTAGAGTAGGCGATTTCTAAACCAAGAAAATACTTTAAGATTCCTAAATCCGTTATAACAAATTTGGTGTGCAAGAGAGTCTTGATCCTTGTAATCTATGAATGATCATCACCTGTTATCACTATGTCATCCACATAGACTAAAACCAAAATAATACCTGATGCGTTTCGTTTGACAAATAATGTCGGATCTGCACCGTTTTGTTTAATACCATTCATCATAAGAACTGAGCTAAGCTTTGCGTACCATGCTCGTGGTGATTTCTTTAGCCCATATATCGCCTTCTTAATTTTACATACTACACCTAGTTTACATTCAGCGGGATGGCCCGGCGGCACACTCATGTATACTTCTTCTTCTAGATCTCCGTGTAAGAATGCATTTTTTACATCCATCTGAAACAATTTCCATCCTTTATTTGCATCAAGTGACATCAAAACTCTTAAAGGTATTCATTTTCGCTACCGTACCGGATCGAATGTTTCTTTATAGTCCTCTCCATATGTTTGAGTAAATCCTCTTGCAACGAGCCTTGATTTGTATCATTCAATAGTTTCGTCACTCCGGTACTTTATTTTATAAACCCAACGGCAACCAACAACCTTTTTTCCTTTTGGTAGACGAACAATATCCCAAGTTCCATTCTCTTCGTGAGCTACTAATTCTTCCCCCATGGATTTCCTTCAAACTGGACGTGCATTTTCTTCTTTGAAATTCTTTGGCTCGTCCTCCCTGGACAAAGCAGTAAGAAAAGCGGAATGAGTTTGCGAAATATTATTAAATGATAAATACTCTTGAATAGGATAGGTTGTTTCATTATAAGTAAAAAAATCTTTTAATTTTTCTGGAGTTTTTGTTTGTCTAGTTAATCTTTTATGTGTAGGTGCTGTAGATTGAGAAGTAGCAGGTGGCGCAGCAGCTTGCGGAGTAGTAGTTGATATTTTTTGTGGTTGTACAATAGCTGGACGTGTGCTGGTTGGTGCAGCAGGTTGAGAAGTACTGGTTGGCGTAGCATCTTGAATAGTTGGTGCAGTAGCTTGAGAAGGAGTGATTGGTGGCGAAATTTGATCAGTTGTTGTTGATCCCCTTTGTGCTGGTACAGTAACTTGAAAAGTAATAAAATCTCCACTTGTGGTTGGAGATACACCTTCAATAGTAACGGTGTCAGCCTAAACATTAATTGTAGCAGGGTGGAGAGCCTGATTAGTAATAGTTTCAATAATTGTTGTTGCTTCATTTGAAGTGGAAATCACCGTTTCTAAACTTATTGGCACAATTGACGGCTCTCTTGCTATAACTTGTCTATTTGTCATTGGTGCAGTAGGTGACAAATCATACAAATACTCCCCCGCAGGCCTGTCTTCTTAGTCTATTTTAAGTTGAAAATATGGTGCAGATTCGTAAGAACGCACGTCTCTAGAGATAACAATTTTACGAGCCGCAACATTATAGCATTTATATCTTTTTTGCGTGGAGTAGTACCCAAAAAACACAATCGAGCCGAGCGCGGATCAAATTTATCTCATTGAGGTGCTTGTACATGAACATAGCAGATACATCCGAACACTTGTAAATGAGATAAGTCAAGCTTCCGGCCTTTTAAAATTTCTAACGAAGACTTGAATTGAAGTACTCGTCTAGGAAGACGATTAATTAAATATGCCGCAGTCAACACACCATGAGACCAGTAGTTTTTCGGAACGTTCATCTGAAGCATGAGAGCTCGAGTTGTTTCTAAAATGTGTCGATTTTTTCTTTCAGCCATGCCATTTTGTTGCGGTGTTCCCACACAACTTGTTTGGTGTATAATGACATTCTCACGGAGATATCCCGGTAGACTTCCTTTGCAGAATTCCGTTCTGTTATCTGTTCGAAACTTTTTTATCTTTACATCAAACTGGTTAGTCAACATATTATGAAAATTTTGGAAAGTAACAAAGACCTCAGTTTTGGATTTTAACAAATATATTCAAGTACTGCGAGAATAATCATCAACAAATATAACAAAATATTTATACCCATCGTAAGATTCGGTAGGTGATGACCATAAGTCGGAATGAATTAGGTCAAAAGGTTTAGCCGACACAGACAAAAAATTGTGAAATGGTAAACGAGTTTGCTTAGGAAATTTAAAAACATCACAAACACTAGACTCCGATGATAGAAAAGGAAAAAGATGTTTTAAAACGCGACTTGATGTATGTCCAAAGCGTTTATGCAAAGTATGATTTTCTATCAAATAGTGGCATGACATGCTTTATTAGGAGGATGATATAAGTAAAGCCCATTAGAATAAACACCCTCACCAATAGTAGCTTTCGTCTTTCGATCCTGAAATATGACTGAAGTGGGTGAGAAAATAACATCACAATTCAAAGCATTCGTAATTTTCCCGACTGATAGCAGTTGAAGCGGAAAAGATGGAACCAGTAGAACGTCAGAAGACGAAGTTTTGGGGAAAAAATTGATATTTCCACTCCCTTGTACAAGGACAGTCGATCCATTAGCTATAGCTACATCATGCTTACCCACTCTAGGTCTAAAGTTATGCACAACAATAGAATTATTAGCCATATGGTCAGTGGCACCAGAATCAACAATCCATGGATCAATTTTAAAAGATGCAAAAACGTATGCTTGTAACTTACCTAAAACCTGAGTAAATGCAGATGAAACAGATTCAGAAGGAACGGACTTACTCAATTGTTGTAGAAGAAGTTCACTCAAGTTGTTTATTGGAAGCGAATTATCAGCTACGGCAGCGTAATCTTTTCTATGCTTTTTGTAACAAATCTTGAGATGAGGATGTAAGAACCAGCAACGATCCTTGGTATGTTCAGTTCGCTTGCAGTAATCACAATGGTAATTCTGTTTTTTGTGCTTCCTGTAATAAATATGCTTACCTTTTTTTTCCCCAAAAAATATACGTTTTTCATCTTTTGCAACAAGAAGAGCGCTAGTGTTATTCATCTCTTTAATGGTTTTCGGCTCATCACTCATAAAGTTTTCATAAGTTTCGTCTCGCTGAATCAAAAAACGCAAAAAAATCCGAAATTGAAGCTTCCATTGAATTAAGAGGCCAAGATCCAACGGTCTAATCCGTTGATACCCACTCCTCACATTTGGATTCTTCTTTAGACGGGAAAAAATTGAGTTTCCATTGATAAAATTAGGGTTGCACAACGGGTAGGGTGGGTAGGATATGGCCTATACCCGCCACCCTACCCGTTTACTGGCGGTTAAGAAAATCTTTACCCGCCACCCTACCCGCCAAATAATGGATAGGGTAGGATACGGTTAAAAAACTGGCGGATAGGGTAGGGTTGGCGGGTATGAGTAGGGTATGTGCACCCCTAAGTAGGGTGGGTAGGATATGGCCTATACCCGCCACCCTGCCCGTTTACTGGCGGTTAAAAAAATCTTTACCCGCCAAATAGTGGATAGGGTAGGATACGGTTAAAAAACTGGCGGGTAGGATAGGGTTGGCGGGTATGGATAGGATATGTGCACCCCTAGATAAAACTCAATTTCTTCTTTCCACCAATAGCCATGGCTATTATACGGGACCAAAGAACATAATTCTTACTACTGAGTAACACATGAGATAACCTCCAAAAGATATTGCTTTCAGTTGCAAACATTTAGTCCTTCAAAAAAAATGTCCTCTCAACAAGGTGAAGAGGAAAATAAAAAATCGCAGGAACGATTCTTGGTCGATGATACCATGTAGAAACAGTTGGCACGAGTGAAGATTCAATAAAGACACAGAGGATTAACGTGGTTCGGCTCTCTAAACCTACATCCACAAGAGATGATTCTTTCTTATTAAGAATTTGTTACAGTACAATGGAGATATGGGTACAGCTATTACATACAGATGATAACCTTCCTATTATAGTGAAGATATGATCTGTTTAAAGAGAGAAAGTTTGTGGCACCGATAAACACTTTATATAGAAACAATATATGTCGGTATCAATCCTCTCCTTATTCTTCTCTCCAATAATTTCAAACCCACATATGTTTTACCAACACCAATTTTCAAACCCACACATGAACTACTTTAGATCTGTAGCAATCATCTCTCAAAGATGATATGAACTATTTTTTTATTTTGTAGCGATCATTTTCCATAGATGATACGAACTACCTTAGATAGGTGGCAAACATCTTTCACAAAGTCCCGATAGTGCGGTTTGAATTTTACTATTCCATTCAAAGAATGTTGTTAGTCAACAATAACAGTACCAGTAGTACAACCATTTATCTGCCATCAAAATGACCCTAAATGTGGATATTGTACTATTCCTTCTGAACCTACAACAAGGAAAGTCATATCCATAGTTTCCATCTTGGATCAACATCCAGATGCACAGCATTTACCACAAATCTAGTATACTAGAAAAGCTACTTCATTCACGGTCAAGCAATTATAGATTTCCAGCAATAACAATCTGCAAGGCTTGTTTTCTTCTTCTTTTTTCAAAATAGGAGATAAAAAAGAACTAGAGATGGTGAAACCATTCAAGAAAATGGAGGATGAAGCTGCAGAAGCGAGTCTATACAGAACTAGGAATCATCATCTTGTTCCATCAAGAAACGCGGAAGATGTTCCAATCACCAACCAAATTTTGAGGTATGAAGATATTAAGGTACACATCAATAATAGAGCGCAGGAGAATCCAGTATTTGCTATTACAAAACAAATACACCAGACTGACTCTGTTGGGGACTGTTTAGGTTTAAACGAGGACATTTTTTTAAACGAAATCGTAGCATCGCTGCTGATAAATGATAAGATTCTTGGTTACGGAATTAATGTCGAAGTATATGATAGTAAATTAAGGAAATATGACATGGTGCTTCGAGGTTTTGGTAAGAATCCAACGATAATTAACCTTCATTGTTGGAATGAGTTGCGTCAAGAAAATGATTTTGCAGCGGGAATGAAGGTTGAAATATCAGTTTATCGTGATGCCGTGACTAGGAAACTCTCTTTTCCTATCTACAAGATTTCAGAATAGAAGAGGAGGGGGTGTTCTTGGCTTCTTGCGGAAAACAGGGGAGGGGGTTGAGATTAATTAGGCTGGCCTTAATTTTTTTTTTTTTTTTTATTATTGAATTTCAAGTGATTTTCTTTGTTTTTCTTTTTATTATATGGAGGTAAATTTGTATGTTTCAATCCATTTTTGTGGCTGTATGAGATTGAAAAGAGTATACATTGGATTAATGTCAGTTTGCAATAAGTTCAGAAGTGACAAGTGTAGAGTTATCCCGAAACACCAATGAAAATCGCTTAATGAAACATTCAGAAGTTGTGTATATGCACAGCTCTATCATATCATCTAGATTGCGCAATAAAATCCCGAAATACCAGAAATGAACATACATTACACCAGTGTCGACCACTGATTTGAAATTACTCCCAATGTTATTTCCTTTCATAGTCAGTTATCTACTTCGAATGATTTAGTGATAATTAAAAATTCTTTTAGTTGCAAGTCGTTCAAAAGAACAGGGTGAAGGAAAAGTAAGCACTTGCATGAATGGAGTCAGCTATAGATCTTTTTGAAGGAACACAGGTTACACCACTAATTTCAAACAGTGACCAGTGCTACTTCATTCACAGGTTGCTATGTACTTCAAACACTTACCATGAAGGAACACAAATGAAACCATGGATACCTTTTTAATAAATAATAATCAATGTCACATCTTTTCATGTTGCTATATACTTCCAACACTAATTATACGTACGATAAACAGAAGTATGATAAACAGAAGCGGTGTAAGATAGCAACTACGTATCAACCGAAGTGTATCCACCTGAGAGTTGTTTTACCAACTACGTATCAACCGAAGCAGTATTCTAGACATACGACTCTAATTCAACTGCATCAACCAGGCTTTCTGATCATTTAGGCGTGGGTCTTGAGAATTATAACTATTCGAGTTAAAAAAATGTATTGGAGAACCCGTACAACCTGTATAGATCTCACTGGAAGTGATTGCAAAAAGCAGAGTTAATAGTACCTCTTGTTCACCAATCTCTCCCCATATGGAACTAAAAGAGCAGGGTACTATAAACCATCGGTGCAATAGATGCTCCTACAGCTAAACCAGGTAATGACTGTATATTTCAAATCAATTCACTGCCTAGGGGTTTGTCAGACTGTTGTTAGCTTAATTAGGTATATACACAAAGGATATCATGCAAAAGAGGAAGAAAAGGGAAATGAGGTACATGCTAACCATGTTTGACATATTACATGATTCAATTAAGTTATATATCACTCAACTTGGAAGAAATATACAGCAAAGCGTAACGGAACTTGTGGTGGCTGATGGTGCTACTTGAAACTGAGTCAAAATTTAACAATTGGAAATTTCATACAACTGTACATAAATCACATAAAGACAGAATAATATTAAGTTCACACAAGTAATATTATACAACTGTACATATATCACTCACTCACTAAGCCAATGTCAGTAGCATTTAAGTTCACACGAAGGTTACTCGTTATCCAGATGCGAATGTGAAATTTATCTAGGTATTCATGGCCTCATCCTCTTCCGGCTGCTCCAAAGGTGAATCACGGCTTTCAGTCCCCTCAATTTCAATCGTCTCCATTATCTCGGAATCTTCTTTTCCAAAATTGATTCTTTCAATGAAACTAAGGTATCCAGGGCCTCAACCTCTTCCGGCTGCTGCGAAGGAAAACCACAGCTTTCTGTCTTCTCAAATTCAATCGACTCCATTATTTCCGTATCTTCTTCCCCTAATTGTTTCAACGAAATTAAGGTGCTCTTGTGAGGATATATTTCACGAATCCATTCCTCAAAATCCACAAGCCTTTTTGAGGCAGCAACTTTTGGGTCGTAAATATTGAGATAGTTACCAGTGTGATTTAAGATCTTTCCACTCTTGGTAACGGCTATTAGTTGGTCATCTTCAAGCCTAAACTTTTTAGTCCAACCGAATGACTGATGTTCCTCTGGTCCTTTCATGTCATTCTTTTTTTCTAATAGCCAAATGTCAAAACAGCTATAGCCTTCATCTCCTCCGATAGATAGCCAAACAGCAAAATACAAAAACCCGTCCAAAACTCCTACTTTGTTATGACACCAATTACCGTTTGGTGGCAAAGGAGGCGGTGAAAGATGTTCACGAAATTTTTCTTTAGTCAAATCGAAGGTAAAGATCATTTCTAAATCTGTGTTGATCCAATAAAGAGCTCCATTAGCAAAGATCCCTTGTTTCATATAAGTTAGACCGAAATCAATATTGAATGTTCCAAGGTTTCTCCATCCATTGCCGCTGCCTAGAGTGTATACGTAGACTTCTATAATCTTGGTCTGCAAAGGGGACACACGTATACCTACAACTTTGTATTCGTTTGTTGAAGAAATGTAACCAAACCCGCTAGTCCAATTAGCACACCTATCAGTGTCACTAAACTGTATTTTGGAAAGCATGAGATGTTCCCTAGTGATGGGATTACAAATACATATAGACGGGCGTCCACCAAGACAGATCAAGCCATTACACGACCCAACGATGTTAGTACAATAAAACGGAGCTTTTAAATTAACCCTTATGATTCTCTCGATTGGTGTTGTTGATTCATAATTCTGATTATATTCAAAATATTTAAATTCTTGAACATAAATATATTTAGTTGAAACAAGGAAACCCAACTTACCTGAATCATTGTGATTAATTCGATCCAAGTGCATCCGAGAGAACGACCAATGATAAACAAGATTATTCCAAGTCTTACATACTAATTTGGAATCCCAGATCGATTCAGCTGGTACTCTACTGAATATGTCTAACTGAATCTCTAATGGTAGGATGTTAAAGTAATCCATGGAGCTTTTTTAATCTGTATACAGCCCAGAAAACAAGTTTTGGTTAGGATTCAATATTATTGCTGGCAATATAATCGTAAGTGCAAGCTTATTGATTTGGTGTAAAATACAAAATATCTCTAGGTACAAAACTATATATATCAACCAAGAAAATATTTTTGGAAAGGGTCTTTTTTTAATAATTGGAATCCAAGTAGGAAAAGAAAAAAAAAAGGTTTGGATTCATCTACTGCTCAATATTAATTAACTTAAACTACTAGTCAATATCAATTACTAACTTAAACTATCGAAACTAATCTCTTATTTTTGGAAAATATTTTTGTAACAAAATCATGACTCACGTCGTCAATCGATTCGAAAGTACAATGTTTCTCCTTCGCTTATTTAAAAAGGAAAAACAATAATTCAGATATATATATATATATATTTTTAATCGGTATAATTCAAATATATTCAAATCAAAACAATTTAAACGAATGTTGTTTATAAAGGGATTTTATAAACGAGAAAAGAGTTAATATATCAAGGAAATTAATCATTAAAAACCATCAAAAATAGCTTACTCGAAATTAGTTACTCCCCAAGAACTGGTTTGATGAGTTTTATCGAAGTCCATGCTAATTAAATAGGTTCTATTATGTTTGTAAAACCTTGTGACCTTGTTTTTTCTTTTGAAAACTACGGTCACACCTATTTCTCAGATTTCTCCACTGTGAAGCCCACGTTCAGAAATCTGAAGGGCGTGTATCCATTGTTTAGGAAAAAATTATTCTCAAACCCATAATTTATAAAATTTTGTTTCGTTCTTTTTTCTTCTTCATCTTCATATGGGTTTGTTCCAGGTTCAGGTTTATATCAATGAAACTGTTTTTGCTGCTGTTGGTGACGAATTAAGGTATGATGATTACAGTGATGAAATTGAAGAAGATTGATATTAGGGTTTGGAGAAGCTGATTCTGATGTTGTTATCATGTTACCAGCGAGATTTATTGCGAGAAGATACCAGATTTGGTTTGGCTAGATGGTCGAGTTGAAGAGCAACACATGATGGACAATTGATGCAGTCAAGAACACCAAGAAGAGGGGTTTGTGGAGATTAAATCTGGGAGATCCGAGGTGATGGAGGTTGAATCCGAGATGAAATTGGAGATGGGTATGAGTCTAATTAGGTTTATAAGAAGCTGTGCTATCTAATTAGGGTGGGTAAACTGTGAAGATGAGAGGGGATGAGATGCTGTTGCAGGAGGAATCTGTGTGGTTTGAGATTTGCAATGGAGACAACAAACAAATGCATGCGGTATTTGTCGGAGTTTGGACTCAAATGGTGACAGATTACTATATATGCCACAGTAAGTAATGCAGTACTACCCTACAGTATTTACTACGAAGTGAGAGCCAAGCTGGTGTCCTTACCACCTACCCAACACGTTAGGTGTTGTACAACTAAAACACTCCTTACAAGCCAAATCCATTTTCTAGTCCAAATCTCAGCATTGAGCCACATTATTGGTTTATATCTATTGTTATATTAGAAAATGCAGTAGCCAACCAGTCCCGCCAAAGGCAAATAAGCTTTATTCTCATTCAGTTGTTATCTTGGTGAATCTATAGTTAGATGACTCCTTCGACGTGACACTGACATATTTATTTTTTCAAACCCGCGACACATGACTGAATGAGTATGATCAACTAGAAAGTAGTTTTCTTATTAAAGCTTAAATGATTAACCAAATGATTGACATATTTATAATGGTTGGATAAACTGATTTGAAGGAATTGGTGTTGTTGTTTGGGAAGCTACATATGTATTAGTATTGGTATTGGTCATAATGGTTGAATAATCTTTTATGCAGGTATGAAAATGGTGGCATAACCTGTTATGTATCTATAAATATTTTTGCATAACTTGTTATGCAGTCCCGAAAATGATTGCATAACACGTTATGTAGTTATTATTGTAGGTGGATGACAAGTTATGCAGCCTTTTTTGCATAACTTGTTATGAAGTCCAGAGAAAGGTTGCATAACACGTTATGCAGCTAATTTTTGTTAGTATTGAAACCAACAAAAAAAACACGTTGCATAACACGTTATGCACCTATAATAATATTTGCATAACATGTTATGCAGTCGAGAAAATCGATGCATAAAGCATTATGCAACCATATTTTTGTAAGCGCTGAATTAAAAGCATAATCTTTTATGCATCAAAGGAAATGTATGCATAACATGTTACGCATAAATTAATAGATGCATGAACCAAAATATGGTTGCATAACGTTTTATGCATTTTTTGTTGTGTCTGCATAATGTTTTATGCATCGTTTTGGCGGCTGCATAATGGTTATGTAACAAATTTTTGAAAATTTTGCTTAAAAGAATAACCGTCTCCGATTTTTTCGCAAAATTCTTAAATTTGATATTGTTGTTGTTCTCGTTGTGTAGCTCTCTTAAAAAGATTTCCAACGATATAAAATTTGTAAAATTTCCAAAACGCGGTTTTTTAGATATGATATATTCAAGTTGTGTTACCAATTATACCCCTGACGCATAAACGGTTATGGAGACATTTTTCAATATTTCATATGATTATGGGTGTTATAGAAACAAAAAGTAATATTGGACCTGACAACCTGCAGGGAAGTTTCCCTTTTTTCTTTTGCCATCACCCACACCGTCATACACTATCAGGCC
This sequence comes from Papaver somniferum, assembly GCF_003573695.1. NCBI lineage: Eukaryota > Viridiplantae > Streptophyta > Magnoliopsida > Ranunculales > Papaveraceae > Papaver > Papaver somniferum. Next base: position 161,016,845 of record NC_039360.1, on the reverse strand, counting down.
CACAATCTCAGGCCCAATATTTCGGTCTCCTCCATAACTACATTAATCCTACCCACAACCGAAAATCTCACTTCGTCAAATGGTTTGCGGTACCAGGGGGTGACCAGACCAGTTGGTGCAAATATATAATGTCCGGAGACTTGTGCATTTCATTATTATTTTCGATATAACGAATAAAAAAAAGAAAAAAAAAGGGGAACTAACTTTCTAACATACTACAGAAGAAGGGGATGTTGGCATGGGAGAAATCCGTGAAGTGTAGATGTTGTGTTGCTATGAGAGATCGGCGACAGTATGCCCCACTTGGTTAGCATATCAAGAGTATGATTGGGTAAGTCGTGGTCAGAATTTGTCCTTGGCAAAGATAAATTCATGGCCGTGGTTGTCCAGACCAAACCATTTTCTGCATATGTGCCTTAGATTTTATAGTTAGGAATGAGTAACCGTGGGAGCTCAATCGTTCTCTATGGACTCATACCCAAAATCCTCTACCATCAACTTCTTCGTCTTCCTTCCTTACGTTCCATTTATTTAGTCATGTGGATGTTCTCCATGGTTTTGAGTTTTGGTTTAGTTCTCGGATCAACCGGGATTGCAAAACTCAAATTAGTTCTCAGATCAATTGGTATTGCAAAACACAAATTACGGGTATGATTTTACCAGTCTTGGTTCTCTGATTCCAAGAAAATTCAAATTTTGGTTCATTATTTGTATTTAAATTTGATTTTGATTCATTATTTCTAAGAAAATTTGATTAAAATTTTTATGTCCAGATTTAAAATGCGTCCGTTGAAGTTTTAACCTAAGTTTATTTTTCAGATTATGCCATGGTGCTCCTCATTTTGACCTAATTGCTAGGGGCCATATGCATATTAGCCTGGTTGCGTCCTCCCAGATCAATGTTCCATCACGAAATATTGCCGCTTTGTTTCAGGTTCTTTATATTTATTTGCGTTTTTCATCTGGAATTACAATCCTCTTAAGTTAACCACAAGAACTGCATGGTTTTTTAGCCTTTCATCTTCTTTTCATGTTTTATGATTTGTCCCTCCAAATAGATAAACGGGGAAATCGTGTGTGATCCCATCAAACCTTATGTTCACATGGTAGTGTTATTTTACTAAAAAAAAAGAAATCATAGGAGAAAAAGAATTCGGTACTGAAGCGATTCTCATGCTCGAGCGGAAAGAGAGAGGCTGAAACCCTAGCTACAAAAAACGTCTGAAGAAATTTTTTTCAGATCTTTTTAGTTCAGGATGTTTTTTCTTTTAAGCTTCAGATAATCCATGACGAAATTTCAAAATACAGTCGTCTCAATAGTGTGACAGGTTCTGTAGCAGCTGAATGGAGGCAATCATTAGAAGCTAATATTATTGGAATTTTAATCTGCAACGAAGTTGGAGGTAATTCTGCTGATACAATCACCATCTTCGTCCCAATTTAATAGATGTAATAATTCCCACTTTTTATTGTCAAGTTCATAAAATAGTGATAGGTAAATCTTATACGTTCTTGAAATGTTTAGCTTATATTACACTTTTGTAGTTGGGTTGTATCGATAATCATCAGAGTTGTCCTTACACAGGGAGGGAGGAATTGCACGTCGTCGGTCCCAGAAATGTTCTTTGGAAATTTGTGCTCTTAATAATGCATGAACTCAGCATTGAGAATCTTAGGTTTGTGTTCTTTGCACTTCTTTGTTTCATTAATCATGACATAGTATGAACACGCAAATTTTCCCTAACCACACAACACTTTTCTGTAGGGGTAAGAAATTATCATTTAGGGCTCTTTTGCACACAGGATGCGAAATGTTCCAGTTAGTTCAAACTTCAACTGGAAACCCCGGTCCTTCTGAGGTTGTTGTTTGTTCCACTTTTATGAAGAGATATCAAGGTTACGATCCCTGTCGCATATAACTATTGAATTTTATTTAAGTACTTCTCGAGACCACTGTAAGTAGCTTTTGATGGGGCTCACACTGTAAAATGCACCCTCTCTTCCACTAATGCCACCAGAGTGTACACGAGTATTGACATACCAGAAGGTATAGAGCTTCAAGCAAAGTAAATTTTATCCATTTTATCTTATAGACAGTGGAGTTCAATAACATTAGTACATATCCAACAGTCTCGAATTAATTTGCATATGCAAGTGTTATATCAATTTGATCCCAACAAAACGAGTACTTCCGAATATTAAGTTTGGCCATTTAATTTCACTTTTTACTGTTTCCATTGTAAGAATACCAATGATGTAGCAAAAGTTCAAAAACCAGTAGACCGTTTTAGTCCTACTACCTCATTTGGTTACTCTTCAACTTCCTTTGAATCCTCTGCCACTGTCCAATAGTTCTGTCATTGCCCATTCTATTGTAGAGGCTGTTGTTTCTGTTCCTCCAAACATTACATCCCTTGCTTCAAAACTAAAATAAAATTACATCCGACGTAATTAAAAATATTAGTCCATCAAAGTTATTTTTGGTTCGATCAAATCATAAGCTACTGCGCGATTTATTTATTTTTCTATTGCTACATCCTTCTTATGATAAGTCTTTTGATATTATCTCGATTGAAAAAAATATAGAGGCCTTAATATTGTCTGTTGAGAGCTTTAAAAAAGTCTTCTCTTTATACTAATTCTATCTCATCCAAGATTCATTTCAATGTGTATAAGTCTCAGAATGGCCATACCCTCAAGAAAAAAAAATCGCATCTGGCATTTCATTTTACCCGCAAATGTCCCCCTTTTGGATCATTTACTTTTGTTGTGATGTTTGCAGGTGCTTGGATGCAGGACCCTGTCATATTATTGTTGCGAGCAAAAAGGGAAAGTATCCATTGAAATTCCGGTTGCTGATAACAACAACACAATAGCCCAATTACTTCGTACCAAATGGGGCCGCCTCCGGAAAAAATAATACCATGCATGCATTCCAATTTATGATATTCATGGATTGGACCTTAATTTTATCCATGTATTTAGCCTGCAAATGTGTTGTGCTAAAAATATTCTAATGGAGACTGGTTGGTAATATCTTGATTGCCGTGGGTGTAGGAAGAAAGTTGTTGGTGAGGATGGTAATATTTGGTATAGAAAATTTGAGACCAAAGTTGGCACTCCCATAGCCAAGTACCTTCTCCATTTTGAAGTTGAAGATGCAACCGGTACCGACATGTTTGGGGCACCGGACAGTGAGGTCCATAAAATGGTTCAACACACTTCCTCCGAACTCATCCCTTAGAGGTAAAATTCCTAAATCCCATAAAGTAGCCCACCAAAGTAATATAATCATTGTTACTAATACAGGAATCAACGAAGGCTGCAATGCTTTTTGTGTTCTCACCATTTCTTCACCTGGCTGCATGTCAGTTCTTTGGTAACTTTGAACTCATTCAACATGACGCAGTGATCACCCACGACGTACACAGTGACCCATATCGACTACCATGGTCCACCTTCTTCCCCTGATTGAAGTGTTTATTTTTTGCATCCGTCAAGGAGGAAATCCAAGTCCAAATCTGGGGTAATATTAAGCATCCAAGAAGCGCGGCGTAATTTTTGAAGATGATGAATAACTAAGAAAATCAGCAGTTCTAGCTTACCGCAGGCTTTGCACATGGAATAAGAACTTTAGTTATTCAAGTGGTGGTGGTTTTTATCATCTTTGGTTTTCTACATTTTGTCGTGTCTGCGTCCCGTCGACTAAATCAATGTTTGGGAGATTTATGCTTTATTATCTCATTTGCCCTCTCATAATTGGTGTTATGTTTTCTTTATTCCCGCTTTAGTCATGAACACAATAATTCCTCATCAATTGTCTTTATTCCTAGAGTTTGTGAAACTCATAGATGATCAACGGTGTTATGTGTTACAATTTCAGTTTGCATTACAATAATCCAATTACATTTTGTTATGAATTCTTCTGTGATGCCATATTTTGTTTGTTTGCAAGCATGGAGCTGCGGAATATATTTATCTGTCATGTTGAGAGTTCCTTGGGGTTTCTGGAAGACATTATCAAACAAAAATATCTGAGGTACATATCCTAGTGAAGGGTGAATTATTCATGCTTTAGAGGTTAAAATGCATTCTTTTACAAGTTATAAGTACAGTTTGTAGACACTAATGACTAAAGATTATGGCTTCGTTTTTTCTTCTGTGATGAAAATTATTACCATATTTTGTGATAGGATACATCTAATTATTTTGCTTCAGCACTGCAGAAATTTTAATTGGTAATATATTTTATCCCAATAACGGGATACATAGCTTAAACCAAATCAATATGCTGAGAAAAAGAGTAATGAAGCCTAATTCGTGTTCGTGCCATTAATAAGTAATTTTTAATGGAAAAATTAATAAGAGTGGCCTCTAACCAGTGTTCCACCTTGGTTGAAATTAATAGAAAAGATAAATCAACGGTGATGGTTTGTTCAACTTAAATATCATAATTGTTTTACTAATTAGTGTTTCATTAATTGCACATAATAAATAATCTATTCATTATAAAGTGTTTTATTAATTAGTGTTTCACTAATTGCTCATAATAAATGACTAATCATTTTTTAATTAAAAATGTTTTCTTAATTAATTATAATATTTATTTCTATTAGTAAGTAATTTTGATAAACAATATCAATAGACATTTTTGGCGACAATGAGTAGTAGAAGAGGTGGGGTCGAAAGATTAGTGGTGGTTAAGGGCGGCGCCAAGCACAATTATATTTGTTTTTATTCTTTTATCATAAAATGGGATATAAAGTCCAACTTTCCAAGAGTTTTTTCTCCCTCTTTCCTCAAAATCCTGGCTCCGCCCCTGATTTGTGGTGGAAGAATTAGTGACAGTGAGTGCTGGTGAGTAGTAATGGAAAATATTAATTTTATGTTGTCGTTACAACATCGATAACATCGTAGTGGAAGATGTGGTTGGTTGTTTTTAACACTTTTGATAAAAGAATGTACCATATATTTCAGAGATAATATCATACAAGATAATATTTTCATGATCGTAGTTGGATCACCCAAATGGTACCCCTGTTATCTTTGGTACTATATCGTATAAATCATGAATTTTTAATGTTAAAATTAAATTGATTGCAATACAAAAAAGAATATATACACGGGAAAAAAATAATGAAACTAATCAATTGACGACATTTTGTTCAATCTAAACCTCATGCATGGCATTTGTGATTGAAAATTAGAATTGCGTCCAGCAACCTACATGGGGTGGGCGGCAGTGATGGTGGCAGTGGTGGAGTCAAAAATTGACATTGAGGAAGCCTACTTTCTAAACCATAAATATATATGGACAAAGTACTATTTATAAAATAAACTAAAAAATTTATGTAGTTATTAAAAATTGAAGGGTTAGATCCAGGTTAGTCAACCCTTGGCTCTGCCACTAGGTGGTGGTGGATAAAAAAAATGGATTCATATGGTTTTACGGTGGTGGCGGGTATTGGTGAACAAAAACATACTATGCTAATTTCGTAACGCCACAAAATATGTGACGTTATATTATAAAGTATAAAACGTGGTTGATCATTCTAATGTTAAAATAAAATCGATAAAACACATGTTCATTTTAAAAAATTAGTGCAATCAATTTCCATGTTATGTAATAACTAAACGAACGACATGAATCAAGATCAGAACATATGAAATTATTTATTATCGATTTGTCTATGTAAAGAGTGTTCAGGATTTGTCCTTCGCAAAGATAAATTTATCGCTGGGGTTTGTTTGACTTAACTATTTTTAAATATTTTATTAATTAGTGTCTTATTGATTGTTCATAATGATTAATTAAATTTCTATTATAAATGTTCTTTTAATAATCTAACACAAATACATAATTTTATTAATAAATAATTGTACTAAAAGCTATATTAATTCTAATGGTGGTAGTGGAAGTAGGGTTAGTATAAACGGTGGCGGGTGTTTGTGGGTGGAGGAGGTAACATTACTATTGGTGGAAGAAATAATGGCGGTGGATGGTTTTTATGGTGGTGGGTGTTGGTAACAGTAGTGGATAATAATAGTTTTTTCTTTTTAGTGAGTTTTATTGACCGTGTAAAAAAAATCTTCACAAAACATGCAACATTGTATTGTGAAAGATATAATTTATTGTTTTTAGCACCATTGATAAGGACAAAAATCAAATATTTCGAGGATGATACCGGAACGTATAAGACAATATGATCATGATTGTTGGATCACCGAAACGGTATCCGTATTATATAAAGGCAATTGGTGTACCCGCGTAAGAGAACATTATCACTCTCTCAAGTACTATTACATTTTTTTCCTAAAAGATCATCAATGTCGAATTGTTTCGCGAGAACTACCTACAAAGACAACAACTTTCACTCAATTCCCGATATAAAACATTATTGATCGGGAAAATGTATTTGCATTCTAAAATATTTGTTTGAAAATTATGTTTGTTCATCAAAATTGTCATAAAAAACTCTAAATCATAAATTTCGCCTCCAATGTTTATAGAATATTTTTTATATTTTACATTCTCAAATCATGCGACCTCTTGATTACAAATCAACAATATCAAATTACGGATCAATATGTATAGGTTTCATTCACAGGGTTAGAAGGTAGAGTAGATACAGATGGGTAGATCACACAAAGCAAGAAATGACTGATAATACTTCAATAATTTGGTCAAGAAATAAGGTCAAAAATTTAAGATTAACTTTCTAAGGAATAATTAGATCGGCTTCGATAGGAGCCGACCAAAATATGGATTAATAATAATTTCCACGTAAGACAATTTCAAAACATAGTTTTGCTAACTCTGCCTATGTAAAGAGTGGTCAAGATTTGTCCTTCCACAATTGCTATGTTATGTGAGAAGAAGGTGATATCTAAGATTGAGGTACAATTCAAATCTATTAGATTCATACTATTTACAACTTGACTCCTTGAAAAAAATTGACGTGTTGTTATTATTATTATTACAGGTAAGGATACATTGACCACACTTTCGCAAATAACTCACTTCGCAAATAATTGGTGTTGCATGTAGTTTCTAGAATGCAACGATGAATTTGAGAAAACAAGGCACCAGAAGCAGTGTCCGGAGTATTTTGGATATAGTAACTTAGACCCTATGTAATACTTATGTTCTTTTTTCTTTTAGTTTTTCCACAATCTAATTATTTAAGAAAAATGAACATTTGAAATACGTAACACCAACAAAAATTATATAGATTGCGTTTGATAATAATGGCTATCGATGGTCCAGAAACGGCAAAAGAAAGGAATTGTTGTAGAAGAATTGTTGGGATATACGACGGATTACTTGATATGAATGAAAGAGGTATAACTATTTCGATTCTGAAATCACATAAAGTTCACAGTAGAAGATGACATCGATTTTAAAGTTAGTAACAAACATAATATGGCTAACTAAAATGTTAAAAACAAACAGGGTATATAAACTTAGAAAGCCGTGGGACTTGAAGAGGCCAATTTTGAAAACTACAATCTTTGAAAGCAACGATCGACAATACCATTTTTATAAAAATTTAACGTAGAAGAAGTCAACTTTTGGTAAAGGATCTATTGACAACCTATAAATTTGAATAGGATCAGGGAGTAAAATATGTGTTCAAGGTTATTTATGAGGTAATGTGTCGCCAGATTGTATTCCAAGTGAAGGTAGGAACATATGGAAGTGACAAAATGTCCAATACTTTTGAAGTTACCAAAGCCTTCGTTAAGACGAACTGTTGGCACAATACTTTGTTGAAGATTTAATGGCAGAGGTTTGCATATATACAATCCCTTCGAAAAGGTAATTGGTACACAACAACAATAAGAGATGAAGATATTGAATATTGTACGGACCCATCAAAATTTACTTTCACATAGCCTTCGTCAAGTTAAGACCAGATTGGTATGGCAGCTGGTAGGAGTACTTAGTCGCCACTTCCTTAGTATCTTTGTTTTTTTTTGAAGTAAAAAGGTTAAAATTTTATTGGAAAGGCAACAAAAAAAATCACAAGAAGAAATCACAAAGAAAGTGCATCAAAAAGAAACCATATATTGAAACTACGCCTTACGAAAAGAAAAAACAAATAGCATATATCCCCTCTCGACAAGTTAGACCACAATCCTAACAGCAAAATTCTATTTTTTTATTTGCATATGTCCTTTTTCCTCTTTCCAGATGTTAGAGCATAGATCGATTAAGCCCACCAAGCGTTGGTATGTCAAGTTTGGTTGTCATATTTTAGTGAATCAAAACTCATTTAAAGAGTCGCTTGATTATTTACTAGAGTCAACTTCGTATAGGTTAGATAGAAAGTTATTAGGATATGAGACATACAAGTATTACTTAAAGACTTAAAGAATGTGAAGAAGTAAAGAGCTACAACGACCTTTTGAGGTTAATAATATTTTGGATTAAACTGTATCATTCCTAACGTATCTTTCAAGTCGTGCTATTGAAAAACATAACTCCGAAGCTGTGAATGATTATACTCTAGTTAGACGTAGTATTAAGGAATTACAATACGAAGTATAACGCTTATCTTTTGAACTTCGTATATAAGACATCGACATAATCGTATGAATGCTATTGTGATTATGTAGGGGTATGGGTGAAGATTTATTCCTAGGAAACAATGTTGTACATTCTTTTAAAGGAAGTACATTCATAAACTTGTTTTGTGAATCCAAAGGGAAATCGCTAGGATTATTGTTATTGTTATTCATTGCAAATCTTTGGATTACCAATATGTGTGTTTAGTATAACCGCTCATAACTTTTTTATGTTCTTGGTAAAACTAATCACAAGGCCTGACTTATGTATCGGTATGACTTTTATTAGTGAAATCAATCTTAAGTAATCACCTGGGATGGTATGATCGATATTTATAATTGGTGTGATCAATTCTAGTCATTAGGTAACCGATCCTAGTACCTGGTGTGACCGATCACAGGATAATGTGTAATCGATCCTTGTAGTAGGTTAACAAGTCTTAGTAAATTGGTGTAACCGATCCTATAACTTGTGCAACCGATCCTGGTACTTAGTTAACAATGTTTTGGGAACTAATGTGATTGATCCTAGTAGCCACATGAGGGTAGAACCGAAACTTGTTTTGGTAGAACCATTAAACCCATGATTGATGATTTTATATTTGATCAATCACATAGTTCTTGGAAATCAAATGAACCAGTTCTAAACTTGTGTGGAAGTGTGCCAAATTGTAAATATGATAGAGGATTTACAAAGTTAAGATGTCGATATACTTTGAACACATGCAGTAATTCTTATCTATTTTTGTTCAAAGATATTCCTTAATAACTAAAGGATAATTCCGGATCGAAATAAATTGAGAATCTTTTAGTTAAGGTTTTTAGTTTTATATGCTTTTAATTTCAAGAAATTAAATGCATATCTTTAGAAAATAATACTCCCTCCGCCCTAAATGAACAGTCCTCTTTGACTTTGTCAAGATATTAAGGAAATCCTATAAAATGTTATGACTAGCCTATTTAATGTTATGTTATTACCAAAAAAAAATTATTAGTGTTCAAAATTCTAAATTGGATAGTATTATTATTTTAGGAAATGTTTAAAGAAATAAAAGCAAATTATACTACTTTTATTATGAAATCCACAATTTAATAATATTTTTTTCCTGCATTTGATTTTGGCTTCGCGCGCTAAAACTTTGAGCCTTTGAAATTTTTATTTCAGAGGGAAAAAATTGAAATTGTAGATTATTTCCTCTTTAGATATACTCGACCCTGAATTTGAGATTTTGTAATAAGTGTTTTTATTTAAAAAAGGAATGACAACTAATACAAATATATTAAGTAAGTTTTTTCCTTATATATGATGATAATATTTAAGATTTTGAATTAAGTTTATATTTAAAATGATTTTATGATTATTAAAAATAAAGGGTATATTTGATAGTATAAGGGAAAAGTATGTCTATAAACAGAGCGGACAAATAAAAATGGACAGACCAAAGTAGAAATTAGGACAGATAATTTAGGACAGAGGGAGTAATTAGTAATGTGCATTTACTAATTGAAGATTTTCTACTGAGATTTCGGTCAATATTTGGAAAGAGCATTTCCAGGAATTTTGAAAACTGATTTGGGCGTTTATTGCATATCTTTGAGAATATTCAGTTTTGGAAATTCTTTGATATATAAATACTGAAGTTTGCATTTCGAGCAAACTAATCCTCATAGCCAACAAAACTACCTTGTTGTGTTGTTACTGGTGGAGCCGTCTATTCGAGGAGGAAATTCCTTAATTAGGCGAAATCTCTTACGACATCTCGTTTTAAAGACTTATTTGGAATTGGGAAGCTCTACGAGTACCGGTGGTGGGAAACTAGATAATTGCAGTTTATTATTAGTTTTCGATTAATTTGATTGACTAACGTTTGTTGAACTTTGATAGCACCAAGTTTTTTTATGCTTGAGAATCTTCTCTTCTGATATAAGATTCACTCAAACTACATCGAATGATCGAAGGGGATCTTTAGAACTGTTTGTAGATCTAAAGACGTCTTGTTATAATCCATCGTTAACAGACTCCGTTCTGTGTGTGATTGATCACAAGAGATTCAAGATATTTGTGTGCAGTTGTTTATTGAAGATCTAAGAAGATTTGAAGACAAAAAAGATTTCTTATTTGAGTTCATAAGCTTTGGTGTGCACAAAACTTGATCGTCTTGGAATCCAACTATAATCGGGTTGTCCTTTGATATATTGGATTGATTAGTTGTGTAGATCGGCATCAGTATTTAGTATCTTGATCAGATCCTATTATTGATATTACATAGTCTAAACAATTACTTTGATAGTTGTTGAGTTGATTTAAGAATCCTATTATTGATACTTAGTATCTTGATCAGATCCTGGACAAGTTAAGCCTTGTTCTCACAATAAATGATTTTGATTCTGAATCACTTGATGATAAAGAAGATGTTGATTATGTGAATATAAAAACATCTCAGCTAGATGAACTAAGCAAATATTTCTTTTCATGTGCAACTGAGCTCACACTTGCACTAAAAAGAGAATGAGAACTTCTTGAAGACTTATGTCATATGAAAGATGAAATGATCAGCTCAAACGTGATTTATCATCATGTAAAACTGAACTAGACTCTTTCAAGATAAGTTCTTCCTCGAAGATCCAATCCTTAGAAGAAAAACTAAGGAAAAGTGTTGATCAAGGAAAGAAAACTAAGTGGTTAAGAAAAACAGCAACTAATGAATTCAATGCCTTAAAAATCTCATATAATTCTGAGATAAAAACGGTATCCGAACATGTCAAAAGTCTGAAGAATGATATGTGTTCTTTATTGTCCAAACACCAGTTGGGTACATCCTTCCTGGGTAAGTACAAAAAATCTGGTTCAATCTTTCCTTCGAAAGAGAAGAAGAATGTCGACAATAAGAGCACTAAAAATGGGGACTTCATCTTGTAAAAAGGAATCTGTATTTTCAGGAGATCACAAGATGAACCACTCATATCATAGTTTTTCATATCATCAGGATCATTGTAAACGATGTTTTCATTATGTTTTCATTATGCTGTTAAGAATTGTCAACGACTTTCTTTTTTGCACCTTGAAAGGACCGACTCAGTTCTAAGGTACAACATGAGATCACCTTCTAAATAAAGCATACATAAACCTGATCCTCTCAAATCAAAGGATTCTCGAAAGAACTTATCTGGAGCAGTTCATCACAAAAGGAAGAAGGATCAGAAGAATAAGAACTCTTTGAATTGGATACCGAAGACCATGGGACTGAACAACGAGAAAGTTGGCAACGACTCCAGATAATTAACACTTAAGGTAATCCCCAAATATCTTGATGATAGTAATTTCTTTGTTAAATTTGGTTTGTCATCAAAAATATAGGGTCCTTTACAAATCAGATAAAAAGAAATTCTTTGTTGACCATGTAAAACTTAATCTGTCTCATTCAGATACCTAGTATCTTGGAGAAGGACACTGACTCATGAAGTGATCAAACTTTTGTTTGATGAGTTCTGTGTATATTTTGGAATAGTTCAAAAACTTGCGAGAATTATGAAGATATTCAAAAGAACGCACTTTCCTAAAATCCTTAATATTAAGGAATTTTAGTTATTCTATATTACGGGAGAATAGTTGATTTTCATAATCAATGAACAAATTTTTGGAAACTATTGGTATATAATTTTCGGCGGGTATCTAACTTTTGCTCACAGGTCTGAGGCAAACTTCTAGATATTTCAGCAAGTGGATTGGTCTTCAAATCAAAATCATTACATTGATGTTTGTTTAATATTTAGATTCTTTATCAGAATCTTCATGATCATCAACTACAAGGGAGTCCTCCATATCATAAGCATGACCATTAATATTTTGTCTCTCTAACATCTTCTAAACTGTCAGAGAGGTCGCCAAGAAACTCATTAATATGATTTTTTTAGTGGTGGGAAAGGTTCGTTGCTTGGACTTGTCGATATTTGGATTTTAGACTTAAATTATAAAACTAAACTAGCAACTATAGAAAAGATAGTAACAAGATTAAGACAAAACCGAGACTCGGAGCTACACTAAACTTCATATTCATGTGTTGAACTATTACTTCTAGACATTTTTAACTTACTTAATAATAATGTTGACTCTAGTTAACTTACTCAATAAGAATTTTGACTCTAATTCTTCGCCAAATATAGATAAACAAAATATTAAATTTAATTGTATCAAAAGTACCTAAGACTAAGCATATATCATCAAAAAAATCACAATTAATTAATAAGAAATATAAATCAATTAATATTAATGAAAAAATTCATAATAGAATTAATTAAATTTATCACAAGGATGAAATTAGCTTCCTCAATTGTCTCAGTGATAGGGTTTATCTCCTCATGTTGAAAACTGTTAGATCGCTGCTCGGTTGAACCCACCAAGTGTTGGTATGTGAAGTTTGGTTTATATATTTTAGTATCAAAACTCAATTAAAGTCGCTTGATTAAATACTAGAATCAACTTCTTTTAGGTCAGACTAGAAAGTCTGGTAATGTTGAGACGCGCAAGTATTACCTTAAAGACCCAAAGATCATCCTTCCACTTAATATAAGTGATAATGAATTGAATTGTATCCATTCCTTTTTTTTCATTTAAGATTGAAAACATAACATGCGTGGTTATATTTAATACTATAGTATTATACTTGGTAATTTTATTATGATCAAAGTGTCAAGGAAGAATATTTGATCATGAAGTATAACATTTATCTTTTGAACTTCTTAAATGCGACATTTACATATCTATGTAACTTGTTACTTGATTTTATATTGTATATGGGTGTGATTTCAACCTAGGAAACTATGTTTGATCATATATATTTAAAGGAAATAATATAGAAAACTCGTTTCTTAATCGAAAAGAAATCATTAGGCATTTTGGTATGGTTTTCATTGAAGATCTGTTGGATGACTAATTCGAAACTAGGTAAGAAATTTGGTACATCCTATCTTGAATTATTTTGAGATTTATGGTAGAAGCGGTGTTTACCTAGTTTGGGATACACGGGAGAACCGATCTTGACTTATGTTGAGATTCCTGGTAGAACCGGTTCTTTCCTATATTGGGATACATGGTAGAATTGATCATATCATTTGTTGGGAGTCTTGGTAGAACCAATCCCTACCTATATTTGGAGACTTTGTAAACCGTTGTTAACCTATTTTATGAGTCATGGTAGAACCGGTCCAAGGAGAATTAAGAATTTTGAACATTCATATATTACTTACGGTTCTATGATAGTTTGGAACTAGGGTTCATGCGGAGTAAGAAAGTTCCAGATGTCGACATAATTTGAACATGTATATAAGTCTTATCTTTTATTGTTCAAAGATATTCCTTGATACTTAAGGTGATCCCAATCTCAAATATTGAGAATATTTTAATTATAATTTTATATGATATGTTTTTGATTTTCCAACAAATCAAAAATCATATCTCATGGAAAGTTATAAGTGCTAAACTTGTATTAGATATTTTCTAATGAGACATTTCAGAATTACAGGTTGGATATTAGTTGGAAATATGAAAAACTGAAATTAGGTACTTATTACATATCTTGAGAATATTTTCGTTTTTGGAATATCCTTGTTGTTCAAACATCCTTAGTCTCTAAATAGTTGAGTTTGCATTTCCTGCAAACTATCCTAATACCCAGGAAAACTTCATTCGTGTTGTTTCTGGTGGAGCCGTCTATATGGAGAAGAAAGTATCCTAATGAGGCGATATCTCTAACGATCCCTCGTTTAAAAACTTACGTGGGATGAAGAAGCTCTACGAGTTTTGATGGTGGGAAACTAGATTATTTTATTTTAGTGGTAATTGAATTTTTGTCCCTACTTTTGATGGTTTATACAATTATCCTTATCACACAATAAATATATCCCTGACGGAAAATTTGAAATTTTATCTAAAAGATTTATTTTCATGTGTTTCCATTTTTAACCTTTTATGCGTTATATACTCTTCTTCTTCTTCACTTCGGATAAAAAAACGAGAAACACAGTTTATCATGGTTGCCGCCACCACTACCATCTCTGACGCCAACACAACCAACACCACCAGTACAATCACCATAACTACCACCACCATCTCCTTAATCACGATTCACATCTCCATCTTTCCAGATCTAAAATTACTTTCTCCTTCTCTTCTTAAAACATCCATCGCCACCACCACCACCTCTGCAACTACGACCACCTTCTTCGCCGTTAATGGATTCAGATTTAATTGAACTATCATCAACATCATCTCCACCACCACCTCTGCAACTACGACCACTTTCTTCTTCTTCTTCTAAAAACTTAATTTGAAATCGGATTCAAATAGATCGAGATCTGTTTTTATGTTGCAATTATAGATCGAGATCTGGTTCAGATTACGATTTATGGTGGTGGTGTAGCGGCGACGGCGGATGAGGTATGTTTCTTTCGGTACTGGTGGTATTGTGAGTGATTGTGACGTAGATTAGAATATTTTAGAACTAAGAAATTGATGATGTATACGGAGGTGGTTTTGGTTGGAATGATAAAATTTGTGTTGGATTTTGGTTCTGGTTGTTTTGGTGGTGCTGGTGCTGGTGCTGGAGATGTGTGATTTGTTGGTGGCAGTGTTGGTATGAGTTGTTGTTACAGAGATTGAAGCATGTTGCTGAATGCAATATGGTGGTAATCTGGGTTGAAGCAGGCAGCGATATTGGATCAACTATGGTTGTTGATCCATATATTTTGGATCAACTCATGTTGTTGACCCAATTTTTTATTGGATCAACTATGGTGGTTTTGGTTGGAATGATGAAATTGGTGTTGGATTTTGATTATGGTTGTTTTGGTGGTGGTGGTGGTGGTGCCGGAGATGTGTGATTTGTTGGTGGCGGTAATGGTGGAGAAGTATGAATGAAAAATTAGTCATGGAAATAGTAGTAGAATGGTGGTTCTGGTTGTTGTAGATGTCAAGATTGGTTTTGAAGCTGGTCTTGGAGCTGTTGGTGTTTATGAAGCAACAGGTAATGATCAATTTGTTGTTGTTTATATGTTTTTATGGGATCAATTGTTGTTGTTGATCCATTTTGTGGGATAAACTCCTGTTGTTGACCCAATTTTTTATTGGATCAACTATGGTTGTTGATCCATCTATATGGGATCAACTACTGTTGTTGATCCTTTGAACTCCTATTTTTGACGATATTTCATTGGATAAGTATAATCATGTTTGTAGTTTAAATCATGCTTTGTAGTTTAAATCATGTAAATTTCTTCCAATGTTGAACTTGTGGTGCAAAGGTAGCATGACTGACTCCATGTCAGATAATGCGTATTCGACTCCGGCCAAGTTCACTCCATTTTACATGAATCAGCTTTCATTGTTGATCCAATTTTACATGGATCAAATTCCATTGTTGATCCACTAAAATTGGATCAACTTCTATTGTTTATCCTTTTTTCTTGGATCAATTATCGTTGTTGATCCTCTAAACTAGATAAACTTCTACTGTTGGTTCTATTTTTATTAACTATTGTTGTTGATACAAAAATATTTGAACCAGTGGTGGCGGTGACGGTGGCGGCGGCGACGGCGGTGGCGGCGACGAACTAGTGGTAGTGGCGGCAACAGACTAGTGGTGGTGGAGGACTGGTGGTGGTGTAATGGTGGTGGTGAAGGAGCGATGGTGGTGTAATGGTGGTGGTGAAGGAGCGGTGGTGGAATATTAGTGGTGGTGGCGGTTGGTAGGTGATGGTTGTTGAACGGTGGTGGTGGAATGGTAGTTGAATGTTGGTGGTGGTTGTGGTGCTACTGGTGGTGGTGAAGTGGTAGTGGAAGAAATTTGTTCCTTTTTGAAATAAAGAAAAAATATTATATGGGTGAGGGTATTACGGTAATCTAATATTAAATGGATAAGGTTATTAAAAAGGGAGGGACATATTTATTGTTGCATAAAGATATATTTGTAGGGAGTTAAAAGTAGGAGCATATAATTAATATACCCTTTATTTTATTTTAGTTTTGATTATTGATTTGATTGACTAACAATTGTTGAAACTTTGATTGCACCTAGTTTGATTATTCTAGAGAGTATTCTCTTTTGACATAAGGGTCACTCAAACTAGATCATAGAATTGAGGGGATCTTAACAACTGTTTTTAGATATAGAGGAAACTTAGGAGCATCCATTATTAGCAGAGATCCGTTTTGTGTGTGATCGAACATAAGTGAATTAAAGTTTGTGTTGTGCCGGTAAAAAAGAAGGCAATTGAAGATTTGAAGAAAATAAGATTTTTATTATTGGTTTTCATACCTCGTGACTTGTGCACACATCTTGAACTGCTAAGATCTGACTTAGATTAGATTTATCTTTGATAGATTTGATCGTATAGTCGTATTGATCGGCAACTATCATTTGCTGGTTTTCTACAATCTGATAGTTGTTAATGTAGATCTGACTTTGGTTTTTTGATTGATTTTACCTGACGAAGGAGTTTACTGGTTTAAACGTTTGTTAAAACTCAACGAACCTTTTTCTAAAAGATTATTGGAGTAATTATTTTTTCTTCTCAGTTGAGAACTAGAGTTTCAAGGCTCATACACCAAAATGGTTGAACATGATTTCAAAAACCACTCGTCAAAAAGTCTCGATTTTCCTCTTAGAATTATGCTCAATTACTACTTTGTAATCTAGTTCTTCTGTAATATGAGTTTTCATCGTTATGTGTACTGTGTATTGTATTTGTTTCGTTGGTGTACTTGAATTCGATGTGTAATATTTACAATATTAAACTTTTACAATACTAATTGAAGTTTAAGTTCTTTCAAAAAGAAATTGCATCATGAACGATAATTGGATCATTGTTCCGCCAAATTATGATAAGTGTGGAACTAATTTTATATAAATTAGAAATTTATTTATCACAAAAAGTCCCAAGCTTTAATCGATTCACAAGATTTGACGAGTTATTATTTAGCAAATGTCTGACTGCCTAAATTTATTATTTTGACACGACTACCATGAATTATATTTAGGAGTTCTGCTTCTGCATCTTCCATTGCAAAATATATTTTGTTGTTTTCTTTTTTCCCCGGGTCAGCCCGATTCTTTTCTGTTCGGGCTTTGAATAAACACGAGACATTGGTTAGCTGAGTTGACTAGGGTCTATCGACTAGTATAGTTCAGTGCCGTGCTAAATTGGCCTTTAACTAATTTTTGGGAGTTAAATTAACAAGGACCAAACCAAACATGGCCTTAACAGTTCTGGTGAACATGGCCGTTGTTGCCTTCCTATTCTATATAAACATATACGGAGTACTAGGCAAGAGATCCTGTTAATTTCTTTACTTCATTCACTCGCGATCCTCTGTGTCTCTCCGCTAAATTTCCAACAATTAATCTAGGGTTACATTCCTATTCTTTTCTCTTATTCTTTATTCCCCATTGTTCTCTTACAGCTAGTAAGATAATTTAAGAAATCCTTGAGTAACAGTACGATTCAAGAAAATGGATGAAGAAGTAATTAGAGCAGCAGAAATTCTTTACAGTTTCAGTAATCCAGCAACAGAGAACGATAGAAGGAAAACTGAGAGTTACATACGTGGGGAAATTCTTAAAAGAGCTCATAATGTTGTTCCATCAAGAAGTGCAGAAGAAGAAGAAGATGAAGATGATCAAGTTCAAGGTGATGATAGAAATTTTGATAATGATGAAGAGGATGAAGATCATCTTGATCAAGAAAGTGAAACTCCAGGTTTGAATTTCCAAGAAATTAGGATGTACATCAATGATAGTGCGGCGGAAAAAACCGTATCTTCTACAAAAAAATTATTAACTCAGATCGATTGTTTGGGCGATTGTTTTCAGTTGGAAAACAACTTTGTTTTGAAGAAAATAGTCCCATTACTGAGAAACGAGGAAAATCTGCAACAGGGAATTAGCGTAGAAGTAATTGATAGTAAATTAGAGAAATATAACATGGTTCTTCGAAGTTTTGGTGACGGTTTGATCACAAACCTTCATAGTTGGAAAAATCTGCGTCAAGTTAATGATTTTAAACAGGAGACGGAGGTTGAGGTATCGGTTTATCGCAATGCTCGGAGTAGGAAGCTTGCATTCGCTATTTACAAGATTCCAGAGTAAAGGAGGAGGGGTGTTGTTGAGGAAAACAGAGGATTGGGTAGAGCTTATTGTCAAGGTCGTGCTAGTTCTTTGTTAATCTATTTCTGGGATTGCAGTATTTTTTCAATTTTGTTAATCAAGAATTATAGGTTTGTTAATCAAGAAAATTTAAGGATTGAAGACATGGGTTGATCTCGATTTGTAATAAACTCGTGTAATTCTTGTATTATTATTTCTATAGACTCATGTTATTGCAGTATTTTTTCAATTTTGTTAATCAAGAAATTATAGGTTTGTTAATCAAGAAAATTTAAGGATTGAAGAGATGGGTTGATCTCGATTTGTAATAAACTCGTATAATTCTTGTACTATTATTTCTATAGACTCATGTTTTTGCAGTATGTTTTCAATGCTAAGAGTAGTTAAGAGTAGAGGGGAAAAAAAAACATTGAATTACAGAGCTTATAAAACTGCGATAATATTAGATGAACATCTTGCTTCACTACTTTACTATCCGCTAATGCAACATAACAAATTAGAGGTCCTGAAAAAATTTCGCCTACAAAATATAAAATTTTCCGAGAAACAAAAAAAGAACAGAACTAAAGAGACCGCAATCTACTACCGAACTAAATCCCAAACAGGATTACATTGACTGAATCAGAAGAGAGTGCACTTTTTTAGGTTGCTGCTCAAGTACGAGCAGCTGGGGCAGCTCCAGGCACTCCTGCAGCTCCAGGTCCAGCACCAGCTGCACGAGGGGCACCTGCACCGGGCTTTTGAGTATCATCCTGCAGAAAAATGAAAATAATACAGAATGCATTAATAAAACGAATAGCATTATTTAACAGCAAGGCATCACATTTTTGGGAACAAATAGCATCACAAACATTGTTAGCTGATAGGAACATACTGAAAAGGAAAATTATATCTATTTTCCAACAAATAGCATCACATACGCTATCTAATTCAAACGATGATGTATGATAAACCGATGGTTGCATGTCTTTACCAAAGAGGAATAGTAACAAGGATTCATGAGATGTAGCTCTTTGGCAGTTTATACATTTCCAGCACAACAAACCCATTGTCATATTGCATGATGCTAGAAACCTAAATGGATGTTACACAAACAATTTCACCATGGACCTTAACTTCAAACTACACACACAGTTATTTCATTTCAGTCAGTTGTGTCTATTTTATATAATTTTGTTATAATTAACAGTTGTTTGAGTAGCAAGTCACTAGCTGAACAGGGTGTAGGGGAAATAAACACTAGCTGAACAGGGTTACAAGGGGAAATAAACACTAACAGTTGTTTCAGCGAAAGTAAATACTAGCTGAATGAACTCAACTATGAAACACGAGTAGTTTCCAACTAGTGATCAATATTAATTCTTTTCACTGCTAGCAATCTAATTCAAACACCTATGTGTATGATACAGAAGCAGTGTAAAAGAACAAAGAACACCATAGAGGAATGGTTACAAGGGTGCCTGAATTCTAATTCTTTGGCAGCTAATACTTATACTAAACAAATATAAAAGTTGGAATTACATTTCCATCACAAGAAAGCCATTTTCAATTGCATAATGCTAAAAACCAACATCGACATTTCACATAAACAATTCCATAATAGTCCACAACTGTCACTACTAAGTGGTTACAAGAATATATGGCAGCTGTTTGCATTATTAAGCTTGTGTCCATAACTAGCGAATTATGTGGAGGAGTTTTTACTTATCACAACATATGGCAGCAGTTTAAGTTCATGGACAAATGGCTACAAGAATGGCTAAATGCACCAGATTGGCATTTAGCACTTGCTTCATGGCAATCCCAAATGTCACTTTGCATGATGCCAAAACCCAAAACTGGCATTACGCATTAAACAAATTCACCAGATTCCACAACATTGGCTTATAGCTAGTTAACTCACACTATTACACAGAACTAAGAAACTAAGAGATGCTTCACTCTATGATGGCAAGCAAGCTCATTGTTTATCAACACATAACACACTCAAACAAGTAAAAATGAAGTAAATCAAAACTCAAAATACTCATAATTAGCTACTTATAAACAAAAGTGCAGGGCACATACCCGACGCTTGAAGCGTGTAGGTGGGTCACGGTTCCTCCTCTTCTCTCTAGAACGAACTCTCACCACATGAGAGTGAATTGCACAGGACACACAGTAAAGCATCTTGGCGTACAATTTAGGCAAAGTGTATCCTACACAATACCAAATAAAATCACCAACACAAAATCAATCAATCTACAAATCACCAACACAAAATCAATCAATCTACAAATCACATTAAACACCCCAAAATCAATCCAAAAAACAACAAAAATGATAAGCCAAAAGAAACACATACCATCATAGACACAAGCTTCCTGAACATCTCTAACAGCAGCTTGTTCAACGATGTTCCTCACCAAAAATCTCTTGATTGCCTTATCCTATTACACATCACCACCACCCCAAATCACAACCAACTGATTCAGATATCAGATTTTAAACAAAAAAAAAAACAAAAAAACAAATCGAATCTGTGAAAATGAAATCAATTAGTTACCTTAGGGCAACACTTTCCACAGTTTGAACAACGGATGAAGTTAACATGACCACGGCCATGTTTGTTACGACCACCATTCCTTCGCTTAAACGTCTACAGAAATCAAAACAAAATCACCAGAAATCAACATCGATCGTGAAGATTGAAACATGATTTAGGGTTCATTTGATTCAAAGAGGACTTACCATGTTGTGATTTGCAGCCGCTTCTTCTTCTTCGTCTTCCTCTGAAGCTCAACTTGAGAAATCTCTCTGCAGCGGCTGTGTGTGTTCTAGGGTGTTTTTAGAGGAGGTAGTGAGACTTTATATATTAGGGTTTTTGTTTCGTGGGTGATGGGCTCACCCGTTTTTCTACATTTTACGTTCTTTTTAAGGGCGGCCCAATACCATCGTATAGAGGAATGAATTTCCGTAGGCCATCTTTGTTTAAGAACCATTTTTTTGGGGACAAGCCTTTTTTGGGACCATTATTTTATAAGATCACCAACCCTATCCGAGATATTCTCCTAAAATCGTGAAATTATTAATTTGCCACTTATCCTATTTAAGATTAACCCTAACATGGGTGTATTGGATTAGGATTTAAATAGATATCTGACAATCCTAAAAATTCTTAGGTATTCAGTTAGGACATGTCAGGATTCATTAAATATTCGAGGTATTCAATTAGGATATGTTAGGAATCATTAAATATCCTAGGTATTCAATTTTCTTAAGATTTTTTAGGATAGTTGAGGTGAAGGATATATAAGGATTGTTATGGATATTTGTATGCAAAATATGCATATCATTATCTCATTATAATCTCAACCCAAACCACAAGAATTACATGGATTGTAGTGGACAATTTTTTTCTTTTTTTTTTATCACATCACACTATGGTTATTCTCCACCACCATACACCACCAACCAACACCAGCACGACCATCGCCACCGACCACCAACAACCACCGACCACCACCGCTACTACTAACCTCCACCACCACAACAACACACCACCAACGACAACAACCACCATCGATCATCGTCACCGACCACCGCTGCCACCACCACATATACCACACACCACCAGCTCCACACACCACCACCCATCACCTCAATTTTATTGATGGGTTTTTATTCGAAAAGGAAACACAACCTTCAGTTTTTATAAACCTAATCCATTATAATCCAACATTGCATATCTATAAGAATCTATAAGATTCTTTTAAGAAACCTTATAAATCCACTAGATTCAGATAAACTAGTATCTGTTTTTATCCATAAATCCTGATCCAATACACCCCTGTAACTTAATAACCCCCTCTAACTTAATCTAAAAAACAAAACATAACACTAAACCGCCGCACAAAACCATTGGGGAGAAAAATGTTCTCCAGTTCTTCTCTTCTTCTCCATTTCAACATCGTTTTCATCGATTAAACGTCGATTCATAAAATTTTCATCGTCGATTAATCAATCAAGTATAGAATGGTTCTTCGAAAGAAAACTACAAGACTCCCTGGAAAAGGTCCCGCTTTAGCACATCTAGCAAATCAGCCAAGTGAATTGGAGATTAATAAAGAAGTGAAACCATAAAGTGAAGTCATAATCGCCTATAATAGACGCAAGAAGAACCCTGAACTAACATGGCAAAAATCCACAGGTATTTCAACCAAACCTGTTACTTTTAATTTGATTTTGATTCGTTTAATTGAATATAAATCATCAAAATAGGTTTAATATGGAAGTTACAGTGCTTTGTTCGGTTATGGGAGTTTCACAAAAACCCTAGTTTCTTAACCGAACTTCCAGAAAGGAGGAACACGAAGAACAATTCGGTTCTATAAGATTTAAAATTAGGTTACCGAACTGCCAGTTCGGTTGGTTCGCAATTTTTTTTAAAACTACTTAGTATCCGAACTCTACCTATATAACAAAAAAAATATAAAAAAATCAATGTAACCGAACTGTGCTATTTTTCCCACTATGTTGAGTTCTTATTTAACCGAACTTTGCCAACTATGTTCGGTTGGTTCGCAAAAATTTCTAAAACTATCTAGCAACCGAACTTTACCAATATTACAAAACAGAAAATAAAATATCCAATATAACCGAACTATGCTATTTTTCCCACTATTTTGAGTTTCAATTTAACCGAACTTGTCCCACTATGTTCGGTTTGTTCGCAAAAAACCTTGACAAACCGAACTCTTTACTAATTGCATACATGTGGAGTTCGGTTTGTTCGTAAAAAACCTTGACGAACCGAACTCTTTACTAATTGCATACATATGGAGTTCGGTTTATCCGCAAAAAACCTTGACAAACTGAACTCTTCACTAATTGCATACATGTGGAGTTCGGGTTGTTCGCAAAATTACTTTACTGACCGAAGTAATATATTTTTCTCTGGAACCCTTATGTTAGCTAATGTATTTTGTTTTCTTGATTAGTGGCAAAGGAAAAAAATCTAAACAACCTTTAGTTGAAGATATAAGAACTCCCACGCCTCGAGGCAGAGTACCCTTAGGTTCCAATAAGCGTGGAACCAAAATGCTAAATTTAGAGGTGGGTCATTACCGGGTGTTGTCATCCAAGATGCTGTCAATAGAGATAATGTTGACAATGTAATACAACAAATTAATGAAGAGATTGTGGAAGAGATGGTCAATCAAGAACATAATTAAGGTGGAGAAGAGGAACCAGCTGAAGAAGAAGAATGAAATGTAGATAAAGAGGAGGACAGTGATGACATTGAAGAAGATAAGGAGAAGGATGGAGATAATAAAGATGACGCATCAAAGGAGGACTCGGATGAAGAGGAATAGGAACAAGGAGAAATTTTTCAAATAAAAACCTATAAAGACGCCTAAAAATCCTTGTGCTAGATATGCATACATTTCTGATGAAAATTTGTGTTTTTCGCCAAAGAACCCAACTTATGGTACTCCAAGAGATGTAGGGGAAGTATTTATTAGTTACAAAAACTCACGGGCTGCCAAGATCTTTGAGACAAAGATATTGAATCTTAACCATCAAGATTTTCCAGTCATTTTATTATATTTTGGCATATATTTTTCTCTATATATTAGTATAAAAGATATGATGTTGTTTCTGTGGGATCATAATAATGCGGTTCGTGTTTTGAAACGTCAAAAGAACAAGATATGGGATATAGCGGATGAGTGTGATGAGGAACGGTTGGCGGTTTTTCATTGTGAATTATGGAACGCGATATACAACATGTGCACCCAAAATTTGATGTTGTCACTATTTCTGCATTTGCCGAGAGGGTTTATCCAGAGACGGATACCTTTCATCTACCGTTTGGAAAGATGAAAATAACTCTGGATGATTGTCATCGAATCACAGGCCTACCAATTATGGGAACAAGTGTTCGATATGGCTACGATCCCTCGATGAGTTATGAACTTATTGAAAAGTTGGTCTAGGATGGGGCTCGGACAAGGCACAATGTGAGTTTAGAAGAGTTGTTAAAGAGCCTAATAAAGGTGATGGGTATAATGAGTTTGAGGAAGACCGCACGTACAAGAAGAAGTTGAAAAACTTCAAAATCAAAGTCTTGAAAGAGGAGTTTGGAGGGACAAAAGATTTGGTAGCTGTTGGAAAGTTGGTGATGAAACCGGAGAAGATTAAGCACCATGTGGCTGCTTATTTTTTATATCAACTAGGAACAATTTTCTTCCCCGACACTTGAGGTCACTTGTTAAATGCTCATTACCTGCATCTATTGGACCCCCTTAATGAGGTGAACAACTGCTCTTGGGGCACGACGGTTCTTTCATTCGTTCAAGAGGAGCTCAGAAAAGCTTTGAGGCTTAAGACTTGTCAAATTGGAGGCTTATACACCCTTATTCAGGTATCCCGTTAAATTATCCTTTGTGTGTTTCAAGATATATTTGCGAACAAAATGAACTTTATTTTTGATAAGTGAATGAATGTGTATTGTTACTAATCATACTGCAAATGTATCATTCGTGGCTCTTTCTCATAGGTTTGGGTAAACGACCACTTCCATGAACTGAAATTGTTTTATCCTAAGACTCCTTGGATTTATAGGAAGCCTACAGCTGGTACATACGAACCAACCGAACTTCTTACACTTGGTATAATCTTATTTTACGTAAATTTCGGTTAGGTAGTTGGTTGGTATGAAGTTTACGAACCAACCGAACTTTGTAAACTTGGTACAATCTTATTTTACGTAAAGTTCGATTAGATAGTTGGTTGGTATGAAGTTTACGAACTAACCGAACTTTTTACACTTGGTAAAATCTTATTTTACCGGTAGTTCCATTATATATTGGTTGCGAACCTCTAGACTCTAAAATTCGACAACATTGCGGGTAAACCGAGCATTACCTGTAAATCCCATAACAAAGTTCGGTAACACGTCTGTTAACCGAACGACCAAAAACCTCTATTAAGAGCGAGTTCGGTAACCTGCGTGTTTGGAAAAAGTAACCGAACTACACTTTCTGATGTGTTCGGTTACATGTTCTTCACATAAGGTAATAGAGCAAGCCCAAATCTACTTTAAAGATTTACATTTTTTTGAAAATTTGGAGTAATTCAACCAACATTATCTAAGTTTGAAGCATACCTGGGTAGGCAAATACTCTTTCTCCGGTTGTGGTTGGTAAAATCCATCGTTTTCATCTTGAGATTGAGTTTGGGGAAGAATATGTACAATCACCATCAAAGAAGTAACTCATATCTGGGTCATTGTGAAGATTAACAAATACTCTAGGAGAAGAAGGAAATGAAGATTCAGATGAGCTATCATCAATTGAATCATCACTTGAATACTCAACCTTAGTGAACTCAAAAAAAAAAAAAAAAATTCCATGTTTTTCTTCTTCATCTTCTCTAACTTTACTCTCTCAATAATTTTACTTCTTTTTTAAAAAACCCATCTTATTTATTAAATCTCACTAATTATCTTTAACTTAATTGTTTCATTAATCATTATACTAACTATTATTAACATTAACTAATCATTACCCAAAATTAATCAGGAGGATAATTTAGGTATTAATATAAATATATAGATAAGGTGTGACCTAGATTTACTTCTAATGTACCCAAAATAAAACAATGGTCCCTCCAAAAAACCATGGTCCCCAAAAAATGGTTCTTGTTTAAAGAACCTAAAATCATATGACACCTTTTGGATTTGACTCAATGCCTAGAGGCAGATGTCAGAACGTTTTTTTTTATTATTATTATTTGATATGAAGGAAGATGTCAAATTGTTTGTATTTTTATTTTGATGACTGAATATAGATCCGGTAGGGCTTTGACGTGGAGATATTTGAGTCGTTTTATACTTGACTTTTTGAGAACTTTTGTAACTAAATTAAGATACAATAGGTTGGAAACTCAGAATCTGATTCAGTCATTCAGATGAGTTAGTTAAGTTAGAAAAAAAATTGTATTTACTGTTCCAATTCTTCTGTACAACTCTTACGAAATTCTCGGTGTTGTAGTGTTTAAGACCCCCATGCCTCTTTCATCTTTTTTTGTTAAAGGAAGTGCGAGTCTATTTAATAATTAAAAGATCACATCCAACTCCACTCTAATGAGAGTTTTTAACCAACTAGATAGCTTTGTAAAACAAAATTATGGCACTCTTCTTGTTCTAAGATTCTTTGCCAGACCATTTGCAACTTCATTAGACTGCCTACACACATATGCGCACCTCCAAGTTTGGAATTAACTTAAAAACTCTTTAAGATCAGAGATAACATTGTTGTTTGTCCATCTAACATACCCAAATCTACCATTTATTTCCTAGAACACATTTTAACAATCTCCTTCCAAGTGCATCCAGTCTACGCCTCCTTAACCCTCTTAATTGCATCTAATGCTGTTAAAGGCTTAACTTGCTCCTCATCTTGGGCAATGCCTGGAATTGATACTTCCCCTCTAAATTCTCCTGCATTAGAAAACATAATCAATCCCATGCACATGCTTTTATCTTCCTTAAGAAAGGATGCATCAAAATTTACTTTTATGAAACTTATTTTAGGGAGTAATCACAGAGAAATAGTCTTGACATGTCCATTAGACATATTATTTACTCTCAATCTACCAAAATTACATTCTCATACAGAAATATCCATGTTAACTTGCCTAACAAGATATTCAACCTGCGCCACAACATATTCAAAAACAATAATATACCTAAGTTTTCAAACATGCCACAAATAAAGCTCACAAAAGTCCTGAGCTTATTTTGACTGGTTATCCAACTAGAAATCTATTCCTTCCACTACATATTCCTTATAGCATCTGGAATATTATGATCAATAGCAAATAAAAGCCTTCTCGAAACTTAGACAATCTACTAACAAATGATAAGTTGTTTCAGTTTCATCTCCACAAAAAGGATATGTATCATTTATGTCTGCTACATACCTGGAAATTTTTTACCTAACATGCAAACAATCATTGACACATTTCCATAAAAAATTGCTTAATTTTTTTTGCGGCAGTCCTAAATCCCACAAAGCTTTCCACAAATTTTTTTTTGTTTTATTGTCATATAATTTATCTATTATAACTCTATGGGATGATTCAACACTAAAGATCCCATTTTGAGTTGGTTACCATCTGAAAACATCAAAAACAGTGAAGGAATTCTGATCTCACAAATATCTCGCATTGTATCCCTGTTAAACCAAACATGCAACAAATCTACATTCTACTTCCATTCATCTTGCAAAATTAATTGACTAACATATTTCATATGAGATGAAACATTTGAGAAATCAAGCAAACCATGTCAATTTGAAACCCAACTATCTTTCCAAATATCAATAGATCTACCATCACCCATTTCCCAACAACAATTCCTTATAGAGATTTCCAGACCCCAACATATCCCTCTTCAAACCCGCCAAACGGGGGTCTCATTTGCAGCATGAACATGATTATTAACCCACAAAGTATTTAATTCATTAAGTAACCTTCATACTAAATTATCCAACAATACGGAACTTAGATTTTCGATTTTCTTGATATTGAGACCTTCAAAGGCTATAGGTTTGACAACATTATCCTACTTTCTAAGGAAAACTCCCCTGATTGTACCTTTTTTATTCCACCAAAATTAACCTACATTGTATTGAATCTATCATATTAGTCATTTTCTTGGGCATTGGTAACAGCAAGGATGATGTGACGCCAAAGTCCACTTAGTGATAACCAGAGTAGTTTAACAAGGTCTCCAAGGCGCCTTTCCAAGCGATTAACCGATACTCGTTAAACGACCTTGGTGATTTCCGATTCCAGGCTGAATCTGATTTTGTGCGATTATATAGGTCCCCAAGGCCGATAAAATGCGATATTTTAGCCGATTCCAGAATGACTTTTTTTATTTACTTTAATGTTGATTTTATGTTATGTTGAACTTATATATATATAATTTTAATTGTATTGGTCTTGGTGTTGGTATTTCTAAATAAATACATGATAATGATAAATTTTAATTTTAATTAAGTATAAGTCGTGTTAGTAGTAATACATATGATCAGTGGTACTCTAAGCCTCTATAAAGCTCATCCGAGTATTAGGCCGAGTTTAAGCGAGTTCCAAACCCGAATTCATTGCTCCAAGCTCCCCAACCGAGTATAACCTAGGAACGAGTTAAACTACATTGGTCATAACCATTGTTCCAAACTGATTAAGGTATTTACCATTCCAAGATGCTAATATATTGTCAAAACTTTCGAGACGATAAAATTTTTTTCCATGTTATTGTTATGTATTAAAAGGGACATCTTGGAGTCCTAGTCTTTTTTAGTTGAGATGCTTATAATCTGCGTTTTCGTTCTACGGTCAGTTTTCGGGCTAAAAGTTATAACTTATTTGTCGAAACTAATAGGTTGTCCAAAAAATATTACTAAAGAGTTGTAGCATACTCCCCAAACTCCTAGCACATTTCATTGAAGCCTTGGTAAAGACCAAACAATCGTCCTATGAAGAAGAAAACGGCCAACAGAGGGACTGGCCTTAGTGACTTTGATCCATTATATCTTTTAAGTGAATTCAACATTAAATTAGCATTTTTGATACAAAATCAGTTCATATTATACAAATACCGGGGGGGTCCCTTTTATGAGAGCCCTTGTAGGATAAAAAAAACTTCACCTAGAGGCCCATTTAATAAGATAGACGTTGTAATACATTTCTCAATCACCCTACACCAATGTTCATAAGGGATCCCATGTATGAGAGCCCTTGTAGGATAAAAAAAACTTTACCTAGAGGCCCATTTAATAAGATAGATGTTGTAATACATTGCTCAATCACCCTGCACCAATGTTCAAGATATCCTGGCTTTTGTAACATAACAATCACAAATTTCCACTTTATCATGTTGAAGGCTTTCGACATATCTATTTTCAAGGTCATAAGACCCCATTTATATCCATTCGTTCTTATAGTATCTACCAATTGATGTGATACAACAATATTTTATGTAATCTTCCTAGAAGAAAAAAATACAAATTGGTACGGTCTAGTAAATTTTTCCATGGCAGATTTAAGCCTACTAGCAAGGAGCTTAGGTATCATCTTATAACTCACATTTCTCAGACTAGTGGGTCTATGGTAAGTAGAGGTACTTTTCTTTCGTATTAGAGACACAAAACTTTGGTTCATTTGTTTAAGAAGATAGTCGAAATCAAAGAAAAATTTAACCATTTGAAATTGAATTGAATCACTACCATCTCTCTTATATATTGGTAAAATCTTGGTTGGTAACCATCAGGTCTTAGCCAAGGTATTTAATATCGATTGTACATGTCGATATTGACGATTTTTATAGGATATTGGAAAAAATCTGTACGATACAACAAATATCGGTGATACGAATGAGTAACGATAAAAGCGCACGTATCGTCATGTACATGCCGATATACCAGTTTCACTTGTACACCTAGGGGGAGGGTATTTGTGTAATTCAATTGCCAAGTCTTAGATACCCTAATCTCATAGTTCAACTGATATTTTCGTCCTATTTGATTCTTTGATATAAGATCTATATTCAACTGGTAATTTTACTATATTAGTTATATTTTTGTGATTTTTGACCTTAGTATTGGATTTAACACTAGTGGAAAATAGCAGTTTCGCGACCGAGATAACAACTAATAGATATGAGTTCAATGACTTGCTTTGGAGGTCGGGGAAAGGGTCGATGTTTGAGCGTCTTTTTCATCTATGACGTGTCTCTGGGGGTCGTTGAAAATCTTATATCAATGACCGGTGTTCACTGTCAATACTTTATAACTGATTTAAGTAAGTCATTGATATAAATCTTAATATAAAAAAAAATTGATTCAGATTGGTTGTCTGTCCTGACTGAATCTGACGAAATCTGAAATCAAACACAAATGAGAATCAAATGAAACTCAAATTAGAATTCAAATGAGAATCAAATGAAACTCAAATGAAAACAAAATGAGACTCAAATAAAAATGAGAATCAAATTAAACTTGCACACAAATAAACATTCAATTTAACATTCATTAATTCATTGGTTTCAAATTACACAAAAAGAATTAAAATCTGGAGTTCTGATCAATGTAATCTTACAAGAAAAGTAACTAAGTTCTAAGATTCGGTTACAAAACGATGAACTAAAAAACTAAAGATTAAACAACAAAGTGATAAACTCCAATGATGATAATGAACTTAGCCCATACTTCATAATGGTGTACCTGTACAACAAAAATAAGTTCAACCATCAGCTGATTAATGTTGAGAGGTCACAAAACTCAAGGAAATGCTTATAAAAACAATAACCATGGCATGCACATTATCAAAGCTTGAAATAGAAATTTGGGCAACTGATAATCTAAAACATCAATGACTCATATTTATGGGAATAGACAGAAAGATATACTTGTGAAGTAATCTTCATGTCTCCCCGTCTTGTAAAGCAGGGAACCAGTAACTTCAAGAAAAACAAATAAAAAATCAATAAATCATATTCCAGTACATGATGTATTTTCAAATGGTTGTAGTGATAGTAGTAAAAATGGGTTCTTTTCAGACTTGTGAAGGGAATAAAAAATTTTAGATTTAAATAAATAAAGTTGTTTCAAAAACAATAAGGAAATACCGAACTTTGGATTCCACCATTGGCCAATTAAGCGATAAATTCTAATCAATATTCATGCAATTCTTTCTTTTAAAGCGATTCTAATATTTTGCCTCTAATAGATTTTTGAAGTAATAGTTGTAATCACAAAGCATGAAACATCAAAAGTTTTAAAACCCAGCATGCTCCATCAAAATAATTCACAACTACTCAATAAAAATCAATTTTCTATAATAGTTCTATGCAAATAATCATGTAAAATAATTGCAAGAAATAATTAAAATAGAATTATACCACTTTTCATGGAACAATGGCTTCCTCCGTTTCCTCCGCTAAGGGATTTAGCTGCTCATCATGTTGGAAAAACTCTCAAAATATTTCATTGATGCTCAAAAGTGTTTTACAATGAAGAGAAAGACAAGAAAATGGTATAAAACAGGATTCTGCGACCCACAAAAGGCGTCTAAATCCAACGACAGAGCTGAAGTGCTGTTGTCGTTGGAAAACTACGACCCACGCCTTGAGTCTTTTTCACTGTTGATAAACGACAGTTGGGTGAGCGTCTTTGTTCTTCGTGTTCTTGAGTTTCTGCTGCTTCCTGCAACTTCTTCTTCTTTGATTCTACAGCTCTATCTCTCTCCCAAACTATCCCAAAACTTGCTAGCCTCTTCTCTGACCTCCAAGGACTCTATTTAAACCCGAAGCATGCATCGAATCTCCTCCATAACTTCACAAATTCTCGGCAGTGAAAGAAAATATTTTCGGAAAGAGCCCTCTGATGTGTGATGTGAAAACAAAAAAGTTTGTGACGCTGAAATCGAACCCTGATAGATAAAATCAAATCAGAAATTCCTTTATATTTTCTTTCCTGTTTTAGTTTCTCACGCGTTTTCTCTGGTACAGCACGCTCCAATTCGATTAAACATGCTCCACAAGGTTGATCGATGCATGAAACACGAGCAGAACACACACAAAATCTTCCATAAGTCGTGAAGAAACTCTCCTGCATGTGTTTGATCTGTTTTGAGCTCGTGAATTGGCTAGCCAATTCTAGCCAATCTGGGCTAAAAGAACACTCACAATAGCTTTTCCATGTTAAATCACAACTTCCCACTAATTTTCAGCGATTGAATCGCACTATAACACCTTCATTTTGTTGATTGAAAATATGCCAGCGGTGAAATGCTTTTCCCGCCAAAACACAAATTTGAATGTGGAAGATGACCTCCCCCTTATCCAGATTAGGGGTGCGAATAACAGATGCCTTGGGGTGACCTGGGTGTGCCCCTTAGTAATTAGGTTACCCCTTATCCAAAAGCAAGAGTCCGAATAACACTTGTCCTCCGGGTGCCAAAATCACCTTTTCGAGCCGAATTTTCCAAAAATGTTTATTTCCTAAAAATACATAAAAACACAATATTAGTACAAAAATAGAGTTCCAACAATACAGACATTGAGGACAAATTAGACACAAAAATGTGTCTATCAAATACCCCCAAACCTATTATTTGCTAGTCCTCGAGCAAATCTAATAAAATGACTACACTTAGCACGTGCAGCAAGCCGTTAAACCACTAGGTGGCCCTAGTGGCGGAGTGTTGTCTCCGGAGGGTTTGCCAGAGGTGTACCCACAAAACCTTTATACTCCAAACCCTAGCTATCTATGCAGAACCTTGGAAGGCACTAAAAAATCTCCTTGGTCGGCATACAATCATTGACTATAGGAGGAAGTACCCTGATGCGAAATTCCAATTGTTGTACACGAGTTTGCACTCAAGCATACTAAAATTCATATAAAGTGACAGAGCTCTACTCAGGTAGTTTCTGGACATCATAAATCGGAGTCAACCAATCACATGGATAGATTAAGAAGATGGATGTAGAGAAAAACGTAGATGATGTTAACTAAGGTGAACCTATCCTAATGGACTGAGATACTGGTCTGGACTAATATCAACACACTGGCATATACAAGGGAACCAGTGGTCGATAATCCTAGCTCTAGGTCAATCTAACTGGCATATACAAGGGTTCCAGTGGTTGACTTTATTGAATTTATTCTGGTTGGTCTGATAGTCTAGTCTCAATTTTTTTTTTTTTTTGTATCTCAGTCACTCTATTTCACCCTAGTAATGGTAAAAAGATAAAAATAAAAAGAAGTGATCAGGATTCTTTCGATGTTTCCATCACGAGATATGGCAAAACTACCATGTTTAATTCTAACACCTGAGCTCTGTGCTTTTATGAATAGACTCTTCTAGATGTTTCCATCTAATCAGATTGGTTCCTCAACTCCTATAACCAAGATGTTCCCATCCACTTAGATTGGTTAGTGCCAACCTTAATAGGCATAAATCTCTAGGCTATGGAGTTTATTTATTGCAACTAAAAGCTAACAAAAAGGTTCTTCCCCTCCCCCAAACTTAAATCTAACATTGTCCTCAATGTTTCTAATTAAAGAGAAGTACCTGGATGAAGAAAATCAAAAACTAATATACAACATACAACTGCCTCGATGGTCAATCAAGGGTAAACAGGGTCCTCCAGAGGGACCCCCTCAACATCACCTGTCGGAAAGGGATCTAGAAAGGGTTTCAATCTCTGATCGTTAACCTTCGAAGAACTACTACCATCCGGTGTCTCGATCTCAACAGCTCCATGAGGAAAAACAGTGCGAACAATAAAAGGACCCGTCCACCGAGAACGTAACTTCCCAGGGAAAAGATGCAAGCGGGTATCATACAGAAGAACTTTTTGACCTGGATAAAATGACTTCCGTAAAATGTTTCTATCATGCACAAGTTTCATTTTGTTCTTATACTCCTTCGCACTATCGTAAGCATCTATACGAATCTCGTCCAACTCATTGAGATGGAGTTTCCTATGGTCTCCTGCCTTGTCAAGTGAAAAATTTAGCTGTTTAACATCCCAATAAGCTCTATGTTCTAACTCAACAGGTAAGTGACATGCCTTGCCATAAACAAGCCTATAAGGCGACATTCCAATAGGGGTCTTAAACGCAGTACGGTAAGCCCATAAGGCATCAGTAAGCCTAGACGACCAGTATTTCCGGTTAGGATTAACTGTTTTCTCTAATATACGTTTTATCTCCCTATTGGAAACCTCTACCTGACCACTAGTCTGTGGATGATATGGGGTAGCTACCTTATATGTAATACCATATTTTTTCATCAGAAGCTTAAAAGGCCCATTACAAAAGTGCGACCCTCCATCACTAATTATAGCTCGCGGTGTACCAAAACGTGTAAGTATATTATTTTTCAAGAACTCAATCACAACCCTATGGTCATTATTTTTACACGCAACCGCCTCAATCCACTTAGAGACATAGTCTACGGCGACAAGGATGTATAGGTTACCAAAAGAATTAGGAAACGGACCCATAAAGTCAATACCCCATACATCAAAGACCTCAACAATTAAAATAGGGTTCAAGGGAATCATGTTCCTACGAGAAATGGTTCCTAGTTTCTGGCATCGTTCACAAGTAACGCAGTAAATGTGGGAGTCTTTAAACAACGAAGGCCAATAGAATCCACACTGCAATATCTTAGCAGCAGTTTTCTTAGCACTAAAGTGACCCCCACAAGCATGATCATGACAAAAGGAAATAATACTGGACTAGTCACTCTCAGGTATACATCTCCTAATAATCTGGTCTGGACAATACTTAAATAAATAAGGATCATCCCAAAAGAAGTGCTTAACCTCAGCTAAAAATCTAGAACGATCTTGTTTACCCCAATTTTCAGGCATTCGACCAGTAACAAGATAGTTTACTATATTCGCATACCAAGGTAATTGGGTAACAAAGAACAATTGTTCATCAGGAAAGCTATTCCTTATATGAAGGGAATCATCCGGGGAACTAACAACTAGCCTAGAAAAGTGATCTGCTACAACAATTTTGGCACCCTTTTTGTCTCTAATGTTTGGAGAAAACTCTTGCAACAACAGAATCCACCTAATCAATCTAGGTTTCGTATCCTTCTTAGACAAAAGATATTTTAAAGCAGCATGGTCAGTATATATGATGATCTTAGAACCTAAGAGATAGGGTCTAAACTTGTCTAACGCAAACACAATGGCTAATAGTTCCTTCTCGGTAGTGGTATAGTTCAACTAGGCATCATTCCGAGTTTTGCTAGCATAGTAAATCACATGAAGTAACTTATTTTCTCGCTGACCTAGCACAACACCAATAGCATAATCTGAAGCATCATACATGATCTCAAAGGGTAGGTTCCAGTTGGGTGCCTGGACTATGGGGGCGGTAGTGAGTAATGACTTAAGCTTCTAAAAAGCCTCTAAACAAGCATCATCAAAGACAAACTTAATATCTTTTGCAAGAAAATTGCAAAGAGGTCTAGACATCAAGCTAAAATTCTTAATGAAACGACGATAAAAACCAGCATGCCCTAAGAATGACCTAATATCTCTTACGGTTTTTGGGACCGATAAAGTTTTAATAAGGTCAACTTTGGCTCTATCTACCTCTATACCCTTTGAAGATACGATATGCCCTAGAAAAATTCCTGAACGAACCATAAAGTGACATTTCTCCCAATTAAGCACTAAATTCTTTTCCTTACACCTAGTCAAAACTAATGACAAATGATGCAAGCACTTACCGAAAGACGAACCAAACACTGAAAAATCATCCATAAAGACCTCTAAGAACCGTTCTACCATGTCAGAAAATATGCTCATCATGCAACGCTGAAAAGTCGCAGGGGCATTACATAGCCCGAAAGGCATGCGTCTATACGCAAAGGTACCAAAAGGACAGGTAAAAGTGGTTTTCTCTTGGTCTTCTGGGGCAATAACGATCTGATTATATCCAGAGTAGCCATCTAAACAGAAGTAGTGACTATGTCCAGCTAATCTCTCTAGCATCTGGTCGATGAAGGGAAGAGGAAAGTGGTCCTTCCTAATGACCTTGTTCAATTTCCTATAGTCGATACAAACACGCCAACCCGTGGTCACTCGGGTTGGGATTAACTCATTGTTATCATTATGGACTACAGTAATACCAGATTTCTTGGGAACAACCTGAACGGGGCTGACCCACTTACTGTCTGAAATAGGATAGATAATGCCTGCATCTAACAGCTTAAGAACCTCAGTTCGAACTACTTCTTTCATATTGGGGTTTAGTCGACGTTGCATCTCCCTAAAAGGTTTGGTGTCTTCCTCTAAATATATCTGATGCATACAAACAGTAGGACTTGTACCCTTAATGTCTTCTATGGTCCACCCTAAAGCTTCCTTGTTGTTTTGAAGGACGGTTACTAGCCTACTTTCCTGATCTCTATCCAAGTCGGAAGAAACAATCACAATAAAGTCTCAGATGGGCCTAAAAACACATACTTCAGGGAATCTGGAAATGGTTTTAGGTCCAACTTAGGAGGCTCTTCTAAAGAAGAAACTAGGGTAGACTTAGAAACTGGTAGTGGTTCGAACTTAGGTTTCCATCCATTAATAGTATCTAACAAAGGGGTTGAATCTAACAAAGCATTCACCTCATTAATCACATTATCATCATCAAAATCAATCCCAAAGTGAGCTAGGCATTTCTCTAATGGATCTTCTAACAAAGTGTTTGGTAATGACTCCTCGACTAATGTTCCTATCATGTTCACCTCTTCTATATTCGAGTCATCTAGTTCAGAGGGTAGCTTACTAATATTAAAAATGTTCATCTCAATGGTCATATTACCAAAAGACAAATTCATAATACCATTTCGACAGTTAATGATCGCATTGGATGTAGCTAAAAACGGGCGACCTAAAATCACTGGTATTTGGTTCTCTGGGTCAGGGACAGGTTGGGTGTCTAAGATAACAAAATCCACTGGATAAATAAACTTGTCAACCTCTATGAGAACATCCTCGATCACACCACGAGGAATTTTAACGGACCTATCAGCTAACTGAAGTGTCATATGGGTAGGTTTCATCTCACCAAGTCCTAGCTTAAGGTACACATGATATGGAAGTAAATTCACACTGTCTCCTAAGTCAAGCAAAGCTTTCTCAACACGGTAGTTACCTATTATGCAAGAAATAGTAGGGGACCCTGGTCTTTATACTTAGGAGTAGTGGTATTCTGAATTATGGAACTCACGTGACTAGCTAGGAAGGCTTTCTTTTGGGCACTAAGCTTACGCTTTCGTGTACACAAGTCCTTAAGAAACTTGGCATAAGAAGGAATCTTCTTAATCGCATCCAACAATGGTAGGTTGATAGTAACCTGCTTAAAAACCTCCAATATATCATTAAAGTTAGATTCCCTCTTAGTTGGAACTAGCAGCTGGGGGAACGGGGCTCTGAGAACAAAGCCGGGCTCATCAGGACCCTTATTGGTCACTTTGGAGACTCTATCAGTCTCCTCATTTTCTGGCTCAGAAGGGTGAACTACAACATATTCACTTTCAGGTATGGAAACCTTGTTGTCAACTTTCTTTCCACTCCTAAGGGTTGTAACAGAGTTCACATGATTGTACGATTTCTCACCTCTAGGGTTAGGATCAGTATGACTATGGAACCTTCCTTCTTCTCTCTCATTAATAAACTTAGCTATTTGGCCGACTTGAAGTACTAATTTAGCAAAAGACTGGGCACTATTCTTAAAATTCTGTTTGGTTTCCTCTTGAAAATTACCCTGGCTCTTTACTAACATTTCCTGGCTTTGTGATAGCATCTCCTGGCTCTTCCTTAATATACTAAGGGTTTCCTCTAAGATAGTTATTCTATTTTCATATGGGTTCTGTTTCTGACCTGAAGAGTTCTTAGTATATCCAAAACCTGGGGGGCTGAGAATTACTAGACTGGCCTTGATTCTGGCCCTTAGACCAAGAGAAATTAGAATGGTTTCTCCAACCAGGGTTGTAGGTCTCTGAGTACGGGTCAAACTTCTGACGGTTATCAAACCTAGCATTGTTATAGCCAGCATGAGCTTGCTCTTCCCTAACCTGACCTTCCCAGAATGAGTTATCGGGCTCTATTCCACAACTAGAGACTAGAGAGGCTCTATTAGGTTTAACAAGGGACTTATTTTTATATTGTACCATTTCCAACGCTTCTAACCTTCTAGATAAAGCAGCAAACTTAGCATCTGACGCAAAACTCGTATCTAGCTCCTAAGAAGGTAAAAGCATCATCAACATTTTTACTAGTGAACTCACCAGCGCACATAGACTCGACCATGGCTTTGGTCGAATAGTCTAAACCATTATAAATAATCTCTACAAGTTTCATCTTATCAAATTCATGGTGAGGACACTGGGATAGGAGATCATTGAATCTCTCTAAAAACCTATAAAGAGACTGTCCCTCTTGTTGCATACTAGCACTAATTTTCTGCCTAACAGCTGCAGTTTTATGCTTAGGGTAGAATTTCATATAGAAAGCAGCAATAAGTTCCTGCCATGTTTCAATGGATTCAGATGGTAGGTTGTTCAGCCAGGTCTTGGCTTTATCTCTCAAGGAAAAGGGGAACATCTTAAGTTTCAAGACCTCATCGGTAAGGTCTTTTATTCTAATTGTCCCACAAATTTCCTCAAAGTCCCTAATATGGAAATAAGGGTTCTCATCATCCTTTCCTAAAAATATAGGGATCATCTGAAGAATACTAGGTTTTATCTCGAAATTAGCCGTAGTGGCTGGCAATTTAATGCACGAAGCTCGGTTGGACCTAGTTGGGAACATGTAATCTTTCAAAGTTGTCATCGGTGGCACAGCAGAAGTACTAGGGGTACTTTCCTCACGAAGAGACAGACTCTCGAAATTGAAGTTTCCAAAAACGGGTCTCTCAAAAGAAGAGTCTTCGAGCTTCCCGCTTCCACAAGAAGATCTTTTGGGCTCGTCACTAATCAAACAGCCAAAATTATCTCTTTTCAAGCACGCTCTGTAAAGGACTCGAGCGTTTTTGGCATACACAAACAAAAATCCTAAGGAAGGGAGGTTCTAAGCAAACACACAGCAGGCTGACTCCACCAAATCAAACCTAAAAATTTCTAGAAAACAAAAAGCATGATGGCTCCACTTAGATTGTTTCTAGACCAGCTCCTAATCCTTCGAACGGGAATTCGTTACAATTTAAGCAAACCCTCTAGAATCAATCCGAGTTACTTAAGTTGAATCGAGGCGAGGGAAGCTCAGCGGAGCTTTGATACCCAAAAACTCACCGATACAAGGCGACGCAGTCACGCATTCAATTCACAGAAACCATCATGAACTTTGAAGTGTGCTTAAAATAGTAACCAATATTTTTCGAATGACTTTCCTATTAAGCTCGTTACCCTATAGGTCTCTTTCTAGTCAAAATTTTAGGCTTAGGTTCGCGTTTGTTTTCGTTTTCCTAAGGCGGGCAATAAGGGAACGGTGATGAAATCTGAACCCTTATCTTATATGGCCAGTTCTTGCCCTTTACTAGGAAATTAAAAACAACCGGTTCAGTCCTCAACAAATATTAACCTTAAGGAATACAGTAAACCCGCTTGCAGGAGATTGGCGGGTGTTCCGAAAGACTTACCTCCCGTACCAAACGGGCGATGAACCGCTGAAGTCGACTCGGGCCACTGACTCCGGTGTCAGTGTGCGAACCCGAGGGACCGAGACGATATCGTAATCGTCGTCCTTCCCTGCACATAGTTTGTATTTAAGGTACCCTTCCGTAGGGTAAAAATAAATTAAAAAGAAAATGTCCAAAGTCACAGTCCAAGTCCAAAGTAAAGTGCAAAAATATTACAAAAATTTCCTAACACAATTCTAAAAATTAAAAAAAAAATAATAAAAAAAAAATCCTAAAAAATTTATTTGTCTTCTTTTTTTTTCTTTTCTTTTAGCTTTTAGGTTTGTTCCAAGTCCTTAGTGTCCAACTTCAAACCTGCAAATCAAAGACACAAACAAAGAAACGTAAAGAGGAACAAATGAAAATAATAATAATAAAAAAAAATCTAAAAAAAAAATGCTACCTAAACACAAATCCGCGTCGGCGGCGCCAAAAATTTGATGTATTTTCAAATGGTTGTAGTGATAGTGGTAAAAATGGGTTCTTTTCATACTTGTGAAGGGAATACATTTTTTTAGATTTAAATAAATAAAGTTGTTTAAAAAACAATAAGGAAATACCGAGACTTTGGATTCCACCATTGGCCAATTAAGCGATAAATTCTAATCAATATTCATGCAATTCTTTCTTTTAAAGCGATTCTAATATTTTGCCTCTAATAGATTTTTGAAGTAATAGTTGTAATCAGAAAGCATGAAACATCAAAAGTTTTAAAACCCAGCATGCTCCATCAAAATAATTCACAACTACTCAATAAAAATCATTTTTCTATAATAGTTCTATGCAAATAATCATGTAAAATAATTGCAAGAAATAATTAAATAGAATTATACCACTTTTCATGGAACAATGGCTTCCTCCGTTTCCTCCGCTAAGGGATTTAGCTGCTCATCATGTTGGAAAACCTCTCAAAATATTTCATTGATGCTCAAAAGTGTTTTACAATGAAGAGAAAGACAAGAAAATGGTATAAAACAGGATTCTGCGACCCAAAAAAGGCGTCTAAAACCAACGACAGAGCTGAAGTGCTGTTGTCGTTGGAAAACTACGACCCATGCCTTGAGTCTTTTTCACTGTTGATAAACGACAGTTGGGTGAGCGTCTTTGTTCTTCGTGTTCTTGAGTTTCTGCAGCAGCAGAAACTTTTCCTGCAACTTCTTCTTCTTTGATTCTACAGCTCTATCTCTCTCCCAAACTCTCCCAAAACTTTCTAGCCTCTTCTCTGACCTCCAAGGACTCTATTTAAACCCGAATCATGCATCGAATCTCCTCCATAACTTCACAAATTCTCGGCAGTGAAAGAAAATATTTTCGGATATTTTCTTTCCTGTTTTAGCTTCTCACGCGTTTTCTCTGGTACAGCACGCTCCAATTCGATTACACATGCTCCACAAGGTTGCTCGATGCATGAAACACGAGCAGAACACACACAAAATCTTCCATAAGTCGTGAAGAAACTCTCCTGCATGTGTTTTATCTTTTTTGAGCTCGTGAATTGGCTAGCCAATTCTAGCCAATCTGGGCTAAAAGAACACTCACAATAGCTTTTCCATGTTAAATCACAACTTCCCACCAATTTTCAGCGATTGAATCGCACTATAACACCTTCATTTTGTTGATTGAAAATCTGCCCGAGGTGAAATGCTTTTCCCGCCAAAACACGAATTTGAATGTTGAAGATGACCTCCCCCTTATCCAGAGTAGGGGTGCGAATAGCAGATGCCTTGGGGTGACCTGTATGTGCCCCTTAGTAATTAGGTTACCCCTTATCCAAAAGCAAGAGTCCGAATAACACTTGTCCTCCGGGTGCCAAAATCAACTTTTCGAGCCGAATTTTCCAAAAATGTGTATTTCCTAAAAATACATAAAAACACAATACTAGTACAAAAATAGAGTTCCAACAATACAGACATTGAGGACAAATTAGACACAAAAATGTGTCTATCAGTACACAAACAAACGTCAAAACCTAGATTATGCACAACCAGTTAAAATTAGATGCTGCACTAACATAAGAAATAAACCTGGATCAAGTTATTCCTACCGAGAGTGATTAATAAATACGATAGACGAACAAACTAATATATATGAGATTAGTAATTAATCATATCACAAATTCCTCGTAGATCAGTGAAGCATATATTGTTAGCATGTTTGGTTTCATCATCACAATAAATACGATAAACGAACAAACTAATATATGAGAGAATGCAAAACAAACATGTGCTAGATTAAATATTGTAACCCTTTAAAAAGAAGTAAGATCTGCCAATATATTCATCGCTTTTTAAGAAGAAAAGCAAGCAGCAGGAGTAACATATTGAGATAGAAAAATTGTAATAGCAAGTCCGTTGTACTGAACTAAGAGCAAGGTTAATTAGGGGTCTCTTTAGACAACTAACAGCTCTTTTCAACATGATTAGCAACTTCCCTCAGTAAACCCATGTCTTCATTCATTTCTATATATAAGGATAAAA
This sequence comes from Papaver somniferum, assembly GCF_003573695.1. Lineage (NCBI taxonomy): Eukaryota > Viridiplantae > Streptophyta > Magnoliopsida > Ranunculales > Papaveraceae > Papaver > Papaver somniferum. The sequence continues at coordinate 160,974,386 of NC_039360.1, read as the reverse complement.
TTAGTTTATTGGTTCTTTGGCTTTTACAAATACAAGCTCATTAGGTGTAACTATGTACATGATAATGACTCCAACACGACCAGAACCAGACCTGGTCTTCTGTGCTTATGTATAATTGCATCTTATTATTATAATTAATTATGACTATACCTTCGTTTACATGGCATGGTCTTCTGTGCTTATGTTTAAGAAGTTGTGCAAAACTTCCAAATCTGGAGATACAATTAAGGAAGAAAAAACCATAAAGGTACATAACAGAACTATAATACTACAATCTAATTTAATGAGAACCAGCAAGATAGAAAGAGAGAGGGGATTGCATCAAATAACTACCAAAGCAAGGCCATATTTCATATCATGCAAAGATTACATGAAATATATAATCCTGGGAACAAAGAACGAAGATCTGACTTAAAACCGAATATGCTTCAAGATTTTGAGCATGTGTGAATTAGTTCTTAGAATCAATTGAAAGAGCCTAGTACTGCATAAAAATAAACTGGCAAGTATATATTATGTAAAAGATTTGGAAAGGATACTAGAACGAGTGGAAAATAGAAGATCCAGTTGGTGCAAGAGTTTCAGGCCTATCAAAGTCACGCATGATTTCATCTACTTCTCCATCTTGAAGCTGCAATAAAAAATCAACACTATACCAATTAAACAATGCTAAACGCAAAAGAAAAAGCAAGATAAACTTTGATAAATACACACTTAACCAAGTTCCTATTGAAACAAATGTATAAAATCAAGAATCATGCATGGATTGGGACAGTTAGACAAACCTTGAGTCTCTGTTTGCTATCCTTGTCACAAAATTGAAGGCACCATCTGATTCAGTTGTTGTAAATGTGTGATGAACCTGCAATGACCACATAAAGTTATCAGGCAAAATGTGAAAGATGAAATCCAACCTACTATTAACAGCCTAGTAGCTATCTGTATCTCACAAACAAAAATAAACAAGAAAACTTAATAAACAGGACATAATATATCTATTGAATCACAGTTATCACTCAGCTCCGGTGTTGCTACAAATCAGCACCACTACCACCACCACCACCTTTAGTTCCCACTCCATACTACAACGAATCACAAGCAAGGGAGCCTTCCATAGCTTGTTGATATCCCGATCCTGATTTGAATCATTCAACTGTCAAATATATATGACTAAAAACATGAAAGACGTAAGGCTACTTTGTGGTTATGTATCATATCCAATCATATCCTATATGCTCTAAACAAACTAGAAACACAACAATAACAACTTACAAAGAAAATAATAGCAAAAACATTAACCTCCATCAATTCAAGAAAAACCCTAAATAAAAAGGAGCAAAAAAGTTAAAAACCAAACCTTGGATTTCTTCAACAGATTCAATAGACTTGCATGTTCTATAAACCCATTTTTTTATCACACCTTTATACCACTTACAGGGATATTGACTACTGGGCTCTTCAAAAACTCTAGCAATGCCTCCAGTGGCCCAAGTGTACATTGATGCTTGAACACATACACCTGTACCACTCTTGTCAATCTTGCTCATGACGGACATCATGTCTTGCATTGTTGCTTCCTTAACGTCTTCAACATCGTCATCAGGAACCACCACATACAGATCAGTGCCTACAACGACATGATCAAGGCCCTGAAAAGAGTTTTAAGACGAAAACCCATTTAGAATTTAATAGAGATATAATTTGGAACTACCAATGTGCATCAACCAAAACCAAATGGAAAACAAACATTACCTGAGCATTGATTTTCACACCCTGGGCAGCTTTGAGTTCTTTGTGATGCAGATAAGAGCCCTGGGGCAATAAATCATGCATCAGTATAGTTGAAGATTATACTATTACATATTGAAGATTAGACAATACAAATACAGTTGTAAGATAGTTAGGACTAGTTGTAAGTTAAAACAAGATAAGTAAGGTTAGCATTTACCAATGGTCGTGTGTTACGGTACTACAAGTTCAATACAGAGTTTCATTATGTGTACACTCTTGACTCGCACAGACCGACAAACATTTAACATCTTAACATCTAGCATTAACTTTCCATGTAAAATAAAACACACGTGGGAATGAACATAATTGTAAACAAAGTATTCACCTTTATCCGTAGCTCCTTCATTGGATGTGCTGTCAGTAGAGCATGAATAGTGGTAACAATTTTCCCATATTAACATTAACAAGGAAAAATAAGATTTTTTTAACAAAAAAAAGTGTTAGTTATCATTGTAGTTGCATGAATTTACATACTGAATCACATACCTGCGTACCACAAACCACAATCTGATCCCCCTTATGAAGCAGTCCATTTGCTAATACCACGCCAATAGTTGTCCCCTGACCTTCAATAGCCTTAACCTCCAACACCGTGCACGGAAGAACAGTCACAATGTTAGATAGGAATCCAAAATTCTTATCAACTGGTATAAGAAGATAGAAATAACCTGAATTTCATTGGTGAACATAAGCTTCTCCACCAGAGTTTTCTCAGTCCACTTAACCAATAATAACAACAAATCTGGGATTCCTTCACCTCTGTTACAATCACAAAAAAGAAACTATAAATCTGCCAGAAATTTTTTTCTCTAAAAATGTAAAAGCAATTAAGATTTCTTGTTTAAGAAATCTAAAATCATGCTCGGCGTCGGGTTCGACGAACTCACCTGATTGCACTTATTGGAACAATACTGTAGGTTTTCCCATTTCATTATTTTTGTAATACAACTCAGTATTCAGACCCTGTACTTTACACTGAGTAATGATCTGCGAAAGGAAAATAAGAAACAAATAAGTTAATCTACATCCTACCATGTCTGACACCACAAAAGTCTGAGATTTATCTTCACCTGTGTGAGCCTCCAAATTGAATTTCATCTGGACATCTTAGATGCTGCTTCATGGCTTTGAAAACAGGTTTTTCTTTCACGTATTCCAACCAGATAATCTATCGACCTTTGGAAATTAAAGAGATAAAAAATCAAAGCACTGAAATTATGGTAAGACAAGCTAAAATTTTAAAAGCAGTTTAGTTGTAATTTTTTTTAGCCATTGAACTGGTACATAATTTTCAGGGGATTTGTACCTCCCTAACACCAAACAAAAAAAATCAGTAAGCATTTGAAATCTGAGCCTTTGGTCACATCAACACCGTATGAATAACTTTGACAATAAAGAAAAATCAAATCTTTAGAAAATATGATATCAAAGCTTAATGAAATAACACAAAATCAAAACAAACTTCTCTTAATTGATGTAATTCGACTCATAGGTCAACAGACTATTTATATGATTAAAAAACTTGACTCTCAAGTAAAAATACTTTCCTAACATAATCAAACTCTAACAAAGAAACTTGTAGACAATTTCACGTAAACAAACTCTTAAAACTCGTCATACTTGCAACCCAAGTAAACTTCTAAATACCGTACCACTGTGTCAACAATACTTGTTGATCCATTCACATCGTGTCAGTTTTACCATCTGATCCAACCACATTCTGTCAACTCTCATAGTTGATCAACACTACTGGATCAACAACACTTGTTGATCCTTTCTGTCTTCTTCATAGTATCTTGGTTTATTCTTGAACATCCTCCCTTAAACCAAGATACTCTTTTCTAATCATTCCCAATTTTCCATGCGAGTAAATGAAAGTGTTAGACTTCAAAGACTTGGTGAAAATATTAGCCACTTGCTCTTCACTCTCAACAAACTCAACAACTATCTCCTTATTGCTTACAAGATCTCTGATGTAATGATATTTGATATCAGTATGCTTACTTATTCCATGAAGTACTGGATTCTTAGTTAGTGAAATTGTCGACTTATTATCACAAACTATTGTTGTTGGTGTTGTTTTTCTTGAAACAAAGACTTCAGCAGCATTCTTAACCATACAGCCTGTGTAGCACAGTTGCTAGCAGCTATATACTCACTTTCTGTTGTAGATACTGCAACAACTTGTTGCTTCTTAGATGACCAAGAGAAAAAATCAGTTCCCAACTGAAAACCATAACCTGATGTACTTCTTCTTCCTTCTGTATCTCCAGCCCAATCACTATCAATGAAACCAACCAACTTTGGATCTTCTGAGACAGTATAAAAGATTCTCATGCTTGTTGTTCCATTTACATACTTCAGAATACGTTTTGCAGCTTGTAAATGTGATTGTCTTGGAGATTCCATAAACCTACTAACCAACCCAATTTCATACAGGATATCAGGTCTTGTAGCAGTCAAATATCTTAAACATCCAACAAGACCTTTAAAGTCTGTTGGATTCACAAGCTCTCCTGATCCATCTTTTGTCAACTTAAGTCTCTCTTCTACTGGTGTTAGAATTGGATTACAGTTATCCATCTTGAAATGCTTCAAAATTCTTTCAGCATACCGTTGTTGATTAATGAAAATTCCTATTTCAGTTTGTTGTACTTCAATACCAAGAAAGTATGACATCAAACCAAGATCTGTTATCTCAAACTCCTTCACCATATCCTACCTGAATTTCATTGATCATCTCAGAACTATTTCCAGTAAATATGAGATCATCCACATACAAACATACTATAATATGATTGCCAAGAGTATCAGCTTTCAAATATAAAGTATGCTCATATGGACATCTTGTAAATCCTTTCTTAAGAAAATAAGAATATATTATTGTATACCAAGATCTTGGTGCTTGTTTCAAACCATACAAAGCTTTGTTTAGCTTGTATACTTCATTCTCCTTCCCCTCCATAATGTAGCCAGTTAGTTGTTCTACATAAACTTCTTCTTCTAATACTCCATTCAAGAATGTTGACTTCACATCCATATGAAATATCTTCCAATGCTTTTGTGCAGCTAAAGCAATGATCATCCTTACTGTATCAAGTCTTGCAACTGGTGCAAATACTTCTGAATAATCAACTCCTTGTCTTTGTCTATAACCCTTAGCTAATAACCTTGGTTTTAGTCTTTCTATTTCACCATTTGACTTGTATTTTGTTTTGTAAACCCAGTTAACACTAATAAGATTCTTACCTGGTGGAAGTGTTGTTAGTTCCCAAGTATTATTATTCTCAATTGACTCCAATTCTTCATTCATGGATTGAATCCAACCTTGTTTTTTAGAAGCTTCTTCATAAGCTACAGGATTACAATCTCCAAATAGTGCAAAATTCACTACTTCATCATCAGTATGTTCATCATCCCTTGATACAACATAATCTTTCAACCTAGAAGGTATGATATATTTTCTTCTTGGTCTTGTATTTTCTTGTTGTGTTATTGCTTCAGTTCTTGCTTCTTTATGTTGTTCGTCAACATTGTCTTGAGCTTACATTTCTTCCTCAACTACAATTGGAATTGTTCTGACAGCAGCAGGTGGATCAACATTTCTTGTTGATCCAATGTTATGTGGATCAACATCCCTTGTTGATCCATTGTTATGAGGATCAACATTCTTTATTGATCCATCATTCCAATTCCATTTTGAATCTTCATCAAATATCACATCTCTACTTATAACTATTTTTCTAGTTTCTGGATTATATATCTTGTAACCTTTTGTCACTGAACTGTAACCAACAAGAATACATTTTTCACTCTTATCATCCAACTTCTTTCTAAGTTATTTTGGCACATGTGCATATGTAATGCACCCAAAAATTCTCAGATGTCTTACACTTGGTTTTACACCTCTCCAAGCTTCTTCTGGTGTTATATTTTTCAAACTATTTGTAGGACATCTGTTAAGTCAATATATTATTTTATCTACTGCATAACCCCCGAAATTCTCTGGTAAACCTTTTGTTCTTCTTATAGTTATTGTCATCTCTATTATAGTTATGTTCTTTCTCTCTGCTAGACCATTCTGTTGAGGTGTATATCTTGCTGATAACTGATGTAGAATACCATGTTCCTCCATGAAACCATCAACAACAGTATATTATGTTCCTCTATCAGTTCTTAATATCTTGATTTTTTTTACCAATTTGTTTCTCAGCATAAGCTTTGAAACTTCTAAAAGCATGAAAAGCATCACTCTTTTGTTTAAGCAAATATACCCATGCTTTCCTACTAAAATCATCAATGAAAGTTATGAAATAGTTATTACCTCCATGTGATGTCACTTCTATAGGACCACACAAGTCACTATGAATGATCTCCAACTGTTGTTCGGCTCTTCTGGCTTTGTTAACTGGAAATGGATCTCTATGCTGCTTGCCAAAGATACAATTTTCACATCTTGATTCTGGAATTTGTAAACTGTTAAAGTTCACATGTCACATCCTCTTATACCATAACCAAGTATCATTATGCACCCTAGTACTGTAACAACTTTCCTTTTGACGTTGAATGTTCAAAGGAAATAACCTGTTTCTGGTCATCTGTAATTTAGGAATCAATCTTCTTCTTCTATCTCTGATGAAACACAAACCATTGTAAATATTCATAGAGTATCCTCTTTCAGATAGTTGTCCCATACTCAGCAAGTTTTGATGTAATCCTGGTACATAAAACACATCCATGATATATGCTTTTGAACCATTCTTAAGAACAATTTCAATTCTTCCTTTTCCTATAACTGGAATTGTTGAACTGTTACCAAACTTCAATGTGGATCTTACAGACTCATCTAGTCTATCAAATAAATCTTTTCTGCCACACATATGATTGCTGCAACCTGTATCCAAATACCACTTGAGTTGAGGTTGTTCTTCTGCTGTATGACATGCTAGTAACATATTTTCATTCTTCTGCTTCTGCTTCTTCTTCTTCTTCTTCTTCTTCTTCTTGACTTTCAGCAATATTAGCTTTGGAATTTGATTTATAATTATTTTCAGAAGTCTTTCTAGGTGTTGGACACTCTGTAGCAAAATGTCCAAAATCTCCACAGTTGAAACACTGAATTTTTGATTTATCAACTGGTTTTATTCCTTGATAACCTCCAGTATTAGATCTTCCTCCATTATTTTATCTTTCTTGAAACCTTTCAGCATTAGGTTTTCCTTGGTTGCTTCTCCAGATAACTTGACTTTGAAGGCTTCTTCAACTTGTTTAACAACAACTGTCTGCTCTAGTAATCTTTGTTCATAGGCTTGTGATGAACCCAATAAGTCATTAAGGGTCATAGTTGTAACTGTGTTGCGTTCCTTTATAATAGTCACCTTTGATTCAAATTTCTCTGGAAAACTTCTTAATATCTTTTCAACAACTGTTGAATCTTCTACAGTATCACCATTAGCCTTCATCCCATTAACAAGATTCAAAATATTTGAGACAAAATATGATATTTTTTCAGTACTTTCCATCTGCAATAATTCATACTTTCTCTTTAGGTTTGAAATATAACCTTCTTGACCTTGTCAGACCCTGTGTAGTAGCTTATCAATCCATCCCATGTTATTTTCACATATTTAATGTAGATAACTCTATCCATTAGAGATTCATGAATACCTTGATGAAGAATATAGGTAGCTTTAAAATTCTTCTACTTATTTTCAGTTAATAGAGTTAGCGCAGCTCCTTCAACTACAGCTCCTTTTGCTGGTTCTGCAAAAACATCTTTCACGATATCCCATACCTCTTGATATATGAAAATATTCTCCATCTGCAACCTCCAGTATTCAAATTTTTTACCTTCAAACACAGGTACCTTGATTGAACTTAAACTCGTCATCTTCTTCAACTTAACTTCTCATACCCACAGCCCTAGAATCTGATACCAGTGCTCTGATACCAGATGTAGAAAATTTGATATGAAAGACTTAATGAAAGAACACAAAACTAAACTCAAAACAAACTTCTCTTAATTGATGTAATTTGACTCATGGCTCAATAACTTATTTATATGATTAACAAACTTGACTCTCAAGTAAAAAGACTTTCCTAACATAATCAAACTCTAACAAACAAACTTGTAGACAATTCTCACGTAAACAAACTCTTAAAACTCGTCATACTTGCAACCCAAGTAAACTTCTAAATACCGTACCACTGTGTCAACAATACTTGTTAATCCATTCACATCGTGTCAACTGTACCAGTTGATCCAACCATATTTTGTGAACTCTCATAGAACAACACTTGTTGATCCCTTCTGTATTCTTCATAGTATCTTGGTTTATTCTTCAACAAAATCAAATAAAGATGGTGTAGTAGTTATATCTGAAAATGTTGAGAAGTCCAAGTGAGGATGATAATTGGTCTTATAATAACTCCTACGACAAAAATCAGAAGAAATTTAAAACCCTACAAACCAAATCACAAAGAATAAAAAGAGAAAGGGGCGAAATTAGGTTTTCAAAGAAATTGGTTTAGGTGAGTTTATATTGAAGGAAATAGCATTCAATCAAACATAATACAGACGGATCTGGAGAAATAGAGAAGAAAATGGTTGTTTTTAACCTGTTCATGTTGAATCTTCAAAACCAAACAACATACTAGAGTTTAAGAACAAATTAGGGTTTTATGAAATTTACTTGCAATTGAATTTTCTTTTTCAAGTGATCTGATTGAAACAATTTGGACCTCGGTCGAGAGAACAATGGTGCAAACTTGCAGAGAGAAAAAGAAATAGCTGAGGTATTACTGCGAAGGAAGAAAAAAGGAGATGAGCCGAGGTGAGAGAGAGAGTGAGAGATAAATAATAATATAGATATGAAGGGATAAGGATAATGGGCGCCTAGAAAATTGAACCATAGAAAAAGCTAGGTTCGCTGGTCACAGTGGGGGTCGGTGAGCGAGCAATAAAATAATAATAAAATATTCATACAACAACCAACTTAGGCCCTCTAAAATGTGCTCCGGATATTTTTTTATATCTATGACTGTTTTGACCGGTCAATGGTCAATTGACCGCCATTGAGGGTCGGGATGTGGGTCATAAAAACCCTATAACCAATCTTTCGTAAATATGTATCATAACTCATGTATCAGTCATAATTCTATGAATCCAATTATTATTAGTTATCTTTCATCTTGATTTTTCACTGCATATTCACCCAAATAGTATCCAGTTAGTTTAGGAAAAATCACTTATTGCTGAACTGAAATGACAATTGCAAACGTTGAGTTCCTTTCAGTTATTGATGTTAAGTTCAGGTTTGAGTTCCTTTCACTTATTCTAAAGTTATTTATAATTGGAGTGTGTGGTTTTCAATTTCAGGCTAAATATGGCAAGTAAATCCATTACCACTAGATATTGTTTCTCAATCTCAGACTGTCACTGAAGCTCAGACTGCCGCTCAAGATCCGAAGAAATATATTGCTTGGGAATGGGCTGAAAGCACTTCTAAAAGAAACACCCTTATTTGTAAGTTATGTAAGAAAATAATATCTGGGGGAATCACTAGGTTCAAATTGCATATATTGAGTAAGCGAGCGGAAGTTACAGGATGTCCTAATGCAACTAGAGAAATTATTTCCAAGATTAGAGATTTCTGTTTTGTCTCAATGCCAATATTTGTATGAACTGCTAAATGTTAACATCTCTACTGGTATTCATGTAATGAACTGTTGTATTTTCATGGGAAACATCTAATTGAAACTACTGAGTACTCGAACAATTAGTACTCAGTTCATGAACTGTTAAATGTTAAATGTTAAGAATTTCAAAAAAAAATCTTAACTCTTATATCCTCCTTCCAATATAATTCAGGATATGTGTCTTGTTTCCGAGTAAAGTCAAAGACTACAAATATTCATCACTTTTTTATGTTTTTTCTTAATAAGATGTAGTACTACAAGTGAGGTGTCAGGAGATTGAATGGTGCTTACGTTGTGTTTATCACTGTTGTATGTTTCAACAAATGGAAATGGGCGTCATCTTATTAACTTCGTGGTAAATTTTCCAAAAGGATCATTCTTCTTGAAGTCGGTGAATGCATCATCATGAACGAATAATCAATTTTACATAGTTGAACTTGTTAATAAGGTGATTGAAGATGTTGGGATTGGTAATATTGTACAATTTATTAGTGATAATGGTTCTAATTTTAAGGCTGCTGGGAAGCTTTTAATGATTGGTCACCCAACCTTATATTGGATTCCGTGTGCTTCCCACTGCGTCAACTTAATGCCGGAAGATCTTGGTAAGAAGCTTACACCGATAACAAGAGTTGTCACTCTAGGTACGAGAATTGTTACATACATTTATGCTCATTTTCAAGTGTTAAAATTGATGAGAGAAATGACAGGGAAGAAAGAGTTGCATCGGTCTGCAAAGACTAGATTTGCAACCCAATATTATACACTTGAAAGCCTTGTTGAGCATAAAAATGCATTGCAAATGATGTTTGTCAATGAGACGTGGACACAGTCTAATGCAACTACAGAAGTTGTGGGGAAAATGATTGTTAATATTGTTGCTAGTGGTGCATTTTGGGCGCACTGTGATTTATCTTGTAATATGTTGAAAGTTGAAACCTTTAATAGATGTCGTAAGAATGGTGAATATCGAGCTGAAGCCAACTATGCATGGGTGTTATATATGAAGCAATGAGATTGGAAAGGAAAGGCTACATATAACATTTAGAGAAGATAAAGGGACTATGTACAAGATCATGGCTATTGTTAATGAAAGATGGGAGGACCAGTTAGATCACCCTCTCCATGCAACAGCGTGGTAATTGAACCCGTCTATATTTTATAAGATTACGCAAGAAGAAATGGACAGTAGCTCAAATTATTCGTAGCTAAAAAGAGGACTTTTTAATGCAATGGAAAAGCTCATAACTGACGAAAACGATCATGATAAAGCTATAAATCACTTGATATTGTACAATGATGTGTATGCAGCGTTAGGAACGCGAGCTGCAGTCATAAGCAAGGATACTACAACACCTTGTAAGTTTTTTCTTATTTAAAACATAGCTAACAAAAAAAGTACAATTACTTTATTATAGTTCAAGGATACTACAACACCTTGTAAGCTTTTTCTTATTGGCTTGGTATTTATTACGGATGATTGGTGGATCACTTACGGCGGGATGGATGTTCCAGAACTCCAAAAAATTTGCGATAAGGGTCTTGATCCAAACTTGTGGTGCTTCATCGTGTGAGAGAAATTGGAGCATATTCGGCGATGGAAGTACTCAATCCTTTATAATTGTTACATGTTCATATATGAGAATTAGGCAACGAAATTATTAGACTTGAATGTTGATAGACAAAGAGTGGTAGACTAGCAGTAACAAGATAAGTTAAGCAATATGTTTTCATGTCAAACAAACAAAAACATTCTTGTTCTCTTCTTAGATAACTATTAGACTTTTCAACTGACAGTAGTACTCTTCTATTTGTAACTTCTTCTTATGTGCATTGATATGTCGTTTTTCGCCCATCAGATGCATACAAAGAAGCGCAGTCGTTTCTTATAACAAAAGTTGAATGACTGTGTTTATTTCAATGCAATAAGAAATTGCAGCGCAGATACGAAGAAATACAAAGACATAATTCTGGGGGCCTGAAATCCCTTTTTTTTTGATGCACTTGATGAAGACCCTGAAATCCCTATTTTTCTTGGATGCACTTGATGAAGAAGATAACTGGTTGGACCCTGAGAACTTGAGTGATTTGCTTCATCAAGATGATGAGTTTACAGGTGCTCAAGCGAACCATGCTATGGCTATCAGTTCAGGACCAATTACAAGTAGTAGCCGACGAGTTCCTAGCAGCCACTCTCCAATTGATGACGTGGACGATGAATTTGATTCTGATTTTAATTTTGAAGCTCGAGTACCTTCCAGTGAGGGATTATATGGTGTTGGAAGTCCTTCGGCTGATCCTGCAAGCGCTATTATGGGTGATCTCCTTTAGAAATCTAACTAGTATGACGCCCATGTTTTTTGCCTCTAATTCTGATTTCCAGAGATGTAATTAATGTCAGACTTGGTATATCACTAACGTTTTTTGTCTTTTGATATGATTTCTTGAACTATTAGTTCAAGAAAGTAACTCCACTAATTTTGGTAATTTCGGTATATGTGGTGGATGTAATTACTGTAAATGTGATGGTGATGGGCTAATAGACATTTCTGCCAATGCTTGGTTTTGTTGTTAACGGTATAAGCCTCTAATCAGCTCTTATTTTGTAAGATTGAAATAAGTTTACAACAATAATTAATTTTCTATTATGTTTACATTATCTTCCACTATAATTATATCAATATATTTTTTGTTTGATAAATAATAAATATTAAAAAAATATATTAATAGTGTATCGCTTGTATATGACCTGGCTTGTACAATACCGATACACGATATTGACTACCTGCGTCTTAGGCTGGTCCAAGGCTGCATTTGCCACGCTATACTCCCAATTTCATCCTCAGTTGGAGGATGAATAAGATAACCATTCTCCTCAGTAGAAATACATGGTTGAGTAGCATTAGGAAAACTAATTTCAGTTGGGTGATTAGTAGTTTTACTAATTTTAGCAAATTGATCCAAATACCCATGTTATTTTGCAGACAATATATTTGTGTTTAGAAACCGGTACGTACACCAATGGCCAAAACCCTTGCATGATTTCCATTAATGATACTCGCGCATTATTTGAAATTTTGAATCCACCATTTCAATGGAAGGAAGTCTTAATCCAATATAGGAAATTGAACTGGAAGTTTTGTTTCATGGGCCAATGGGCTCACCCATTTTTCTTCGTTTTATATTCTTTCAAATGCCGGCCCAAAACCAACATACAGAAGAAAGAATTTCCAGCGGCCCTGTTTGTTTGTTTAATGTTTGTTCATGTTCAGCGTTGATTGGATTTATCTCTGAAGGTATATGAGTCGGTCGTTTTAATTGAGCACTTACGTGCTGAATCCAGATGTAGTCAGTCCACTAATTTCGAAGGAGTAATTGAGCACTTACGTGTTTTAATTGAGCACTTACGTGTTTGTTGGATTGGAAGTCATTGTTTATATATCGTCCACAACTTCCCACAACACCTAGTACTCATATTAAACTCGGAGCAGTATAATGTACAGTTTTTAAGTGTGCTGATGATTAAGTGACAAGGTGATATAAACGTATGACACTAGGTATGAGTTTAGACGATGAACTACCTGACAAAAAACTGAAGTACTCAACACATTATTCTTACAAAAACTGAAGTGACACTAGTTATTAGTTGCACTTTTTATTTACTTACAAAAGTAAGTTTGCTCCGAACATATCCTACAACATATTATTCTTCCACTATTTGTGTCCTAGATTTTATCTTGGAGACCATATCCTACAACATATTATTCTTCCACTATTTGTATCCTAGATTTTATCTTGGAGACCTTGCCGTAATAACCATGTAGTTTCTTGCCTTGCTTAAGAACATTCTTTCTCATACAATTCACTAGCATATTTCCAGTTCATAACCTTCCATATGTTCTTCAGATAGTCTGGTTTCACATTTTTGTACTGCAACAAAAAGAGACACTCACACAACTCAACTACGAAAAACTGAATAACTAGTATTGTCTATGTTGAGACAATCAATTCCATACTTTCAGGGTAGTGGTTTTACCAAACATCCAAAACATTTGACTTAAAAACTACTTAAGAACTGACAGGGAAGGAAATGGAAACTTGATGTCACCTGTAAATAGTAAGCATGCTCCCAAACATCAACTCCTAGCAAAGGTACCAATGTTGCTCCTTTAGTAACCAGTGGATCCTGTAATGGTTGTTGAAAATATGATTTTATTCCTCCCTACCAGGACCAACGCTACATGGATTCAATGAATACATTTCAAAAAACAGCGCTGAACTACGTACCAGGACCAACGCTACATTTCACAGTTTTGAAGGGGAATAAACTTGTGTTTACACAAACCGACTATTGCAAGATCAAGAATTGAACTACTTGTCTTATAATATTCCCTTCTCCCTTTTAATAGTATGGGGAAGTTTTCAGTTTCTTGTCATAATTTCATAACCATGAAACTCATGACCTTCTATGAAATTAGGAATGATTCTCGTCAATTAATGCATATCAGCAGACGGACACAGTGGACGCGTGGTTCACACTGAGAACACCAACCAAGGCTCCAAATTCTAATAACTTTACCTAATTACTTTGTAATCTTAACACCAAAACAATGCATTCATGCCAAAATTCGTGTCTAGTCTAGCATAATGTCATAGTAAAATATAAATGGATTATAGACATAGTTTAAAACCAGCATAATGTCAAAAATTCAACACGGACAAACTACCTAAATGGATCATAGACATAGTAAAACACGAGTGTCATCAAAAGTGTGCCCTACAATTAACAGAAGCTTAGTAAAACTTGCCTGATTAGCTGTGGTCTGAACCACAAGCCTCTTCATCTCTTTATCTAAACCTAGCCACTGCAAAATTCAAGAAAAAATCATGAAAAAAACAAATAATTGCTTCAAACAATAGTTATCGGTGAATGAAAATTTACAATCAACCGTGCATTCACACTTTATACAGGCACTTGGCAGACGAAGGGTCAAAGCATGCACTGGTTGAAAGCTCAAGCGCCACTGCAAATGGTATAAACAGCACTTTTTTGGGAAAAATAAACCGAACTCTGTAAAGCTAAATTACTCACCACCCAGCCAGACCCTTGTAAGGCAGCACCTTCGGCATTGATTTTCTGCACTAATTTTTCAAGAGAACCATAATTAGTGTCAATAGCCTCGCCAAGTGCCCCAATTGGAGGCTCACCACCCCCTTCCTGCCATGTATTTCAAAAGAACAAATTCACAGATACTCAAAGCAATAGTGAATCCATTATTTAGATGATAAAGAAGGCAAGAATGCTAACTTACATTGACAGGAATGAGATTTTTCCAGAAAATAGAATGGTTGATGTGACCACCACCATTGAATTTAATCGAGCTTTGCAGTTGAACAACAGTCTGAGAATCTCCGTTCTCCATGGCTTCATGCAATTGCTCAAGAGCCTTATTGTAATTAGTTATATAAGTTTGATGGTGTTTTTGGTGATGCAGTTGCATGATTTCTCCACTAATGACTGGTTCAAGTGCACTATAATCATATGGAAGATCAGGAAGTGAGAATGTTTGAAACTCCCTGCAAAACCCAGATCTCAGAATCTGTGATTTCAACCCTGTTAGAGATTTTTTGCTGAGTAGGGTTCGAATAGAAGCCATTGGTGATGGATTCTCGTCCTAAACTCAACCGGAGATGAGGAAAATGAGATTTTTTTTTTTTTGTCAAAGTCAAGAGAGTTGCATGGTTTTATGGAGGTTGAAGTGGCGACACGAAGTATGAAAAATGGCGACACTTGTACAAAGTAGGGAAGCTTATATGAAACGGCAAACAGGCATGAGGTGTTCATGGTGGATCAGCCTGACATTCGGGGACAGGGCGGTTGCCCGTTGCCCCATGATTTGCACTGATTTCTCTCGTGAAGTTTTGCTTCTGTTGTGATTTGTGACCGGAAAAATGTACCTCCTCAGTGAGCTCATCTTTAAGTTTTGGTTCCCTGAACATTTGAAGTTTGAACATCAAACATTACTACACGAAACTTCTAAACGATTTTTTTTAAAGAAAAAAGTGATTATGGGTGAGTGAATTATAGCTGTGGACCACAACTTAAGAGTTTCACAATGCAGTAAATCAATCTCCAGTGTGGACGGAACTGATTAAACAAGGCTCAATACTAACAAATTTCAGATCAGATGTTCAAGAAAAGTAAAATACAGAACAACCACTTTCTCTAAAAGCGCTTACAATCGATGTACTTGCTAAGTGGTACCACGTGTATTGATTTATTTAAAATAGAAACGTGAATTACTAAGAATTATTCCCTCAGTTTCAAAATAATAGGCAAATTTAATGTGTAATTTGTGTATAAAACCAGTTTATTCTTTTGAAACAGAGATAAAATAGAAACGAATAAGAATACTGTAAATAGATGTTTTCCACTTCCAAAATTCCACCATTCTACAGCAGAAACGAATAATTTGAAGTCTAAAACTTAAATCAGAAACGGACCCTTAGCCAACAAAGCCAGACCTCTGTTAGTCTGTTACATAAACTTTCACTTATCTCCATACGAAAAAACACATTAAATCTAAATAACCATTTTTACTAAAAGGGAAAATCCAAATATATATTAAGAAGGTTATTATTGGGGCGTCACATTCCACTAGAAAGGCTTCACTTAATAAGACAAAAACGGGTCACCATAAGTAATATAAAAAAACCCTTATCTCAAATAATTTTTTAATGACCAAACAACTCTTGTTTATCTAATTTTAATTTAGTTTAATTATTATCTAATCTAATTAGATTAAGAAGATGAATTTTGTTATATACTTGTGAATTCTAGGACAAAGTTTTTGTGGGAAGAAAAACTAGAGAGAAGATAAAAAAGAAAAATTTTGGAGAATTTTTTTTCAAAACCTAGATTTTTTGATTCACTCAACCAAAATGGATGAAACAAGTTACCAATTCGAGGTGGGTGAATCTTTGTATGATAGAGAAAACAAGTTTTACATTCCTCATGTTGGAGACCAAGAGATTGATGATTTGTTAGATGGTAGAGAGGGTTTGACAAAAAGTGATGATGAATCTCAACCAATTGAACCAATAAATCAATAAAGTGAAGAACCAATGGTTGAAAATCAACAGGTACATCTCTAAACTATCTCCCATGGGTTCAATTTCGGTCAAAACTAGCTTATGTACGTAAAAAGCTTGATATTTTTAGACTTTTATGGAATATTACGGTTGGGTTGGGCTTCGTTTCCAACCGTAATTAAATTT
The DNA here is from genome assembly GCF_003573695.1 of Papaver somniferum. NCBI lineage: Eukaryota > Viridiplantae > Streptophyta > Magnoliopsida > Ranunculales > Papaveraceae > Papaver > Papaver somniferum. The sequence goes on along the minus strand of NC_039360.1, from coordinate 160,957,619 downwards.
TACGCCTGGGTTTGGAAGAGGGTCGAGCTTCGTTGCCAACCGTAAGTTTGGTTTACGCCTAGGTTTGGAATAAATCCAAGCGTAACTGGTTTCCAATAGGACAAAACCAAAATTACGTCTAGGTTAGATTTTCCATCCAAATCCAGACGTAAATAGTTTTTGCATGGGTATTTATTACTTGTTTTACGTCTAGGTTGGGGTTTTGGATTTGCAATCGTAAGTAAAGACGTCTAGGTTGTATTTTCTTCTTTCCCAACCGTAATTACAAACGTCTACGTTAGATGTTGCAAATTCCAACCGTAATTATTCCTATGCCTTGAAATCAATAATTACGGTTGGGTCCATGTACCTTCTAACCTGGACGTAATTTTGGTTTTCCTTCTTTTTTGACTAGTGCTGTGATATTTCGGTTCATAGATCGTGCTTCCACCTAACCCAATGCCTTCTCAACCTAATGCAAACGAAATTCTAACTGAAGATTCATCCCATCACTATTTCAATGATTTGGTAAGTGTTTTTTTCTTTTTTTAAAACTAATGGAAAGATATGTTGCTCATTCACTATGTATTTGTTTTTTTACTAACTTTGAATTTTTGGAACATGTAGACATGGAAAGATAAAGAAGATGCAAAGAGATGGGCTAGAGAACTTGGCAAGTTAATTATGTGTATTATAGTTTGTAATGGATCAACCAATGATCGCCACTTTCAAATGGTTTGCGAGTGTAGTGGAACTAGAAAAAGTCATGTGAAAAAGGATACTGAATTTAAAGGAAAGACGAAGAGGAAGAACACTACTTTCACCAAGAAGACTAATTGCATGTTTCAAGCTTCAATTTAAGCACAACAAGAATAATGAAAATGATTTTTGGTATTTGGAGAAAGTTGTATGCGGTCGTCATAACCACCTAATACCGAAGACCTTTCTAAGCCATCCTTATGCGGCGAGGCTTAATGATGAAGAAAAAATGATTGTAAGTTCCATGACCGAAAACCGTATGAAACCCATTGATATACTCGGTCATATAAAGCTCCTAAAACCGTCAAATGTTTCTACTTTGGAAACCATCTACAACGCCAAAAAAAATTTGAAAAATCAACACTGGGAAAATAGAAATCAAATGCAACAATTAAGGCATTTGGGAGAGAAGTATAATTACTCGGTTTTCCATAATGAAGATGAGGATGAACAAATAAAGAATCTCATATTGGCTCATCCCAAGTTTATACAATTGGCGCGGTACTCCAATAAAGTACTTTTAATAGATTGGACGTACAAGACCAAAAAGTATGAGATGCCGGTATTGAACATTGTTGGACAAACTTCCACCAACTCTCCGTTTAGTGTCGCTTTTTGCTTCTTGGAAATGAGCTTGAAGAGAGTTATGTGTGGGCACTACAACAAGTGAAGTTATTCTACGTGGAGGGATATACTCCAAAGATGATTGTCACCGATAAGGAACAAGCATTGTTGAATGCAATAACGAGGGTTTTCCCGGATGCTCATCACTTTCACGTTCCACCTATAGAATAACATTGAGACTAAATGTAAGACAATAATTCGTCCAACAAAGAAAAGTGAAATGGTGAGAATAAAGAAACTACCGGTAGATAAACAAGAAGAAGCCAAAGAAAAATTCAAGAAGGATGACAAGTTGGCGAAACTAAGATGGGATAGTTTCCAAGAGGATTAGGATGCCATGGAACACTCTCTCACAAGTGAGTATTGAATGTCCATGCCAATAAGCGGCCAACTACTCGCCAATGCATTCAATTGCGTTGTCCATTATATCTAAAATGCATTGAGTTTCACATTTGCTCCGACAAGGATACCATTTGACGAAGAATCGTATAAAACAAGAAGAGTGGTGATTGGTTACGTGCACGAAAACCATTTAATCGGAATCCAAATGAATGAAGGATTCCTATTACCTCCATTATTCGATTGTAACGAATGGTCCAAGTCTTGGTGCAATAGATTCGAGGAAAGTTTTGAATTTTGGAAGGCACTACAAATGTCGAGGAGTAATGTCTCATTTGAATTGATGAGCGATGATGAGGATGACTAAACGTTCGTGAAGGGTGGTGAAAATATTTTGAATGACTCATTAGGAATAAAAGATTTTGTCTAGAAGTGATAATATGGTCATATGTACTTTGGTATTTTTTAATGAAGTATTTTGTCTAGGTTTGATAATATTATATGTATTTTGAATGACTTACTAGAAATATGAATGAAGTATTTTGTTGAATTTGTTTTCTATTTTTTTTTTGATAAAATTTTGGAACACAAGAATACTTATGGCTAGGTTCGTGTTCCAAATAATATAGTTTTAACTACATATTTTGCAATATTGATCTTAAAATCAAATGAACCACATGACATTACATAGAAATTACAATCCATTAAACCACATTATATTACATCAAAATTTCATTACAAAAAGACTAATAATCGGGTCTACAAGTGCGATAGAAGTCCTTCAAGATGTTGAAATGAGGTAAGTATTGGAAATTTGACCTTTTCCACCTTCTCCATTCTTGAATAGAACACTCTAGAACTTCAGAATCAGTTTCACCTCTAAGTCGTATTTGACCAATAATACGAACTAATTCCATAAATTCTTTAACTTGATCCCTTATCTTTCCGTACCGACAATACAACTTAATTCCATCACGTTTATACCGGTTTCAGAGCAAAAGTTTTCATAAATGGTTCTCCAAAAACTTGTAGTCACAAGACCATATTGACGTCGCTCTTCTCCTCTTTTTGGATAGCATAGTACATAGTTGCAGCAAAGACATAAATTGCATCCAACGTAAAACCAGATTCAGCCATAATCTAGTGTATTTCTTTCTATACTAGAGTAAGATTTTAGGTGTACATGGTTGATGTTGAAGATGTAATGTCTAAATAAAAAAAAAAAAGATGGTTGGGCATGTATGTTAAACTTATATATAACAAAAAGATGTGTAACGGATCTATTTTTCAAAAATCAGGTAATACAAGTTCCTAACGACTCTATTTTCAAAAATCAGGTAGTACAAGTTCCCAACGGCTCTATTTTCAAACCAAATAGGGACATAAAAACAACAAAAATCACTTTAAAAACGACTTACGTCTAGGTTTTAGAGAACACGAACCTAGACGTAATCATAGGAGCTAAGCAAATAAGGTTATTGTCATGGTTACGTCTAGGTTTGAGAGAAAGGTAACCTGAACGTAAACCTGCAAAATTCACATAATTTTTTCTGTCAGTTTTACTTCTGGTGTCTCCCAACCCCAAACCTAGAAACCTTCAAGATTCCCATAATTGTTGTTGTCAGTTTTATGCCTGGGTTTTTCCTACCCCAAATCTGGACGTAAATGTTCCTGAGTACCATATTTTGATTTTGTATTTCACTTTAAAAGTAGCAGAACAAATCCAATTTTTAGACTTATTCATTCATTCTAGCTAATACTAAGCCAAATTTGTGTATTCACTCAAACATAAAGATACGTAAATAGAATTCATTATAGCTAATACAAACCAAAGGAAACTTGTTCATAACAAACCAAAGAAACAACCAAAGGAAACTAAATAGTCTTCTACACCAAAGGAAACTTGTTCATAACAACCAAAGAAATAACCAAAAGAAATTAAACTAGAGTTTTAGGATAATGTCTACTCATTACGAGTACGACCACGACCTCTTTTGTTACCACCTCGAGTACGAGGACCGTCACGACCACCACGAGTAAGAGGACCATCACGACCACCTCGACCACGACCAAGAGCATGCATATCCTCTTCTGTGGATTCAGTTATTACTAGGTTATGGCTGACGTTGACTAGTATCCACATCTCTCGACGAATGCCTACTCCTCTCCGTGCCCCTCTCTAAGTCCTCAAGTGAAGCATCCTTATTTAGATCCCATAAGTCTTTGATTTTTTGTTGTAAAATATTTAGTTGTACACTTGGGAGGGCCTCCTTTTTTTTGACGCATGGAGTCAATGTTTGTGCCAATTGAAGACATTTCGGTTTCTATTTTACATACAAAAAGAAACATATTAGTACAAACAAATATATAATTATGAAACATATTTGTATAAATGTGAAATGGCGTCAAGAAAAATAACAATTTTACTTACCGTCTAGAAATATAGCGCCTTCCAATCCACATCAAATATACTTCTCTTTTCGGCTTCACGCTTCTTCTTTTCTTGAGCCTTTTGGATATATACCACCGCTTCCGGATCATTATTGATCACATGAGGATGACCAAAATGGTAATACCAATCCAAATAACCTTGTCCGGCTTCCTTTGTGCCTAGAGAAGGAATGAGCTCATTCATATGGATTTGGTATTGTGCATTATTGCGGTCGTTCCAAACATCAATACTTGGCTCTGGGATGTAGCTGAGCACGACATTGGCACTTTTTACGGAAGAAGTTTTAGCACACAATTTTAACTATTCTTGAGTGACTTTTTCTTGCACATAACCATATTGGCGCAGAAATCGACGTGGATTGGTCATTACGTACCCATGAAGATGAAACAAAGGCCCGTTGTAGGATTCCAAACTTGAAAAAACACGATGATCAATCTCTTCTCCAAACTGATCCTTCTTTAAATTTATGTAAGGATCAAATATCACATCTTCAACAGTGAGAGCATCCATTTTCAACCTTAAATCAACCATCTTCTCTTCTTTGTGCTTTACTGGGTGCCAAGTGAATACAAATTTTTTTATGTAAGAAGACCAATCTCATCGTCTGACCAAGATGTAGAAGGTCTCATGGTCGGAAAGTGGTCATATACCCATGCCTAACAAATTATATATAACCATAAAAATTATATAAATAAAAACAATAAAAAAATGATAAATATAACAAAACTGAAACTATATGAATTACCTGAAAAAAACCAACATTCTCAGCAAGTTCAGTGGCTCCAACCTTCGAAGTTTTTCGAAAACTATCAAGTAAAAAAGCGAGGGTGGCAATGCCCCTAGCATACTTTTTGGTCTCCTGAAAATCTTTTAACCATTGTAGATAATTGACATTTAGTCGATTCCCCGAGTTATCAGGAAAGAATATAGTACCAAGGGAATGCAATAGGTATGCGGTGGATAAACGACGAGCTCTTGTTTCATCTATCACCTCATGACGTTCTTCTACAGCCTTTTGTGTTCCTCCAAACATATCTTTCAGATTCTTCAACATTATGTTTTTGACAGGTATATATGGACCTTCTGTTTCTTCATCTGGTTTATCTCCACCAGCCCACTTAAATTGTTTCTCCGTCTCAGCTTGCTCCCATCCAAGTGTGTCTTTAACAAGGACATAAAGGTCTTCCCAACTCATATTGTTGTTAAAACCTTCAAAAACAGATTTTCCTTCAACGTTTAAGTTCAAGATTTGCTTCACATCATCCGGTGTTATTGTCATCTCGCCGAATGGAAGATGAAAAGTATCGGTTTCTAATCAATATCGCTATCTAAAGGCACATGCAATAATATAATCAAACTTATGTTGATGGTTGAGAATTCCTTTGCCTAGCCCTGTATCCAATACAAGATCACGAACCTCTTTACATTCTTCACTTAACGGCCAATAACCACCCTTTTTATGTTTCAGTTTCTTTATCGCAATTTCATGATCCTACAAAGAATGTATAAACAAGAAATTTGTTAAATTTCTAAATTATACCAAATAATACTCCCTCCGTCCCACTCCTAAGTGACCTATTTGAAATTTGCACAATTTTTAAGGCAAGCAAGGAAAATAGTATTTTTAATCATTTTTTACAATTATACCCTTATGAATAATAACTAGTGAAATTTAAAAATGGTTTATCTCTCAAAATACTCCACGGATGTTCGCAAATTTCATATAATTGAAAAGCATTTTAAAACACATACGTAACGAATATAAACATGCCTATCAAATTATACATATTTCATATATTATTTATAATTAACTAAAAGGATAATTCCGGAATATCTCATTGTTTAGTGATATAGGTCACTTATCATTGGGACAAAATCTAAAATCAAATAGGTCACTTAGGAGTGGGACGGAGGGAGTATCAAATTGAACAAAATCATGCAAAATAAGTGAAATTTTGAGATACTTACCCTTCTTTGGCAAACCTTAGCATCCCATGAATATGGATAACCAAATAAGACCGTAGATTCATCGGGCGCCTCACCCCAAATTATATCATTCTTCTTCGCAGGAAACAAATGATTGCCTTTAGGAATATGCTTGCCTTTTGGTGAAGGTATCTTCCTCGGCTTCTTTTCTTTCACTTGAGGTTTAGGTGTAGCTTGAAGTGAAGAAACAACAACTTGTTTTCCTTTTCCTTGAACAACAACTTCTTCTTCTTATTGTTGATTTGGTGTATCTCTAATCACGAGTGTACCTCCCGATATTACCGGTAGTTGAAATTGATCCCCTTCAATTTTTAGATCTTGGAAAATAATATCTTCAATTTCAGGACATGTTGAGATACTTCCTTAAATCATATCCTTCTTCTTGTTAGCATCCTTGGGAGACCTCTATAATCGACCCCACAATGAATTTCATGACGAGGTGTAGGAGTATCTTTTGGTGTTAAATTATTTCTCTACTCTTTTTAGGCTTTGCTCTATCATGATTCCTGCAAATTACAAGAAATTCCACTTATACAATCAGTATTGATGGATTAGTAACACAAGTCAATATATAAAAAAAAAATGATGTTCAGGATGAATTACGTCTATGTTCGACATATAGAGAACCTAAACGTCCTAATTTACGCCTGGCAAATGTAGTGTAAGAACCTAGGCGCAAAACCCAAAGTTGAAATTTCTTCAAAACATCCAGGAAGAATTACGCCTAGGTTTCAAACAAAATGTCAAACTGAAATTACGCCTAGGTTGACGATAGGAAAAATCAGTAACAAAACATAGGCGTAAAATTAGAATTACGATTGGAAATTAACTAAACCTAGACGTGATACGACATGCAAATCAAAGATTCGCTTGAATTGAACTAAACCTAGGCGTAAGTTCTTCAAAAACTAAATTACGATTGAAAAATCTAGTACCGTACCCAGGCGTAACACTAGCAGAAAGTAAATAAAACCTTAATTTTACTTCGATTTCTTTCAATCTAACCTATTTTAAGCACAAAAACGAGTACAAAGGGATGGTTTTGTTCGATTGTTGGCTTACATACACCATGGGTTGTTGTTGAGGAGTTTGAAAACTTGATTCTTCAATTGATTGAATCGGTGGAATCAGTTGACGATGAAGTTGAGGTTGATTGAGATGTTGATTACCATCACTGGGATCAGTTTGCTTCTTCCTCATCTTTCATATAGATTTCAATCCAACGAAGTTAAGTTTTTCGAATCGCCGATTAATCGAAAACGATGAAATGAATTGATGTGAAAATAGAAATTTACTATGAAGAAGAAGAAGAGAAAGAGGAGAAGAAGAAGAGAGCAGGAGTCAAAATGGTTGAAAGTGTGAAGATTAGGTTTTTATTGTGTTTTTGTTTTAGTTTTAATTGAAGGGGTATTTTGGAAAAATTATTATTAGATCAAAAGTATCCCTTAAACAGATTTTTGGTCACAATATATCCAAGTGAACTCCCTCTAAAAGAGTGTGACGCCCCAATAATAACCTTCTTTATTAAGCCTTGTATGGATAATTACCACGTGTATTGGTTGGTTAGAAAGTATGAAGCGTACTATCAAGAGTTTAAAAATAGGAACGAATACTGTAAAAGAGTATTCCACTTGCACTTCCACCATTATTTATAAACAGAAAACGAATAATCTTGAAGTCAAAAAACATAAAAAATGGACACTTGCACCAACAAAACCAGACATCTGGGAATCATGTATGCACCAAAAGTGTTACCACTTCCAATTATAATAACGAAAAGTGTCTGCGTCCAATGGATGAGTTGATGAGTCAGTATAACACACCTCAACATCTTGCTGCAAAAAATGGAAGCCATTGTTAGAACCCATTCAAGAGCTACTCCCTCTACTTTAGATTCCTCTGATCTGTTGGTTTTGTCCAAGAGTCATGATGTCCATAGTTAAAATTAGTATGTTACGTTATTAATCACTTTATGGATTAGGATTAGCTAATTAGAGTTTAGACATGTTCTATCCTCTAATTTAATCAAGTGATTATCATTTAATAGTACATTTTAAAGCATCCAGCCAAAACTCAGTACTTACTACTAATGGGGGAGGTACTATATATAGTATAGTTTAGAAGGAAAAAAAATCGACTATGATTATGACCACTTGGACTCTAAAGAGTTCACATCCTCCTAATACATTACAGTGCTAATCCAGTTGATAAGCTAGTAAAGGTACATAATGTTGGCTGTTTAGATTTGTTTTTGCAATAAAAAGATCTTGTAATATACACTTTATTGTCATCGATCGTTCGGGATCTTTGGTAATTAAGCCCTCGATGAATTGTTGAAGATAGTTTAACTTTTTGTGAGGATAACAGAAATCAACTAAACAGGCGACCCTCTATTTAAGATTCCTCCCACTCTGTTGGTTTTTCCCAAGAGTCACCTCCTCCGGTAAAATGAGCATGTTATGGATTAGGATTAGGATTAGCTAATTGGAGTTCGACATGTTCTACCCTCTTAACTTAATCACGTGGTTATCATAAAATAGTCATCCTAATACATTTTAAAGCTTCGAAACTAAACAGAAAAGTGTACTTATAACTTTCTATAATTGGTTACTATACTAATTGTATATCTTAGAGAAAATCGTTTGGATGATTATCCTCACTATTAGGAGTACCCAACTAAATGCTAATCAAATTTGATAAGGGTGGTAAACCAACTAAATGGGTGGATGCTTAGATTTCCTTTTGCTAAACATATACAGATATACTTCGTTGTCATCCGGAGATCTAAGAGTAATTAAATACGAGAATAATTTGATTTTTTACGAGGATGTCTAGGAGAATCCAAATTTAAGACCACCAACCGTAGAAACCGATTAAACCTTTCAAATAGGTGAAGAAGTAAATTGGATTCATTGGTTGGTATAGTCAGTGTCAATGTACCCACTTACTTAGTACCACCAGTACAAAGTATATATACAAGTAAAATGCTTGAGGATAGGTAGACATTCTTATAGAAGTATATGGAATCCTATTTGTACAACCTTCGTTCCAAATACATCTTCAAAGAATCTCATAACCAAAATTCCTAGGTATCTCCACGATCTATAAAAAGCCTCATCTTTCTCTTTGTTTGAAGCATCATCTGCAACATCTCCACTTTCAAAAAATTCATCTGCAACATAATCTCGGCTTATCTCACCATGTGTCCACTTGGGATAGACTTATGTAAGGATGATGATATCTTGGTCATTTGTACTGCAACCAAGGATGAAGGAGGAGGAGGTGGTGAAGCAATGTATGAACCAGAGCCTGGAATAAGAACAGGATTGATACCAAAGATTAAACTTGGATTTCATCAGTATCTACCAATAAATGAGGTTAGTATATATCCAAACCAAATCCAATCATTAACTTTACTGTGTACTTGTATATTCTGTACAACAATTTTTCTTTCTTTCTCTATAAACAATATTCATCCCATTTGTTTGTTCGTTCAATATTCCGTTCTTCGTTCGTAATTCATCATGATTTTGCCATTCCTTCTCAAGAACTATAATGTTTTCATGGTTTTTGATGATTTTTCAAAGAAAATGTTCTTTTTACCATGTCAAGCATTTTTACTGACAAAATATATTTGGCTATGGAGCCTAGCAGTATCCCATCAAACATTAATGGTAGAATGAGAAACTTAAATCACCAAATCTTAGAGTAATAACTCTTGGAAAATACTTGATTTTCCATGGATAAGTGTAAAATTGTTGTATATATAATTAAGGAAGACGTGTTTATTCATGTTGTAGATAATGGTTTTTATTGCGGATCAGAGTATATCTAGGCCTCTTAGAATGAACAACCGACTAATCTTGGTGTAATAATCTTCGGTTTATATATTTTTTTGCTAGTCAAAGTTGGAGCTCAAAATCTCTCATTTTTTCTTGGGTATTATCCACCAATGTCTGCTCCCTCTCTTCCTAGATCTTCAATTGGGATGCACTTTTTGTTTAGAATCCCCCTTTGTTTTATTAATAGTTTGTTCTTTTGGAATCTTTCTTGTTTTGCCTCCGGGCTTTCTTCTGGAAAGTGTACAACCCTTTTTCTTTTCTTTTTAATACGACACCCCCTTTTCAAACTTTTTTGACATCTGACTTTGTCCTTTTGACTCTTGTAAAGCAACATTCTCCTATATGAGAGCTCACTAGTGTTGGAGCTATTTTAGTACAAAGTCCGCTCAATACTAGTGAGGCAGTGATTTGGAGATTCCATTTTTATCTCTCAAACTAAAACAATGGGCGTTTCCTATTTATGGATAATGAAGCACAACTCATTTTGCACTCACGTGTTAAGATCTCGTCTCTTGATTGTCATGGGCATGTTAAGATTTCATCTCTTGATTTCTTTATAGGTCAACCTCTCCGTTGACATGGTTTCATCATTTAATGCAGGTGATGGAGGAGCTCACATCACTGGGGAAGATTGCAGGACCAATACTCATTATAAGTTTACTTTTGCACTCAAAGTCCATCATCTCTATGCTCTTCTTGGGATATCTAGGGGATATTGAGTTAGCTGGAGGATCACTTGCCTTGGGGTTTGCTAACATAACAGGGTACTCTATCATCAAAGGATTAGCTAAAGGGATGGAATCTATTTGTTCACAAGCTTATGGTGCAAGGAGATGGTCCGTTCTTACGCAAACGTATCAGAAAACTGTTGTTCTGCTTGTGCTTGCAACCATACCCATCTCATTGCTGTGGTTGAACATGGAGAAAATCCTACTTTGGTTGTCTCAAAATCCGAATATCACTTCTGTGGCAAGTGTGTACATCACTTACTCGCTTCCTGACTTGTTTGCGCAAGCCCACCTTCACCCAATAAGGATTTTCTTGAGGGCACAAAACTTAACCACACCTTTAACAGTAACTGCCCTGGTTGCGCTGATCCTTCATCTCCCTATTAACTACTTCCTCGTAATATATTTGAAGCTAGGAGTAGCCGGAGTTGCACTTGCCGCTGCTTGGAACACTGTTAACTTAAATATAGGGTTGTTATGTTATTTGGCTCTATCAGAAACAGCACTAAAGCCTTGGAAAACTCCTATGTCGTTCTTGTGTTTCCGAGGTTGGCAACCATTGCTTGCTCTAGCAGTGCCCAGCGCGTTATCAGTTTGCCTGGAGTGGTGGTGGTACGAGGTGATGGTGCTTTTTTGTGGTCTTTTAAGTAATCCAGAGGCAAATTTGGCTGCAATGGGCATTCTTATACAAACAACTGGTTTGATTTATGTATTCCCTTCATCGTTGAATTTGGGATTGTCAATGCGTGTAGGACATCAACTGGGAGCCGACCAGCCAACTAGAGCCCAATTGGCAACCTTAATTGGTTTAGCCATCGCCGTAATATGTGGTTTCACAGCCTTATTACTCAGTTTCTGCGTTAAAAATGTGTTGGGAACGATATTTACATGTGATCCACAGACTCTTGTATTGGTATCCGTTGCTCTGCCGATATTAGGCTTTTGTGAGCTCGGTAACTGTCCTCAAACAGCTGCATGTGGAGTACTAACAGGTTCTGCACGACCTAAAGTGGGGGCGAATATAAATTTCATCTCCTTTTACCTTATTGGTTTGCCTGTTGCGATTATTTTAGGCTTTGGGTTCAATATCGGGTTCAAGGGGCTATGGCTGGGGCTTGTTGCAGCACAACTCTCATGCTTGTGCATGATGGTGTTTGCATTGGTTTGCACGGATTGGAAGCATCAAGTGAAGAGAGCACAGGATTTGACTCAGGAGGCTGACAATGAAACCAAGGTGGATTTGCAAGAGAGCCTCCTTTGCTAACATCTCCACATCGGCACATCCTGATAATTGTTAAGAGTATTCAATCTATTAAAACTGTAAAACTACACCATGTAAATGTGGAGTAACCAACACATATAGTTCAAAATCCACGGGAGTAAATAATTTCAAATAAATAAACGGGTAACGAAATAATGAAACATAGCAGTTTAAAGAACCTAACAGGATCATTTCTTTTGTGTATATAGGAACAAAACATAATGTCAAGTCACACAATGGTCAGAGTACTTGAACATCGGTATTGAAAGTTCTTAATATTTATTATAGCCAACTATGGAGTGCAAATGTAGCTGTAATGATTTTCTCAGTTTCTGACATTTCCAGAGCTGATGAAACAATTGCATGGAAAGACAAAAAAAATTCATGCATGTAGGTCTTTGCGTAAGCTCCACCCTGGGTCTTTTGCAGCTGCATCATTATGGACATTATAACTTCCAATTTCAATGCTTATCTGTGGATCAGTCACGTCGTCTTCCAACTTCAATGCTGCTTCACTAGCCTTTAATTGGCTCTCGAGAGTACAGCAATAGGAATATAGTAGCATCCCAACCAAAGCTACAAAGATTCCAGCAATGTTGCGCCAGCTAAAGGGATCACAGAGCAAAATATATCCAAAGCCCAAAACTAGGCATGTTTTCAGATGTCCCAAGACTTGGTAGGTTACAGGAGATGTCTTTCCAATCACAAGAAATGTACTGAAGTTCACGGAGACCGAGATTAGACAGGATAGTACAATGAATACCTGCAAAATGATATGGCTAGTATTAACATAACGAACCAAGAACGTGAAGAGAATTGAGAGAACAATAATCAAGAATGAGTCTTGGATACGCACCGACACTTGAGGTGTATATTTGAAAGCGAAAACGTTTTGATTAGTTAGAAACGCATCTAGAAATGGTCCTGCGATGAACAATGTCGCTGCTTGATATGGGCAAGACTGATACAAGAGTTGTGTCGACGAAACCTTAAATTTCTTCTGGATGGTATTCGTCATCTGAGAAGAACTGGTTAAGATTGACACAAGACACACAGAAACAAAACGAAAATAAAACACACGCTAATGAGCATATGCTTCTAGCTGAATTCTAATGCAAATAGCATTGGTCTAAGGAAATTAAAAGTTGACTTATGTGATTCCATATTGCAACAATGTGGAACACTTGGAAGGAAAATAGTGAAAGATGCACATGAGGATACAATCTGAGCAATGCAAGTTGTGAGAACTGCAAGCAAAGATAAGACCGAACCCAGAGTGTTGAGCTGTAGATCAGTCACTGTTGCAATTCCGACACCCAGAAGAAGAATACTGAGTGAAAATTGAATACTTTTACTGCATTAAGGATAAAGAAAATATCATCACAGACTGAACTTAACAAAGATTACAAGCAACAAATACAAAGTTTAGAGCAAACCAACCTGAATTTCTTCTGAAAGAAAATTGTCTGCAAGAAAACAGTACAAGGGATAATTGCGAGTTTTGTCATCTGCATCAAATGTGCACAAAAAATCCAGTCACTTTCAGTTTTCACATAAATTAACGATTACGAAAAGATATTAACAAGAGTGGATACTTAAAAGTCAACCTGATAGAAGCCAACAGAATTGAACCCCAAACTAAGATTCAAAAGTCCAATGGATATACCATTAAGTACTCCAAAACCCATTACAGCTCTCGCTTCAAATGGTTTATGTTCAAACAATTTCATCCATAATGCGACATGAAGCGAACAAAACGTTACCAGTAGATGCCAACTTGTCAAAGTTGTAGCTGCATATAAAACACACAAATAAACAAATACTTAAAAAGATATAAAGCAGAATCTAGCATTATTAAAGCATAAAACAAAAACAATTCACTCACAATTTTATAGTTATTTAGTTTAACTTTAGGGACATCATTTATCATGTAATATCGTGCAAGACTGCTGATCATCATTTGCAGCTTGCCCTGAGTACAAAACATAATCTTAAAGCCATTGCAAGATAATCTGACTTACCGAAATGAAATCCGAGTGAGGTAATGAGTGCTTTGTTGCAAATCACTATAGATACTGATGAAACAACTGAGAGACTCAAAGCTCCTATAGTTCCAAGTTGAAACCCACACATCTTCTTCTTGTTGCTGAAAAAGAGTAGAAATCAAAATAAATGGAAGAGTATTCCAATAGAAGTCCTTCCATTTCGTCTGTGACGAATGAATAAACACATGAAACCAAGAGCATATAGAAGAGAAAAATCACGAAGAATTGAAAGAATGCTTTGGAACTAAAAAATGGAAGAACTTGGGCCTATGGATTGATAAAGACTCGATGGATGGGAACGAAAAACGAGAAATCGAAGTAGTTCTGACGTTTTAATAATATAATTACTTCAATTGGATATATCTTAGTAATGGAATCATAAGGCATTATTTATTGTTCTTCTCTAATTTCTCACAGAAAATTTAGCATTTTGAAAACCTTATATCTTCTCAAGAATCAAATGAGAACACACTTAATATTGTTTATGACCAAAATCTTCTTTAAAGTTAGTTATCTGTGGCCTTTATTGTGTTAATTTTTTTTCCTTTTTAGCTTTTTATTTCCTAGTTGAGTGGTTTCAGAGTGATGATGATGATGATTAATGTATTAGAGACAGACATAAAATTCATGAATGTGAAAGGGAGAAATATAAGGACATTTTTCTGCATGTTTTGCGCCGGTTTATCTGGTTTGTTTGGACACAAACTGGACCATTTTAATGTCTCTTTAAAGGTAATCCCTATTAGATCGTGAATCCTTTAATTAAAAGATCTCATTAGTATTAGTGCATCTTTTAAGACACTTTAATGCTAGTCACGAACTTTAATCCGTTATTCGTTGTCCGTTATTCCGTTAAAAATGCTTTCCTCGCCATTGATGCGACCCATTGGTCATCAGAATCAATTGCATGGATGCACAAGTTAACAAGACTCACTCAAATTTCATGAATCAGTCAAGAGGTTATGAAAAGGTGGTCTCAAAAACACGATTAACTAACTCATACCGGAATAAAGCCATGCATTGGTTTCGCACCTGAAAATGCTCATGGTAATTTCTGGTGGAATTTACCTTTTTTACCACCATATAAATGTAGTGTTACACTTTTTTTGTTAAGAGGGTGTTTGTATAAAACATAAAGGAGTACATTTTTCTGTGTGAAAAAAGTTAAAGCCTGATGGGTGCGAAATTGAAAAATGATTTCTAGAAGCAAAACTGTAACTCCTGGTTTCTGAAAGAATTTTTTAAATTTCTGATCTTTGTAGACTATTTCTCTATTTAATGTTGCCATACACGCTATAAATGTACCTGCAAATATATGGTCATGTATATTCAACCTTTGTTCATAAAAGACGATTCATCCATAATGATGTCGAATGCATGGTCCAAGGGACAAGGTTTCAGGTTAGTGGGTGATGAGAATTGGACGCCTTGTAAAGTATGATGCATATATTTCTAGTCAAATTTAACATTCAAATGGCAACTATGCCAAAATCTAAATTTATATGCATTTATGGAGATCGGATATCTTCGTGAAAAATAAAATATGGCCAACATTGGGATTCAACAAATGATACTAAAATACAAAGTGCAAACATGTTCTTGCCTTTCTGCATAAAAACAAATTCACTACAAAATAGAGGGCCTTTTGTGACGTTTTTCCTCTTTTTGTGGCGGTTTGGTCAACCGTCACCAATAAAAATTTTATTTGTGGCGCTTCTTGGCCGTCACCAATTGTACTACCACCGCCGGATAAATTTTGCTGGCAACTTCTGCCTGTCGGATTTTTGTATTTGTGACGATTTCACAAACCCTCACTAATATTTTTCTGCCGGTATTGGTCACCGGTAAACGACAATGGTAACCGGTCACCGGCGCCAGATTTTAGATTCTAAGAATCCTCAAAAACCTCAGGTTTTTTTTCAGAACATAAACTTACACCATTTCATATAAAAAGAGAAACTAAACTTAATAATAGAAACTTGCATTCATAACAAAGTTTTACATTGAAACTTGCATATGGGCGGGTATGGGCGGGTATAATCTAAAACCAACCTCGCACCCATATACTGCGGGTCTTCATAACCAACCCCGCACCCACAAACAGCGGGCGGGTAACAAAACCCGGGTTTAAACCCGCTTTATATTCAAGTATTTAGAGTAACTTCTATTCTCCTTGATTAAGTGAAAAAAAAAACCAAAACCCCCAAAATATTCATATCTAGGAAGTTCACAGATGAAGATTAAGTGTTGAATCTGTTGATTTTTCGATTGTTGTCGATTTCTGGTGAAGATTCGAAGTTGTTGTTGTCGATTTCTGGTGAAGATTTCTGGTAATTGTTGTTCATAGGTGAAGAAGAAGAACTGAGGAGGAAGAAGAGGAGAGGCCGAACAGAAAGAAGAGTGTAGAAAGTGAATGAGGGTTATCAGTTATCCTATCTACTAGTATTAGGGTTTCATAATGGACGACTAGGATTAGTTTTATCTAATGGTATATAATCTGCGGGTTTTTTGGGCGGGTATTAGCTTAAACCAACCTCGCACCCACATACAGCGGGTTTTTTTTTTCATAACCAACCCCGCACCCACAACGGGCGGGTATGGATTAAAAACCCACGGACTTAGCGGGTACGGGTGGGTTTGGGTATCGTGGGCGGGTCTTGTGCAGCCCTATATGCAAGTAAGATTACTGTTTTTGAATCAGAAATCTGGGCAATAGAACAACAGCTAGAGAGTTCAAAAAGGTAATAACTAAGCTTAAAAACATCTAAAGTGCCTGTGTAAAGTTTGGGACAAACTTTAAACACACCTGATAGCATGAAAACAAAAAAATGCATCATCACGTTCCCTTATATTCAAAAAAACAAGCACCTGTATATCAGTCACCCATTCATATATACCAACATCTTCCATTCATGGACTGTTCCTGATCTCCGCGTCAGTCGATGAAGTAGCAGTCTTGTATGTCCTGTAACATATAAACCATTTCAAGCATTATCAGCTGCTATGAATCTTCAGTTCAGAAGAGCAAGGAACTACAAAACGTAATATGTCCATCTATTGAATTCAGCTAGGCTAGCAAGTCTACCATCATATTTTCATATTTGTGCATATCAAACCACATACGAATTGAACTAGCCATAGCATTACAAAAACTACCAACGATGTAAAATTGTGGATCTAAATGTATGCCTTACAACAATATACTTAATTTCAAATCCACCCAAACACCATAATAAGGAGCAGTATGGCACATGCCAAAAATCAAAGTAAGGTATGAGGACTAGAGTAAAAAAAATATTTGATACCAAAACACACAGGCCAAAATGACCAAATTGCATAACAAAGGATTTGGTTATGTGCCAAGCAATTAGACATAACCAAGTTTTCTTGAATAGAGACCATTTGTAACACCAAAAGCAAAACACATAACAAATTTATAAGTTGAGATCACTCAAATGCAACTTTAATACACAAATATATAAATCCTGATCAGCTGTTTTATCTTGTTCTATGTAATAGTTGCAGATCAAATGTACACCTTGGTCCTTGAATAACAATAAATCTCTATTATACATGGCGAAAAACAAAACGGTTGATGTACATACGAACGAAAAGATCACCACTGGAGAAAAAAAGCTACAAGCAAGTGATGGAAACTCTGTTGCAGTGGTGATGGCATGAGTTCTGTTGTTTCAGCAGCTAAACAACATGAAACAGATTAAGGGTCGGACCACATAAAAATTAAATGATCGACTGAGTAATAGACACCGTATTAGGATTAAGCATAAATTTGATGGGAATCATAATTTTGACCCTTGATGTCAGACTACTACTAACATAATAGCGCGGAATGAGACCCTTAATGTGCAGCACTTATATAGCTAAATCTTTACTCTCCAAAATATTGCTAGTAGGAGGTATCCTCCACGAATAAGTTTTAAATCACCTTACTGTAAGACCCACTAAAGTGACATGGAAGTAGTCCCAACAGGTACAAAACTACACAATATTAAGATAACTTGTCATTGCTTATCATTAGCATCAGACAATGAACAATGTTGACTACTACAGCATGCATGGCGAACACTTGAAATAAAGAAAATGATGAATTAAGTAAGTTACCCTGGACTAGGATGCCCATTTGACAGGCTTGCGGATGGGGGACGCCGTCCTGGTAATGGTATCTGAAGCGTCTTGAGAGCAAACATTTGGAGATTTGTTACCAACCCATTCATCCTTTAACATCTGCAACCTAATAAAGTCACAACCAACGGATTTTAACGCAAGTCTGAAGCAACACAGTCACCACAAAATACAATTTAGATTTGCAAGACATGTCCATGAGGGACCAGGAATTCTGCTTATGCCAAGTTTCACAACCATATGAAGTTAAAGAGGATTACATTCTATATGCGTGTACGTTAAGTTATCCATCATTACAGCCTTTTTCTCATTCTTTCATTTCCCATGATAAATAAATAATTATATGTAAGCATTAAGAGTTTGCACAGTACCAAAATTTATTTGGATTCCCTCCTATTAACACTGTCAGCCAAATAAAAAATATAATATATTGTCATGTAAACAAACTATGTTTTCCTAAGGCAAATTAATCATTTTCTCAACCTATAACAAAAAAGCTAATTTTGTAGCTGTGTAGAGTGACTTGACTCTAGTTACCACCATTATCTTTCCTAACTGTATATTATGACATCGACTCTATGTTGGGAGAGGGCTCACCAGTTTATTCACTACCTTTGCTGAACAAATGCGCTGACTGGTGTGTCTGTATTACAGACTCAATACGTGCACCAACTAATGGTGCGTCAGGTCATCTAACGTAGATGTTCCCGCAGCCTAATTCTGCTAGATCAAACAAGGTGCCAGTAACCTCAAACATGCAATTCAAATAAACATCTTGTATGAGCCAATTCAGTTTCAAAGATGAGGATAGATGATGAAGCATAAGTTCAATTTCATAGTTAAAATGTCATGAGAGATGGATTACCTTCCACTGAGTTATCTGGTTGAGAATCTTCGGTTCAATAACATCTTTTGAATACTCAAAACTAGGACCTTCTTCTAACTTCTTTAGAGGTGTTCGTACAGACTGCAATGATATAATTAGAGAACAAGTTTGTAGAAAACAAGCTAAACACACTTCCACAAACAGTTTTTTCAACTAATATAAGAAAGCCATACCCTATCAGATCCCTCAGCCTTTTCCAGTGAATTGGCCGTGTTTACAACTTTAGACATTGCCTGTTTAGCTCGAAATTTGCAATCCCTCTTAATGTCACTCGAAGATATTGAATGTGCTGTTTCTTCTATTAACTTCTTCATTCTGCACATTTTCGTTCAAAATATATCCAGGCACAACCAAAACGCATTTAAGACTTTCAAAAAAGAAAATAAGCCAACCACAGAATCCTCTAACAGCAGTACGGTAATGGTTAAAATACATGAATATAAACTGTTTACCTCTTACTGTTTCAGCGTCAACCGGAAGTTCTGAACTGATTAGAAATAAACATTCTCTTCCTCTTCAGAACTTTTAGTTGGCTTGACTGAGGAGACTGCACATTGGTCTTTACTGCAACATTAGGAAATATGATATGAAGTTTACCTTACATGTTTTCTTAATTTTGTAGTGTATTGATGCAACAAAAATTGTCAGGGCCATACTGATACCTGCAAAAACTTGGGGTCTGCAGCATTTCAATTTGTATCTTCACCACCTTATGCTATTCCAAAACAATTAAATTTGACTCCATTAAAATTATTAACCTAAACCGGAGATAATAGAAACATTCATCATTAACCCCGTCATTCAAATTTTTCTTCCTAAATCAAATCTAACCTCGATTTGAGCTTAATCCATCTTCAAATTCATCTTTTCCCTCATTATTTCGCTGCACAAATCTTATTTCCATGTCACTCAGAAACCCTAATTTCTAGTTCTTCTCCCTATTTCACTGACATGGTTGTAGAGAAGCTCATCCGTCTTCTACAACCCTTTAATTCTTCTTCATGAACTCAACAACAGTTCAATCTTCTCCATGTTCTTAACCAAAATCGAAAATCGAAAGAAGGAATTTTCTGGTTTTATGAACCAAGATCGAAAGAAGAATTGAAAAGAAAAAATTTTTGTTCAGAGAACAGATCCGTCAATGGAACAACAGATCGAGAACATACGGACAAGATGGTAGCAGAGAAGATAAGACACGAGAGCAAACCTAGCTATCAGTTCTTCTCTTCTTCTTCAGCGGCGGAGAAAAATGGAAAACGCTAAGGGAAAAAAATGAATAAAACCAGATCTTTTGAGAAGATAAGGCAAAAAATAACGGAGTGACGGTTGAGAAACCACAGCCATTACTCTGCCGGGAAATTATTTCTTATGTCGGAAGCACCAAACCGATCACATAAAACTCTTCCATTGACTAATCCTACCATTTCCTACGGTTGGTCAAAATACCCTCACAAATATTGACGCCCCTAAAAAAAGAACCCTCGCCCCTAAAAAAGAACCCTCACTAATAGGACCTGTTTTTGTAGTGAAATATTATGCCAAATCTAGAACGATGATTGATACCAAAGTATGGTCTTGGTTGTTGTTTTACCTTTCTGTATAAAGACAACAGACAATATCAACTTGCAACCAAAATATTCCTACCTAAAATTTTTCTCTCATGTTTCCGAGGATAAGTGACGGTTTAATTATAACATGAAACTCATGTTAGTAAGGACTATTCTTATGCACAAGGTTAATGTTGTGACATGAAACTAAAAGATCTCATTAGTGTTAGTGCAACTAAGCAATGTTCATGGTACTGGTGTAATAAGATCAAGATTTGATAGAGCAGTTACTAATAATGAATGGGTTCTTCATTTTCCTGATGCAAAGCTTCTACATCTTCCTCAGTTAGGATCTGATCATTGTCCTATACTTCTAGATTCTTCAACTTCAGATGGAGACAGAAAAAGAAACTGGAAGTATTTCCAGTGTTAAGAAAGAGATGAGACCCTAAAAGAACAAATAATTGTTGCTTGGAATCAGCACATACATGGGTCTCATGCTTTTCAACTTTCTAAAAAACTGGTGTTTACCAGAAAATTTGTCTCAAAATGGAATATAGAAAAGTTTGGAAGTATCCAAAGTAATATACTTCTTCTACATCAACAACTTGAATCCATTCAGCAAGCACAGCCAAATCAAGACACTAACTCTCAAATTACACAAGTTGAACAACAGATAGAGCATTGTTATTAAATCCAGAGTGATTTTTGGGGAAAGAAATCTAGAGATCAGTATTATTTGGAAATGGATAGAAACACAAAGTATCATCACACTAATGCAAATATAAGGAAATCAAGAAATAATATTGCTGCCTTAAAAGATAGCAATGGTAATTGGTGCTCTACTAGATTAGAACTAGAAAACCTTCTCATTAATCATTATAAATCCTTACATACTTCAGTTTCTCCTACCAGAAATGATGCAATCTTGGAATGCATCCCTACAACCATCATTGCTGCTGATAATGCTGAGTTGATAAAAGTTCCAGATACACTAGAAATATTAAAGGCTTTAAACGATATGAAATCTTGGAAGGCTCCAGGACCAGATGGTTTCCCACCTGGTTTCTTCAAAACACATTGGGATATTTTTGGGAATGATGTGATTCAGATGGTTAACCAATTCTTTCAGACAGGCTACATTCTCAAGGAGTTAAATGCTACAAATGTATCTTTGATTCCAAAGACTAAGAATAAGCAGTTTCCCTCTGATCTTAGGCCAATTGCTCTGTACAATACCTCTTATAAGATTATTTCAAAAATTCTTTCTTCAAGAATGAAAAAAATGATGAATAAAATTATTTCACCACTTCAAGCTGCTTATGTACCAGGGAGGCAGATATCTGATAATATTCAGTTGGCACAGAAATAATTCATACTATCAAGAAAAAAAGTGAAGAAAAAAATTATCTAACCCTCAAACTAGATATGTCAAAAGCCTTTGATAGTCTTGGGTGGTCTTTATTTAAGGATGTTATGCAACAAATGGGCTTATGTGAAGAATGGTGCAGTTTAATCATGCAATGTGTCAGTACTACAAAGATCTCAATACTGCTCAATGGTGCTCCTTGTAATGCTTACTATCCCTCAAGAGGCATTAGACAGGGTGATCCCTTATCACCCTATCTCTTCATCATTTTTATGGAAGCTTTTTCTAGACAGTTAATTATACACAGCTGAACAAAAACATCAAATTGAGGGGATTAAAATAGCTCCAGGTGCTCCTTCTATCTCCCGTTTATTCTTTGCCGATGATTGTCTGCTATTTGCCAATGCTGATTTAGATAATGTTAATAACCTCTTGCAAATCATTGAAGAATTTGGGGCTTCATAAGGACAAATGGTTAACTTTACTAAATCTAGTGTCTATTTCAGTGCAAATCTGCCACAGAGATTTTGCAGAATTCTGTCAAGAAGGATCAAAGTTCCAAGAATGAACCCAAATGAGAAATATCAGGGTATCTCTCTCTTAATTGGCAAAAACAAGAAGCAATGCTTCACACATCTGCAAGAGAAGGTCAAGAATAGATTAAATAAATGGGGAAGCAGTACTTTATCCCAATGTGGAAAATCTCAAATGATCATAACTGTCACTAATACAATTCCTTCTTATACAATGAGTTTTCTACAAATTCATATGGAGATCATCAACAACATAAATGCTCTGCAAAGGGATTTCTGGCGGGGGTTTGATGAGAAGAAGGGTACTTACACTATCTCATGGAAGTATCTTAAAAGACACAAGAATATAGGTGGTCAAGGTTTTAGGGACTTAAATATCTTAAATCAAGCTCTACTTGTTAGAGCAGCCTGGAGAATATGCACAAACCCTAAGGCTCGGTGGGTTAAATTCATGTATGCAAAGTACTTTCCTTGTACAAGATTGTTACATGCCAGTATAAAAAGTGACTGCTCTTGGGCTTGGAAGGCCATACAAAGGCACCTTGGATTCATAAAGAAACACAGCTTCTGAAGACTTGGTATTGGAGACCAAATAAAGATATGGCTTGACATTTGGGTTGTAGGTATGGACTTCCCACCTACACCAAAACAAGAAGCTACAGACAGTGAAGATTTCATCTGGGTTAATGATTTATTTCTGCCAAATAGTAGAAAGTGGAATGTGGATTTGATTAACCACCTGTTTCAGCCAGATATTGCAGCTCTCATTCTGCAAATGAGAATCCCACTTGCTTCTAGGAACAAACTTATTTGGAGATTAACAAAGAATGGGAATTTTACTCTAAAGTCTGCCTATAACAAACTTTTTGATGATAGTTTGGGAAATTTGTAGGTCTCAAACTTGATCCAAAACACAAGCCTTAAATGGCAGGACTTTTGGAGAATAAATACTTGGCCAAGAGTTAGACACTTTTTTTGGAAGTGTCTCAATGATATGCTACCTACTAGAGTGAGATTAACAAGATACAGTGGGCAGTTCTCAAAATTGTGTCCATTCTGCAGTCAACAAGATGAGCACATAATGCATGTCCTTTTTAACTGTTCTTTCTCTAGAGCAGTCTGGATGATGGTTCCAGGTGGCAGTGGAGTTCTAACAGCGGCTGCAGGCATTGGGTTTGAGACTTTGTTTGAAAACTGGTACAATCAAATCTTGAGTCAGAGTGGACAAAGTGATTGGCTGAATATGGCTATGGTGGTTACTTGGAGCATTTGGAATGAGAGATGTGAAGTGGTCTTCAAAATAAAAAGGCCAATCCTCAATCTACTTCCAATAAGGCAATACATTTTACTATTTACACTGGAAAACTTAATAACAGGGAGCCTTCAATGCCTGATGTGGCATATACACCATCTATTCCTTTAGTTGTCTGGAAACCATCATGTGCACCTTATCTAACACTTAATTGTGATGCTTCTTTTGACTTAAATACATGAATAACTGGGATTGTTCTTGTCTTACGTGATTGTACAGGAAACTGGAGGGGAAGCCTCACCAAATGTTATGCAGGAGTAGCTAATTCAGAGCAAGCAGAATGTATCACTCTCTTGGAAGCAGCTATATGGAGCAAGGAATTGCTGATATCCCACATTGTGATACAGACGGATTTGAAGAACATTGACGGCTACATCAACAATAACTCACCTGCCATTGCCTGAGAGAATGAAAAACTCTTGTTAGATGCTATTGTTATGTTAAACACCAACTTATCCAGTTGGAAATGTCTTTTTATTCCTAGAGTCTGTAATAAAGTTGCTGATGAGCTAGCTAAATTCAGCAGAAAGTTTAGCGTAGAGAGAGTGTGGGCTGATAACCCACCTTCTGTCAGTTATTGTCGAATTTTACAAACCTTACGCATTAATAAATTTCAGATTGTTAGCAACAAAAAAAAAGGTTAAATAAATCTGTTTGATTGTCCAAAAAATAAAATAAAATAAAATAAATTGTTTGACATACCAGGTGGCATGGCAAACTAATTACACCACTATGGGAAAACCACTGAGCGAAAAGAATTCTAGCGAATGAAATTCATTAAAGCGCTGGAGGTATTGTGAATATCGATGGCGCCATAGATATCATTGCTCGATTCAATATCGCCAGTGTCATAGATATCATCGCTCGATTTCCGTTACATTCGTTTGACGTTATACCGCTCAACGGCTATTTCCCCCTATTTTCCTATATATACTCCCATATACTTCTTCAAATCACTCACTCCTACTTCTACATATATTTTACCAATTTCTGTATTTGTGTCCGCAATTTTAAATTTCATAATCATCAATGGAGAGATCCAATGAAGAGACGAATGTTATTATGAATTGGTTTAGATTACAACAACAAATGCATCAGAGAAGGTTGCAAAAACTTGAAGATGAGGAAGCTGAAGAATATAAACTAATCGACACTTTGATGCTCGTACATTCGGGCCAAATACCTAGAGTTCCAGAGCCAAAAGAAGTTTACTCAAGAAGATATACGTGGAGGAAATTTTACCACCAGAAGCTGATGCACGACTATTTTCTTCCCAATCGTGTGTACTCCGATTAAAAAATTTCAAGGTTGATTTCGCATGCCTCGGTATCTGGTGAAATTTTTTATTGAAGAGCTTTGTCGAGTAGAACCTCAATTTAATTATCAGTTTGATGCCCTGAATATTAGAGGTCATAGTCATGAACAAAAAATTACTTCGGCTTTAAGGATTCTAGGTTATGGCAAACCAGTGGATGCAAACGATAAGTACCTTCGTATTGGTAAAACAACTTCATTCACTTACCTTTCATTGTTTTATGAAGTAATAATTAATCATTTTGGTCCAACATATTTACTAAAGCCAACCGAGGAAGATGTTAGACAAATATTGAGAGAGAATGAGGAAAGGAGATTCCCAGGAATGCTAAGTAATCTTGAATGTATGCATTGGGTATGGCAAGGATACCCTGTTTATTGAGCCAGTCAATGTAAGGGTCATTTTCCGAAACCAACTGTTGTCTTTGAAGATTCTTCTTATTATGATTATTGGATATGGCACGCTTTTATTGGTCTTCCGGGTTCACAAAATGATATTAATGTTTTGCACAAGTCACCTATGTCTGAAGATCTGAAGTATTGAATTTGTTCAAGTCCGTTTCATGATCAAATTTTAAAGTAAAAAAGTCGAAAACTAGTTGAGAATAAAATTTCAAAATAACTACAAAAAGAAAAGGTTACATTTTACTTCTAACTTGTGGGGTTAATTTGGTTTATAGAAAAACAAAAAAATGCTTGTTTTTTCTGGTATCCAAACACTTTCTTAAATTTTTCAAGGACATCCGCAAATTCCAAAGAGACCATCATCAGTTGCATATGATGATAGTTAAAGGTACATAAGGTGATCAGCAAGTCCCAAACAAATATGATCAATAGAAACTATCATCAGTTGCATATTGATGTGACCCATTGATCATCACAGTCGATTGCATGGATGCACAAGTTAATAAAACTCACTCAAATTTCATGTATCAGTCAAGTGGTCATGAAAAGGTGGTCTCAAAAACACGATTAACTGAATCACAACGAAATAAAGCCATGCACTGGTTTTGCACTTGAAAATGCTCATGGTAATTTACGATGGAATTCACCTTTTCTACCATCATATAAACGTAGTGTTACACTTTTTTTTTTAAGAGGGTGTTTGAATAACACATAAAGGGGTACTTTTTTCTGTTTGAAAAAAGATAAAAGTTGATGGGCACTAAATTAAGAAATCATTTCTAAAAATAAAACTCCTAATTTCTTTCCGAAAGAATTTCTGTAATGGGTTATGTGGTTTTTGGTACTTGCATTTTGTCCAAAGTTATTATTTGGTCTAGCAATTGTCCAACTTAGGGTTTGGTACTTGGAAATGACGTTGACTTTCATTGACTCTCGTTGACTCTGTTAAGTTCAATTCTAACTAAATTATCATACAAATATTTATGCATTTACTATTTTAACCTTGTCACACACTTTTTACACACTTCTAAATTAACCTAACCTAACTCTCCATCTCACTTTCACTTTTCCTTCTTCACTCTTCATCTGCCGACCAGATTTACACCACCCAATAATCACTCCAACCAGCAGCAGAACGTTGCTTAAATCCACCGAAAACGATCATCGACGACATCAATTATCAGAAAAAAAAAACAACAACAAAAAAAAAAACAATTCATTCATCAATAACAAATCAACCAAGACCTGTTTACCACCATTTAAATCTCTTCATTAATAAATCAAAAAAATCTTACTATCCCGTCATCTAAGTCCAATTTTCCCCCAAACCCTAAATTAAATCTTGATGTCTCTAATTTTTGGTTAAAATCATATTGTGATCATAACCCACTGTGATTCGATCAAAACCCATTCACCAATTTCAAGAAAACTCTTCAACATCAATCTGTACTTTTCGCTGTCTGTAAATCTGATTCATATGATTTACCTTCTTTTGAATCGATGCACTATGCACTTTCATACGAACTTCACAAATATGAAAACTCAATCCAAACCTAATTCAATAAGTGTGGTTTGTTACTGTTTTAGAAAATCAACGAATAAGAAGCTAATCCAAATCTGATCTTGAATTAGGGTTAATGAATCGCTATTATGTAAATGTTAGTAAGTTGGAGGGTGTAATAGTAAACTTATTTATTAATTGCATTTATATAAAAAAAATTAATAATTCTTTAACAGAAGTCAAGATTTAAGATAATCAATGCGGATCAACGTTATTTTCAAGTACCAAACACTAAGTTGGACAAAAGTTAGACCAAATATTATTGTTGGGCAAAATGTAAGTATCAAAATCTAAATAACACTTCTTTAATTTCTGATATTCGTAGACTATTTATCTACTTCTTATTGTCATGTATATTTAACCTTTGTTCATAAAAGTCGATTCATCCGTAATGATGTCGAGTGCATGGTCGTAGGGGCAAGGTTTCAGGTTAGTGGGTGATGAGAATTGGACGCGTTGTAAAGTATGATGCATATATTTCTGGTCAAATTTAACATTCAAATGGCAACTATGCCAAAATCCAAATTTACATGCATTTATGGAGATCGGATATCTTCATGAAAAATCAAATATGGCCAACTTTGGGATTCAACAAATGATACTAAAATACAAAGTGCAAACACGATCTTGCGTTTCTGCATAAAAACAAATAGTAGTATGCCATATCTAGAACGATAATTGATGCCAAAGTATGGTCTTGGCTGTTGTACCTTTCTGCATAAAGACAGCCGACAATGAGATTATATTCCTACGTAATATTTTTCTTTCATGTTTCCGAGGATTAGCAAAAGCTTATGACATGAAACTCGTATTAGTGAATGATTTTTTTTGGCAAATGTCAATATAATACGGTGGTAAAGTAGTTGGTTGATGATATCAGTGACGCTAGCTATTTGAGTTCGAAACTCATCCGCTCAACACCGAAAAAGGAAATTGTTTTTGGTTTCTTAAATTATAGTTTGACTAACTGTTAGAACTTGTTGTTGGAAAAAAATACAGTTTTATGTGAATAAAAATTACTAATAAAAAGGTTTTTCCAAAAATAAAAACACCTTCCAAATTTTATCGGGTTAGGGTTTTATATATATGAAGAATTATTTTTTATTGTATATATATATAGAAAAACCTCTCTAATATCCCCCAGGGTTTATAGTACTTCTTCTTCGTTTTTCCGATCTTTGATACGGGGGTTTTAAGTGCTAACGATTCGTGAGTTTTCCGCTGCCAAGTTCTAGAAGGACAAGTTTGAATGTGCTATTCAAGCTTGTTAAGATTGTTGTATCTTGGAGGCAGATGTACCCGTAGGGCTATATCATCATCTTTTTAGAGTGTAGCCGGGCATTCTTGTCTTAAGGACAGTATGTTGAACATGCGCCTCAATCTACCATTACCGTTTTCTTGTTTCCATGATGTTTAACAGGGATGTTCAAGTCATCAACAATTGAATCGGAGACGACACGAAAATCAGATAAGTACCTCTTATATAAATTAGTTATTTGATATAATATCAATTTTAATTGTTATTCACTAACAACTTAAGACAAGAATTTTCATAAACAACAATTAAAATTGCAGAATTGGGTTTAATGATTAGGACCGGTAAAGTGGAGCATAGGTCTTGATTTTTCATGAATCTAAATTTTCTTTTGAACCCTAAGAAGAAAATATGCACCACGTAATTATTTACATGGGTGTTCGTCCCAGAATCCATAACTGATTTGTTTGTGCGCACTTTGTAGACTAAATAAGTGTATGAGGGGAACATAAAATCTAGCTAAATATGAAGCTTTATTATGGACGTGAAAGAGCTTGTATGTGCTGTAAAATTGACTAATGAATTAGTGTCTAGCCTACTGAATCGAAAAGATTAATTCGTAAACAGCATGTGTTGTATAGTTTGTTTTAGAGATTGCTTATCTCTCAATTTCTTCTTTAAGGCCCTATATATCAAACGTGTTAGTAGGTGATAAGATCGAACCAAAAATTTATTTCAAGTAGCTGTTCGTTACCTTGCCAGTGATAAATTATTCCCATACCTTTTGAAACCATAAATTTATTGTTGTATCGTTTTATTGGTATGTCACAAAGTTCTGATCGTTTTCATTATGACGAAAATCAGGCGGGTCAATCTGATAATGTTCGTAGATCTATCAGTTGTAGTGTGTTTGGTTCTTTGGTCAATAAATATCTACCACATCTTTTGGTACCTTGTTTGGACTTGATATTTGGGAGAAAAAAAGGTGACAGCAGCAAGCATCATCTGGTCTAGTACCTACACGAGGGTTTCGACGTTCCAACTTGGTACACATGCTAAGGAGCTGACAAGTGAGTACTGGAATTAATTGGCGTTTGAGCAAGGAATACGTCCTTGTGCTATTTCATTACGAATCTACTGAGGTACAACCTTTATGGTCATTCAACTGCCATAATCGAAGTCAGGAATAGTGGGCATCTGGCCTGGTACATATACAACAACATAAATATACCGGCATGTATGATGCATTCGGTTACTTGAAGGACGGTAGTCCTTTCCCACCTGCACAATTACGGATTAGTTGAAGATGCGAAGTTTATCCTACATAGGTCATCACTAGAAGCCACAGATGTTTGTTGTCTTCTGCCTCTGCTCCATTCTGCTACAGTGGTAATAGCCCCCAGGGAAGGAGATCTCCACCTCCACGACGTCGTAGCATCACACCTCGACGAGGCCGTAGCTTTAGCAGGTCTCCACCTCCATATCGTCATGCTCGTCGTGACTCACCTTATTCAAATGGAGATCGACAGGAGCGGAGCAGGAGCTGAAGCCGGTTGCCTTATATATTTTGGTGTCGAGTAGACAAAGGAGCTGCGACGAACACTTAAGCACTGACAAGTGAATACCGGAAGTTGACAATTGAATACTTGGAAGCTCTTCTTCTCAAACAGACACAACTGATGATAACTTCTGTCACTTCCCATTCAAACATCTACATGGCTGTCAGGATGGATTAATGGCAGAGGTCTTCCAAAGGTTTCTTTAGCGAAACATTGATGTATGCATCAACGTGGATGGAAGAAGGCGTGTAGAGGCCGTGAAGGAGTTGTTCATGGTGATGTCGTGGAAGGACCTTGCAACAGTGCAGGAGTTGAATTTCTTTTGCATGGTTTAGATAAACCTGCTGGAGATGTTTTGAGTGCTCGGATTTTGTGGACGTTGTTGCTGTTGATTCTGCTTCAGTGAATGGGGCTATGATTGTTTCGGAAGATGCTGCTTAAGATTCGGAAGATGATGCTGTTATGGATCTTTCTACAGACCTTCTCAACGTTGTTCTTCAACGACAATTCACGACTGTTGCCAGAATTTTGTTTCATAAACTTAATAATTTGAAAGGTGGTCGAACTGTCTAGCCCGGTTGATATTTCATCCATAAAGAGTGCTTTTGCTGTACCAACCAACATCTCTCCAGTTGTCACACGCTTCTTCTGTCCACCAGAGATACCCCTTGCCATGGCGCCACCCACCATTGTATCAGCACAAATATCCAGCCCAAGTATCTTAAGAACATAATCTGTGACTAAACTGCTCTCTTGTCCTTCCACGGCTGTTGCCTTCATGAATGCATCGATCTCAGGATCTGGCTTTATCCCAGTTTTTTTTTTCTCGTCTTGACAACTCTGCCAACATGTCGAATCTGGGACCAACTCCAAAGCAGCGTCCAGAGAAATCCAATGTTTCCCTGACTGTCATTTAAAATGTACTTAGAAGACAGTGAGATCGCTACTGTTTGCAAGAGTCTGTGCTAGGTGACACACTGGACTTGTGCTTGTATACCTGTGCTTGGTGACACAAAGGAAAGAAAATACGATCCTGGATATATCTGAATCTCTACAGTGGATGATGACCAGCAGTTCGAAGAATAAGAGGTGTCGCGAACAAAAATGTGGCTTGAACGAAGTAGAAGTTAGTCAGGGTTCTCTTGGGGCTCGAGAGAAGTCAAGCCGTGTTTGGCAGTGACGGGAAGCTGAGCTATGAATAGATTTAGAGACAGAGAAAGAAAATGCAGAGATTGACAGAGTTTGAAACTCAAAAGAAATTAGTTCTCACGGTAATCAGACTGTCCGCGGAAGTTGTTGAGCAACACAGAGAGAAGACGTGGTGCACCATTAGCTAGAGTTACCTTCCGTCATCCATTCAGGTACAAACATCAGAAGGAGTTGTTCCTTGCGGCTGAGGGGATGTACATTGGTCAGTTTTTGTACTGTGGGAAGAAAGCTAGTTGGATGGTTGGTAATGTTTTGCCATTGAGATCAATTGAATATCAAAATATTCAACCATATTTTGATGAGCTTCAAAGATTTAGCGAGTCTGCAATGTCCTCCTGGAAGAGTGCCAGACAGATTTTGAATCAGCAAACATGAAGGCACGAGAGACAAGCCAGCAGACTATGACTGGCGTGTCTAATCAAAAATTATGAGAACGAATACAAAGAGAGAGGTCGAAATTGTACCACATTCTTGAATAACTAATTTTTATCACTAACCTTGGTTGTGATTGTATATAAGTTAATCAGGTGAATGACTAGGTGCAAAGATGAGGCGATGGATGTGGAATTGGAACACTAGATTTTGCGAATCAAAGTGTGTTCTCCATCAATAAAATCATGCGAAGGTACAACGGTACTCGTCGGTATGAGAAAGTTAATTTGCCAATTCTTTTGAATAAGCATGCAAAGAGAAGTATTTAAATGTGGGGGGATAAGACATGTGATCTTGTAATCCATCAACGATGAGAGGATCAGTAGATGTGCATATCCGCGTTTAACCTGGGAAAACACAGGGATGCTCTGTTTAGAAGACCAGAGATTGGAATGCATGAGGTACATAATTAATTTCAATTATGTGATATATGCTTTACAACCACCTATGAAATATGTGATATGTTTAAGA
Source organism: Papaver somniferum (assembly GCF_003573695.1). Lineage (NCBI taxonomy): Eukaryota > Viridiplantae > Streptophyta > Magnoliopsida > Ranunculales > Papaveraceae > Papaver > Papaver somniferum. The sequence goes on along the minus strand of NC_039360.1, from coordinate 160,925,608 downwards.
TTTGACTGAAAGACCAAGATGGTTGATATGATCTAAATGATCGAAAGGATCCAGAAGAAATTCTGAAGGAAATGGTTTTTGTCAAACTCGATGCGTTTAATGTGTGTTGTAAATGTGCAGTATAGCAGATGTATACAAATACACTAGTATCTCAAAAGAATTACCGGGATGATCTGATCAGAGACTTGCAATACAACTTGCAATACTTGAGGTACATCTTAAATTGTGTATGTAATACATATTGTACTGACCTTAAGAGATGTTGTTGTTTCAGGATATGGATAAATCATAGCCTATGTGTGTATCCTCTTAAGGAGTGTTTGTCTAAGGAAGTCCTTAAAACAGACAACATGAACTTGTATATTGAAGAAATCAAAGTTCGTGTGCTTTAATTCAAGCATAAGAGGAAGACGAATGATTACTAAGATGCTTCTTAGAAGATATTCCTCTGTGACCGAAGCCTGTGGCCATCATTGCAGAAACTCAATTGACTATGTGAGTCTAAAGTAAATGAGCAATGACAAAGTCTAGACATACTCGAAGAAGGCTAATTCGGTAAGACAACTATACTCTTTAATGAAGTAATTTTAGTTGATTCGCTAAGTCAAAAAGAGGTCTCAGTAGACATGTAAAGTCAAAAGAGAACCTCACAGACTTAGGGAAGTCAACAGAAAAATTAGTGGTCCTTTGACGAAAGGATTTTCTAAAGAGATAGTTCGTGATTATACATCGAGGGGGAATGGGACTTAAGCTCATATAAAATAAACTTGCCATGAAGGATACTCAACCTTGCTGACTGGAGATCCCAAGATCAAGGTTTCGAATGAGACAACTAATTTATGGTAGGTAAAGGTAAACACTATCAGAGAATTATATTCTCTCTGTCCCTTCCCTATGGTGTAGATGTGATAGTGTGACTGCATGTGAAGGGTGACTTTAATAAGTCTTAATGAGTTCCATAGTTTCAATTTAAGATTGAAGTGGGGTGTAGCAGTGAACACTCTTAATGGAACTCACCTATCTGAATGAGGAAGTGGGTCGCTTTCTATGAGAATATGAGCTGATTCTCTAGAGCATTCTGAGAAACAAGACGTCCAGGGCCAAAATGGACACAACGGCGGAGCTTGGCAGCGACCGTGGAGATATCATGTGTGGTTGTTATCGCGAGTTACACCAAATGTTAGACAGTTCAAGACCTAATGGACACTGGCTAATAAGTAGTTCAGGTAACCTCTCACTAAGCAAAGGTTCAAGACCTTATGGACACCTATGCCTATTCATGATATTTCTTGTTTTCCGTGTTTTATCGTATTTTTATTCATGTGGGGGATTGTTGGAAAAAAATACAGTTTTATGTGAATAAAAATTACTAATAAAAAGGTTTTTCCAAAAATAAAAACACCTTCCAAATTTTATCGGGTTAGGGTTTTATATATATGAAGAATTATTTTTTATTGTATATATATATAGAAAAACCTCTCTAATATCCCCCAGGGTTTATAGTACTTCTTCTTCGTTTTTCCGATCTTTGATACGGGGGTTTTAAGTGCTAACGATTCGTGAGTTTTCCGCTGCCAAGTTCTAGAAGGACAAGTTTGAATGTGCTATTCAAGCTTGTTAAGATTGTTGTATCTTGGAGGCAGATGTACCCGTAGGGCTATAGCATCATCTTTTTAGAGTGTAGCCGGGCATTCTTGTCTTAAGGACAGTATGTTGAACATGCGCCTCAATCTACCATTACCGTTTTCTTGTTTCCATGATGTTTAACAGGGATGTTCAAGTCATCAACAATTGAATCGGAGACGACACGAAAATCAGATAAGTACCTCTTATATAAATTAGTTATTTGATATAATATCAATTTTAATTGTTATTCACTAACACTTGTAGGTAGTAGAACTCTTCTTACAAAAACAAGGGGAGTTTAACATAAACATTTTTACTCCATGTATCCAAATTCCAACACGGTATTAGTTGATGTTTCCCGAAATCATAGTTCACCGACGAAGAAAAACTATTGGCATCTAAAACCGATGTCAACGAACTTAGATTATCCTCGCGTTTTTAGGGGCCACCCGAAATGATTTAGGGGCCATCAATTTATACCCAGCCAAAGACTCTAGTTAAGGGGTACTCTATATGATATTGAAGTTACATAAATGCCCTTCTGGTAAAAATGTATAAAAACCAAATCAAAAAAAAATTCTACTCATTTCAACTCTTCTTCTTCCAGTTTCAATAAATAAAGAAATTGTTGCTGCAAATGAAAAAGAACGCGAAGAAGAAGTACCCTTCGATGTAGTCGGTGGTTGCGATTCCGATAGTCAAACACTTCGTCAACTTCAAATGGCCCAATTAGGTAAGAATCTATCATTTTTGGGGTTTATTTCGCTTTAATTCGACGAATCGAGAAAAAAAATTTCTAAGGTTTTCGGTTATTTATCCAGATTCGGGCGATATTCATGCTTATTTACTTCCGAATGTAGTCGTGTTCTTCATTTCTCAAGAACATCGACAGTATTCGGGAGAAATATTTGATGGTTATCGGCCGAATATTGTTGGCCATATCTTCCTGGATACAAACTGGTAATAATCGGTAGTTTAATGAATTTTTTGGCTCCTGAATATATTTAAGTAGACACACAGTATTCGGAAGTACACTCACTACCGAATATATATATTGAAAAAATCTCAAAATTTATGACATAGGAAAAATCCCATTTTGGGGCCAGTATTTATTCGGAAGACAATATAATGTTTTATACCTCCGATTGTGTAGGATAAAATTTTAGAGTTTCTGAACTCCAGTTGATGAATATTCGGTTGTAAACATGTTTAGTTATATTTCGATTGTTTTTCATTCGGGAAAAATATGTGTCTTCTTACTTCCGAATTTGTTTATTCGGGTTATAGTTTTGTACTTTTTCTTCCGATTGTGTAGGATGAAAAATTTAGAGCTTCTGAACTCCAATTGATGCATATTCGGTTGTAAATATGTTTAGTTAGCTTTCGATTGTTTTGTATTGGGGAACAGTATGTGTCTTTTTACGTCCGAATGTGTACATTCGGGTTATATTTCCATACTTTGTCTTCCGATTGTATAGTTTGTAAATATTGTTCCTTTCTTTGTTATTTAGACAAAGTCGAGAAAGGAGGAAGAAAGTGACAGCTAGTGCTAGGAGGGAAAGGAGTGTCAAAGATAATTCAAGTGCTCAACAAAGCTTACAAGAACAAAGCAGTCAACAAGGAGTGCAACCAAGTGCTGAACAAAGTGTAGAACAACAAGGCAGTGAACAAGGGGTGCAACCAAGTGTTGAACAAGCCGCTCAACAAAGTGCAGAACCAACTGCTCCACAAGTTACACCCCACCATGAAATTGAACCAGTTGATCCAGTGCCAAGAGTAGAAGAAGAAGGACAACCAAGTGGTACCCAAAAAGCCAAAAAAGGAAAAGATGGTGTAAAGATTATTGCAAGTTCAAAACAAACCATATTCGGAAGTTTGGGTAACTAAGTTTACTTCCGATTATTGCAAGTTCAAAATTTGAAAAGTATCAGTTTTTCCCAAATTCTCATTTTTGGGCCATCGTACATTCGGGACTTTACAAAAAAAAATTATCCTCCGAATATTACAAGTTCAAAACAAACCATGCCATGGCTCTAGGTGGTTCCAAGGGCCAATATAGAAGGTTAGACAACCCATATTCGGAAGTTTGGGTAACTAAGTTCACTTCCGATTATTGCAAGTTCAAAATTTGAAAAGTATCAGTTTTTCCCAAATTCTGATTTTTGGGTCATCGTACATTCGGGACTTTACAAAAAAAATTATCCTCCGAATATTACAAGTTCAAAACAAACCAAGTCAAGGCTCTAGGTGGTTCCAAGGGCCAATATAGAAGGTTAGACAACCCATATTCGGAAGTTTGGGTAACTATGTTTACTTCCGATTATTGCAAGTTCAAAATTTGAAAAGTATCAGTTTTTCCCAAATTCTGATTTTTGGGCCATCGTACATTCGGGACTTTACAAAAAAAAATTATCCTCCGAAGTGTCGGGCCTCAAATAGAAATCATCAACAAACTCTTCAACGGCCTGCATATGAAAGCAACAAATTATTATACAATAATCGGAGGTTATTAAATAAGTCAAACTGCCGAATATACTATATTCGGAATCCTATCGGTTACCCAAAACACCCGATTTATGCAAATGAATGTACACAGTTTACTGAGTGTAAAAAATGATATAATCGGAATCTAAAATATATAGTAAAACAGCCGAATATAAATAACCGGGAGATAACTTTAATCGATAAACATCCGATTTTCAAGTTTTCGGAAATTTTATTTTGAGGCCACTGTTATATTCGGCAGTCAAATAATATTAAACTATTACCGATTGTAAAGGATAAGAATACTGAGTTTTGAAAATTTTTGAGGAATTCGTTTTTGGGGCCATCGGAGGTAAATAACTCTACATAACTACCGAATGTAGATTTTTTTGGAAAACCAGTTTGGGGTTTTTTCTCATATTCGGCAGTAAACTACTATCTTGGAACTACCGAATATACATATTTGGTACTCAGTGTGTTATATTCGTAAGTTTATTCGAGAAATTATCTACCGAATCTGGGTAGTTCATGGCATTCAATGCATGCAATAATCGGTTTTTCTTGTTTACAAAAGCAAACAAACGCATGCAAATCGAGTATTTGAGTTTCTTAACACAATACCTGTGTTTTACATGCATCGTTAGCTTCAATATCAGGCGATTCTCCATTTTCTTCCATGAAAGGGTCGTCTAGGTTTTCCTCTCCACAAAAGTTTGGATCATTCAACATATACCCCAAATCGTCTTCGCCACGATTCTCACCTTCTTCTTCATATCCATCCATTTTTGTAGAGATAAAATGAGTTTTCCCTTTTTTCCTTCACCTTCTACTCTATAACTCTAATAACTCAGAAATGAAAAAGAAATGGAAAAAATGAAACAAAAATCATTCTAATACTGCACCGACTACAATCGGAAGTCTGGGTAAATTTTTGTCTTCCGATTGAAATCGGAGGATAAAAACGTTATTATATCCTCCGAATATATAAGGGTAATTTTGCCATTACGAATTACGCGAGATAAGGACTGGCTACATTTTCTTTTTGAATGACTTTTTTTATTTTATTATTGGCCCATAAATTCGTTTGAGTGACCCCTAAAAACCCGAGGTAGATTATACTACCAATACTTTAAGCCGAAGTCTACCAGAGAGAATAGTTCTGAATAGGCCAAATAAGATATTGCCGACATGACAAAGTAACTAATAGATGGAGCCCGCAACTATAAAGAAGAATTGAGATGGAGGAGTAGACAAATGAAATTAAAAGAAAAAGGTAAGGCATTCATAGAATTTAATGCATTCTTGTGACCACCATTGAAAATGATATCCTACCACAAAATATATTACTTTTTATTTTTGAATAATATAATAAGAAAAAGCCAAACTCGTGTGTAATCATATTGAGCATGCCGGATTGCCTCCATCACAAATCTCGAATGAACAATCCTCTTTGGCTTTTTTCTATGAATTTAAAGGGTAATTTTCCCTCCGAATTGCATTTGAAGTCTACGCATGTTTTCCTTTTGCTAGTGATGGATTTTGAAAGTCGTTGTAGAAAGTGGTAATAAATTTCGTTTCTCAGACTGGTAGAGATTCGATTTTAGACTTAAGTTTGGAAAATTAAAAATAGAGAAAACTAAATTGAAGTTGTTATCAAGATTTTAGAGAAAACTGAGACTACAGATTCCACTATTTTCCAATTTTTTATGGGATTCAATATATAGCTCCAAAAGAAATTTGTGATTCTAAAATATTGTCAATGGTAGATTTTCAAAATACTAGTTAATCTCAAGCATGGAACATCAAGAGCTCTAAGCTAAGCATGCACCATTGTTGGAAACAATAAAGAAAATTCACACAAAATAAATCTCAAACAGCTGAGTCGAGGACTAGGTCGCTATCTTTAAGGTATTTCACGACTCTGCCTCTTATTCGTGCTGGTAGTCAAAAACTTGTCGAACACCTATGGGATAAAACAACTGATTCTCTCTTGTTCGATTTCTCTGCACCTTGAGAAATCGAACCAACTTTTACTCTATCTTACACTTGCTCAGAACACAAATAGATGAAAAAACTCAGTCATTCATCTTCTCCAAAAACTGTCTTTTATAACTCAAAGGAAATCAATTTGGTTTAATAAGAATAAAATCAATAATAACTGCATACTTAAAATCCTCCATAACAGTAATAAAACGGCTAGAATATAAAACCGAAATTAATGAATTTAATTGAGAATATTAAGTTGACAAAAAACCTTTATGGAAATCAGAAGTTAAATCTGCAAAAAATTAACTTTTAAATCAGTAGACCTCCCAAGACCCCGCTCTCCAGGACTTTTTATGTAATATAGATATATATAATATACCTAGTCAAATGCATGAGGTGAGACTTGAACCCAAGTCTATAGTGTGGGAGCCCAAAATAATACCACCACACTATTTCTCTAAGTTTGATATAAATTACAAAACTATGTTTTTAAATATATATATCTCCCAACATGTACCATCAAGTGAAAACACAACAAGTCAATAAAAATCATTATTTCAATTTTGATTCAATGCAAATAATCATAAAAAGAATTGCAGAAATTAACTAAATATTGTTACCACATGATTGTTGGAAAAATAGCTTCCTCCGTCGCCTCAGCTAAGGTGTTTATCTCCTCATATTATTCACGTGCTCAAAATAGGTGTTCATAGCTCAAATAGGTGAAAAAGAAGAGAAAAGTGCTAGTACAGAGATTCACAACAATTTATAAGTGTTGTAATTACACTGTTACAAGAAACAATAATAATAAACTGATGTAGAATAAACGACTGCTCTAGGACGTAGTATGTTCTTCGTGTTCTTCCTCTACACCAGCAGAAAAATAATTCCCGCAGCTCGATTTTCTTCTCTTCTATGCCTCTGTTGGTCCCCCAAAGTCTCGATTGCCTCCTATGACTCCTCAACAGCCTTTATATACGCAGCACGTTCAAAAATACCTCCCTTTTCTTTCTTGCCAAACCACGGATTTCTTCCCTCTTTTATCACTTCTACGCGTCTTTTGGTTGTATTATTTCCCAAAAATCTATCCACTTTTGATAGAAGCAAATCAGCAGGGACGATATCTTCCCCTGAATAACATGTAACTTCCCGTAATACAAAAATTCCGAGAATATTGTACCTTCCTGTTTTACCGAGATTACGTGCAATCTTCCCGTTTACAAATCTCTTACCACGCCTGTGTTGTCCAAAAACACTTACAAAAACATAAAATAATCAAATTAATACAAAATCGAGTACTATCAATATATACAATCGAGATCAAAATAGACACATAAATGTGTCTATCAGTTAGATATATAGTGGTTGCCGCGACTTTGCACACATATGATCAAGTAGTGGGTTAATTGACAATCTTTCACCACCAAAGAACAAAAACAAACTCATTTTTGTGCTTCTTTTCTTAATATCAATTGCTCAAATTGCTTATCCATGGAATAAGTAGAAGTTGGGTACTAATGGTTGGTGACGCGGAATGCATAGAGCCGCATCCTCCATTCGGTGAGCAGTAAGCATCATTCATCACGATGCACCTTGAAACTTAACAAATAAGAACAAGAAACATGACGTTTATAAAGCATATTTATGGCATATGAAACTGCAACATCAACTCAGAGTAGTACCAGCTAATCAATCTGTCTACATCTTTGACTACTGACTACACTGGACTCAGTCATTCAACAAAGCAGAAGCAGAGCCGCAGAGGCAGCCATAGTAACTTTCTCTTTCGAACTAGTCCCCTCAAATCAATGAGGAGGTCGATGAGTAGTGAGTGAGTGAGAACTCCACCCACCTCCTTTTTCAATCTTAACATAAATGAATGGATATTACGTTGCTTCATCCTCCACTTTTGGTTCAAACAAAAGTTTTGTGGTGTATCTAAATGCAATATCCACGAGGCTAGGTCATTAGGCCAAGTATTATGGTTTGATGACTTCGCTTTCCTAATCTATAGCTTAATTATAGCGAAATGTGACTACCATAAAAAAGATGATTAGATTTGATCCACCCTTAGGCTTAGGGATGAGAATTCTTTTGAGCTATAACAAAATGAAATGCTCAACCATCATGCTTGGCCTTACAGATGGTAACTAGCGAATGGAACCAGTAGTTTATGATGCTAGATAGGTCATTGCAAAGGGTAACTAGCAAATGAAATCACCGGTGTATGCCTAGTATAAACCGGCGAGATTAGGGTATATCCCAATTAGGATACTCTGGGTATACCCAGTAAGATTAATAAGGTCATTTGGAAGTAAAAAATCCAAAACCCCTTAGCCTTATATTTTTGAAAAATAGCTGAATTATCTTTGTTTTATCACTACTGATCAACATTTTTAGTTTAATTAATTAGTTGAATTAAAAGTTATTAAATCTTGTTTTGGTTTGACTTTGATTGAACTATTTGGATTATGTTGGAAGTTTTTTGAGAAAAAAAGTAAATCTGTTTTAAGATTATATTTTTGTAACGGAAATAAAACCACACTAGTCAAACACTTCTAATGAAGGGGATTGTACAACTGTTTAACGGTTTCATTCTCCAAATTACAGAAAAAAATTAACACTTTATCAAAAGTCGGCATGCTCGACTTGAAAAAACCATGCCGACTAAGTACTTTCAGAATTCGGTCCATGAACAATCGGCATGCTCCACGAAACAAAGCATGCTAACCAAACTTAGTCGGCACCCTGGACTGAAATAAAGCATGCCGACCAAACATTATTTTTTCGAATTTATAGCCGTCATGAGAGAAAATCAGTACATTGACGACTGTTTATCACTCGTCATGTTATTTTTAGAAAATTATGACGACCAATAACAAAATTGAACACACGGAAACTTGTTTTTTGAGAGTTATTAATCGTCATGGTTAAGCTTTAAAAATCTTAATAAATATTCATACTACATCACTAGTCATCAAAGTTATGGATAAAAACCATGACGATCCTGTAAATGTTACTTTCAGAAATATAAGTTTTTGGAAGATTATTCATCTTACAACTTTAATGATTGACATTAAATATGAAAAGTCGTCATGCTCGACGAAGAGATACCATGCCTACCGTGTAAGTGCAATTCAACAATTTCAATTTATACGACCTAATATGTCATTCAAAGAACAATACAAAGTACTCGATGGAGTTTTAAAAAGTTAATTGGCGATAAAATATTTTTTAATCAATCAATTCTTTTTTTTTTGCATTTGAAAACGATGAAATATAGAGATGGAAAAAGTAATCAATCACCGGATTGACGACGAAGAAAGGAAAATAATAAGGTGATCTAAAACCAAAAAGGAAATATTTTTAGTTATTATTAGGTGAAGGGTAATTAGGTAATTTTATATCCATGAGACACCCCTCAATATCATGGTTGGGAACAAAATAGGTATACCCAAATTAATATAGGAATACCCGAATCGGACCGGTTAGGATAACTGCTCCGACCAAAATACATAATCACTCTGTTTCCTGAAAATTAATATTTTTATTTTTGTAATTTGTTTGTTTGGGTAAATATAAAAAGTAAAAATATGTTTTTCCTAAAATAAGAGTAACATATTTATATCACCTTTATATATCAAAAATGGCGAGTGAAATCAACTGATTTTAACTAGAAGTACGAGGACAATATTTATGATAACTAGATATTGCTCGGCCATGAAGATAGACAAACCAGAGTTTCCACGGTGGAAAATTAGAATCAAATCGGGACAATTACCTGCACCGTCTACCTAAACCGTATGAAGGGGGCATTTTACATTCAAAAACCACAAATGCTATCCCGCTCAAGCGGACTTCTTTACTGTTAGATCATTAAACCAATGATTGGATTTATATTCAGAAAAGGACCCAGCACATTCAGAAAGGACTAATTATTTTCTAGATTTTAACATGATGTAACGTCAAAGAAGCCGTTTGAACGGGATAGCTACCCGCTAAACATTGCGGGACATTAGTGCTCATCAAAAACTGTAATTGAGCTTTAGATTTGGTATGGCATGGGATATTCCTTTAATCGAGGGAAAGCGTGGGACCACCAAGGTTTGACCGGAAATGATTTGCTTGACTATCTTTTTAGACACGAGGAGTATTTGTGTAAATTTCAAGGAACCATTCCATTCCATTTGATTAATTTTAGCCTAAAAGTAAGTAACTCCATTTTCTTGATTCTTCTTTAATTAATTTGACGTGCACCTTTAGAATGTGAGGTTCCAGTCTTGTTTCGGTTGAAATCCGACAAAAGAAAACTTGCTCCGTCCAAACTTCTGGCGTCATCCCCCTCCGGTCAAACGTCCAAAATCTATGCTCTCCACGTGTCAGCACATTACTGATCAACAAATTCGTCTTCACAGGAACCTACTTTTTTCTTTCTTTCTCTTCCCACTACTAGAAGTTTGAACCACTCCCTACTCCTCCACACACACACACCAGAAGGCCTAGAAAGAAAGAATATCTTCACCAAAACGCTTCTTCCTTCTGATTGAGAAGAAGAAGAAGAAAGTGAAAGCACAAGCAGAAGTTTGGTAGGATCAGAAATCACTTATAGACTTTATTTACTAAAGAGATAGGGGGGATATAGATTGATTTTTCTTTCTAGATGTTTAGTTTAGAGTTACAAAGAAGAAAATTACTACTATTAAATCGAAAAATTCTTGTTTGGTTTGATGCTTGGAGAACATACAGGTGAAATTTATTGTTCAAAATTATTACTAGTTCTGCTAATACAGTATGAGTTGCTTTGAGGATGGAAGCCAAAAAGAATTGAAGAATCAAACAGCAACAACAAATTCAAATTCTTCTTCTTCTACTGTGTTTCCTGCTGACAAGTTTGATATTGATAAGAAATTGCTAATTGATCCCAAATTACTCTTTATTGGAGCTAAGATTGGTGAAGGTGCTCATGGCAAGGTTTATGAAGGAAGGTAAAAATATTTTCTCAATTTCTTACTCATTTTTATTTCAATTGATTGTGTGTAGTTTTAGTGTTTGTTGATATGTCTGTTTGTGTTTTGATTTGCTATTTAACAAATGTTGTTAATGTTTTCGAATTGATTTTGTTGTGGGGAAGATATGTCTATCTGTGTGTTTTGATTTTGTTATTTACAAACAGTTTGTTCTTCTTGTTGTTGTTGGTTTTCAGGTATGGTAACCAAATCATTGCAGTTAAAGTTCTTAGTTGTGGGAGTAATCAAGAAGAACGAGATGTATTGGAAGGACGGTTTGTTCGTGAAGTTAGTATGATGTCTAGAGTAAAACATGCCAATCTTGTTAAGGTAGTTGATTTAAATTGCTGCTAATTTTTGTGTTTCCATTGAATTGAGTTTCATTTGTGTGGGTTATGATATGGGGTTATTGCTATTGCAGTTTATTGGAGCTTGTAAGGATCCCATAATGGTGATAGCTACGGAACTGTTGCCTGGGATGTCACTGAGGAAGTACTTACTCAGCATCCGGCCAAAACGACTTGATATTCGCGTGGCTATAGGTTATGCACTTGATATTGCTCGCGCCATGGAGTGTTTACATGCCAATGGAGTTATACACAGAGATTTAAAACCTGGTACGTTGCGGAAAAGTTGAGTTGTGCAGCAATTACTTTGTATATATCCGTTCTGCGTAGTGTTCGTAATGTTAGGACTTTTGGATGTTGGTTATTCAAGGTGCTTAGTGAGGTCATGGTGGCTAATTGCTAATTTCTTTATTTGATTACTTTTCGGTTATATCATTCTTTTTTGTCTTTTTCGCATTATGTAGTGTAGAAATTCTTAAACATCTAGACTGGTGGCATGTAGGTTCCACCTACCTACAGGCACTGCTCATAGCTCATTGTGGATTGAGGTTATTACTCAGTTGTTGCGATGTGTTATGACCATGAGTTTGGAGGTACACCTTTTAGGTACATCAAATATCTATACCCGAACTCATATGGATGTTGATTCTTTTGCTTTGGTACACTAATTTGTCATTTCAATTTCTTAGTAATACTCATTTGGTGTTTCTCGAATTGAGTCTGAGGTGTGGAATGTGTATTACTGTATATCAGAACATGTAAGAGCAACTTTTTATTTTGTCATGCTTTCACGTGTTAAAGAATAAAAAATAAATGCTATGATGCAGATAATCTCTTACTTACTGCAAATCAGAAGTCTGTGAAGCTTGCTGATTTTGGTCTTGCTAGAGAAGAGTCAGTGACTGAGATGATGACTGCAGAAACTGGAACGTATCGGTGGATGGCTCCTGAGGTTGTTACTCATAGCTAATATTTTCCATGTAGATCATATAAGAAGAATCATAAAGAAAATTACGTGTAACGAAGACTTTTTTTAAACAAAACTAGCAAGAGTCACTTGGGAAAAGTTAATGAGGAAAATTAGGAAAGAAAAATAGAATAGAAATCAAAATTACACGCACATAGATTGTTTTCGTCTGTCTTTATTATTTTCTATTCATAAGCTTGTTTTACCAGCAATTAGCATGTGTTTTGCAGTTGTACAGCACTGTGACATTGCGGCAGGGGGAGAAGAAACATTACAATAACAAGGTTGATGTCTACAGCTTCGGTATCGTTCTATGGGAGTTATTGACTAATCGGATGCCATTTGAGGGCATGTCCAACTTGCAGGCTGCTTATGCTGCTGCATTTAAGGTGAGGCAGTGCCCTTCCCTGCATATGTCCTGCGTTTTCTTACATTCTCTAGTGCATATTTTGTGGAAGTAACTGGCTTTTATATTCCTCAACTTTTATTTCGCGTCAATGTGAATTCTAGAAACTTGTACTAGGTAGATATATAGATCACTTTACAAACTTTTCGCAAAGTACATAAAAGCTAGACAAACTCGTTGAACTTATGTGCTGTACTAACCCAATTTGTGATGCCATTACACAGACCCCAAAAATCTAACTGATTTGGTACCTGAGTGCAACCAGATATGATAGTACTCTAGCCATATTTGTAGTTCATAGAAAAGATTCGTACTTCCTAGAAGATAGGAGCTAGTTAACATATTACAACACCACAGTCGCGTCCTCAGTATTACAATTTTCAATGTTGCGTTTCTTTTTCTGTTTAACAGAAATTTTGAACGAGCTGTTTCTTACTTGTGATATGTTTATTGTGTATTTGTCCTTTTGGGAAACCAGCAAATGAGACCGAGTCTTTCTGAGGATATACCACCTGACCTCGCATTCATAGTTCAGTCGTGTTGGGTTGAAGATGCTAACGTTCGTCCTAGTTTCAGCCAGATCATCCGTATGCTCAATACATACCTCTTCACTCTTTTGCCTCCACCACCTCCTCCGCCAGAACCTGCAGCAACTGTCAAGGAGGCTGTCCCATGTAAGGCGATCATCACCGAATCATCTGCACGTGCGAAAGGGAAGTTTGCGTTCCTTCGCCAGTTTTTTACCATGAAGCGCACAAAGACCATATGATTAAAGGGCACACTGTCTAAGAGATTCTAGTTTCTCCTGCTACAGAAAAAAAAAGAACAAACCATCTGACCCATATAATATACACATCCTGCAAATACTAACCAAGGATGAACAACCCAGAAAGAAACAGAAGTAGGAAAAGTGAATCAAGATAATCTCTGACCTCTTTTTTTACTTATTGTACACAACTTGTGGTTATGTAGCTTCAATAATCGGCTGTTGATATTTTGTACAATCTGTTATCAAAAAACAAATTAGCTTCATTTTACGGTGAATAGTCGACTCTTTCGTGTGTTATTTTGCTTCTTTGCTTTCTTGATCTTTATAATTCCGATTACAAGTACAGTGCAATCACACAAGTGCAAGAGCTCAAATTGCATCGTAACCAGATAAGTCAGAGAAATAACCTCTCAAGCAGCTGGCATATAACAAATGAATGAGCAGGGCTACACATACACTGCACGCCTGGATTATATTTTGATGATACCTGCTCCCAAAGCATTGGGTAAATTGGGAGGCCGTCGAGGGTCAGCTGCTAATCAGTCATTGTTTAGTTATGATTCTGGTCAGAGCACATATCATCTCTCTTCAGATGAGCATCAAGTAGGACACAGTCGTAAACAAGGGCAGTAAGGCTTAGTCTTATGGTTTTCCAATCTAGATGCGCTGAAGTATTACGCGAAAAGTAGAATTTGGTAGTGCTAAATGGAACATCGCAACCATCTCAGCGGTCAGACAAAAAAATAAAAAGATCTCGCTGAACCATTATACGAAAAGTAGAATTTGGTTATGCTGAATGAAACAACAGAACTATCTGGCTACTAGTTAGCATTCGAGATAAGATATGTCTGGAGAGAGAAATAGAGAATTGGCAACACTTTTTGTCTGATTCAGTCAACAGTCCGGTCAGCGGTCCGTGATACGGCGATAGTTCGGGATGGTATACGCACATGTATAATTCAATTTATTGACGTGAGCTCCGCGCCGAAAATGCGTCACATACTAAATCATAAAAGAGATACATTATAGTACAAAGTTAGTGGGTTAACACATTGTAATACCATCTATACATGATATCTTCAAAATAATCAACAAAGATCATTTGGAACAGTGGTCTGGTGCCTATTAATGTGAGGTGGAACCGTGGAGGTCTGGGTACAATTCGTTCGATCCCCAACATGGGTGTGAAAACAACTTCGAGTTCGTTGTGGACATCTGGAAAATGGGCCTGGAAGTTGGCGAATCATTCCCTAACTAGGGTTGAGAGCGTTCAGCCAAAGTGTAAGACCTGAAACCAAAGCATGAAGATTCGAAGCAAAACGGCAAACTATCAGCCGTTGCTTGCCGTCTGGCGCATTCTCGTCTTATTAAAAAGAAGTCACTCTGGGCGGCAGGCAGTCAAAGAGACTATACGGCACATCACCCCTTTTAAAATTAAACGAATCTTAATTTCCCATAGTAAGTTCTTCACTCCATCACCTAACAAATCGTCTCACCAATTTTGAAAGGGAAAGAGTGTTTTAACACTCGTCCCATAACCCTTCCTCTCAGGAGGGAATCAGACTAAAATTTTATGTTCTGGATCCATTAAAACTAGAAACGGATTCGTTAACAAATCGAAACCGGCCGTATAGTATTTAATCAGTTCTAAACACGATGAGCGTTGACACTCCCCCAAGTCCTAATCACGACGAGGGCATATCTTTCTGAAGATTACATGACACTTAAGCTAGCATATGTTCGATCCCCCAAGATTTTGATTTTCTCTTACTTGCCGGCCCGTTGAGGGAGGAACGTCGTGATATGTTATAAGATATATCTTTTTACCTGATCAATCTATAGTTGGCAGATAAATAGAGGTTAGTTCTATTACTTGATCATCAATATCTATCATTAATCATATCATTCCAAAAGTAAAGAAGGATCATATATATATAATATAGCGTATGTATCAAACAAGAAGAAGAAATCATGGGCAAGAATATCAGTATGAACCTTATAAGCTTCTTCTTATTTGTGTTGATTTCCATGCCAACCTCTTCTTCCGGCAGTAAGTCTACTTTCCTCTGTACATATAGTTTAAGATCTTTCCATATGGTTATTGTTCATATATATATATATATATATATATATATATATATATATATATATGAACAATAACCATATGGAAAGATCTTAAACTATATGTACAGAGGAAAGTAGACTTACTGTAATTAATAACAATTATTATTTTTTGAAGTATACAATTTCGTAATTTCTGTTCCTACATGTAATTAATTATCAACTATTTGAATATCAATCAGGGATGATACTTGGTAAGTGTGTTCCTCCTAAACATTGCAGACTGATTTGCCCCAACGGATTCATCAAGGACAACGACGGGTGCAAAACATGTACATGCTCACCCGAGTGCCCTCGTATTCGATGTAGGATGTATTGCCCTGAATACCTCAAGGACGAGAACCTGTGCGAGACATGTGAATGTGTATAATGCTAAATTACCTATCGGACACTGATCGATTGTCCTACTTTCCATACAAATTATTGTTGCATATATGTAGGTACCGTTGTAATTGTTGTGTGTGTGGATGATATTGTGTGTTTCTCCTCTTAATTTGATGTATCACATTGTTTGCCCATGTTTTGTATACTTCTCCATAAATTTGAATTTGCTTGCGTAAGTGATTGTTTGATAAATGAGTTATACTAGGATCTGTTCCAGTTACTAATCCTCAACATCGAGGGAATTGTATTGATCAAAATTATATGATTAGAACCTCAGTACTTGTCGACTTGTACAAAAACCATATGGAAAGGGGGTTAGACTTTTGGGTGCTATATCAAAATTTCCCTGTTTCTTACTTGTGATGTGTTTATTGTGTATTTGTCCTTTCACAAAATTGGTTAAAAAGACCAAAATCAATAATTTCTGGGTGAAATGGATAATTAGATTTTGATACTGTTTAAATGGACAAAAATGTAAAAATAGGCAAGATGTAACCAATTTCATCGTGCCCATTTTCAAATATTTTTTCTTCTTTTTAATTTACAAAGGATGTATCCAGTTTCATCCTTGCTATTTTTTAAATTTAAGCTAGGATGAAACCAATTTCATCCTTATTATTTTTTTTTTGACAATTTCACCCAAACTATTTTTTACTCGTCCATTTAAACCGTGATTTAAAAATATTTGGACAAATGACTCATTTTTCGTTGTCCATTTGGGCAGGGACGGACCCAAGATTTTATCGAGGGTAGGGCTAACTTTCCATATTCGGCCGCAGAAAATTTTCAGACAATAAAAATTGAGGTTGTGATGCGTAGACTTCTTTATCTATTAACTGTGTATTCTCAAAATGAGATTAAGATACAGTAATACCATAATATTTTCAAACTTGTCATCGGATTACATTATAAGCTCCTGCGGCCATTTCAGGTGTAGGAATTGTACCTAACCAAATTTACATATATGGACGGTGCTCTAGGTAAAATATTTTATCCTATAAGGAGTCTTAGACAGGGAGACTCCTTATCTCCTTACTTATTTGTTATTTATATGGAGTGTTTATCTAGAAAACTTTGTGTTGCTGAGAATGATAGATTATTTCAAGGAATTAAAGCTAGTAAAACTTGTCTTCCTGTTAGCCATTTTTTTTTCGCGGACGATTGTCTCTTGTTTGCTAAAGCAACAATTAAGGGTGCTAATACCTTAGATGGCATTATAAAGAACTTTAGTTAATATTCAGGTCAGTCCATTGATCTAAGTAAATCTGGGATGGCTTTTAGCCCAAAAATGGATAGTAGAGTCAAAAATACTATTGTTGGGATACTAAATATTAAAACTCTAGCTTTAAAGGACAAGTATTTGGGTGTTCATTTGTTGATTCAACAAAATAAAATTGAAACTTTCAACCACTTACCAGGTGCTTTTCAAGATAGACTAACTTGCTGGAAAGGTAAGAATCTTAACCAACCTTGTAAAACTGTTATGGTGCAATCTTTTCTTGGTACTCTTGCTTCTCACCATCTTGTCGTGTTTCCTATGTAAAAGAAACTTACACATAGGTTGGATGGCATTCAAAGAAAATTTTGGTGGAGCAAAAAACAGGATGTGAAAGGTTTGTTCTTTAGGAAGTGGGATGTTGTAGCTAAACCTAAAGAACAGGGAGGTATGAACATTAGGAAAACGGTTGTTTTAAATGAGGATCTCCTTGCTAATTTAGCATGGAGAATGCTGACTGAGCTGGATTCTCCTTGGGTTCAGATCATGCATCATAAGTATTTTCTTGATCATAACCCTCTCCATTGTACTGGTGAAAGTGGATCTTGGGTATGGAGGGAATTTGTAGAGGTCTTGACTTAATTAGGGATAATTATTGTCGGGAAGTAGGAGATGGGTCTAAAATTTCAATTTGGAAAGAGAAGTGGGTCCCTTCTTAGGAAAATTTTGTACCAAACACTTTTTCCTCGTCAAGTCTGAAAACTGTTGATCAATTGATCATGCCTAATAATTCTGACTGGAATGTAGATCTATTAAATACGCTTTTTGATAGTGTAACAGTTAGGGAAATTAGGAAAATCAGAATTCCCATTAGAGGGGAAGACAGACTTATTTGTAAGCCTGCCAATAATGGGATTTCCACTGTTAAAGTGCTTACAGAGCTGCTGATAAAGAAGATAATGTTCAGGTGCCTAATGCTGGACTTACTACCGATGAATGGAAACATTTTTGGAAGTTAGACCTTCCACGTAAAATCTCACACTTTTTATGGAAATGTTTGCAAGAATGTCACTCTTTGAGGGATAAACTTTCTAGGCATGTTAGTAGCATAGACTCTAATTGTGTTCTTTGTGATTGTGTACCTAAAACTCAGGATCACCTTCTGCTAAGTTGCAATGTTGCTAAACAGGTTTGGTCTTCCATAAACCCTGTTTTCTTGTCACTTTTTAACATGTCTTCTTTGAATGAATGGATCATAAGTTCAATATCTAATGGAGCGCAAGGTAGTTATAACAATGGAAACATGGATGATATGATTCTAACTGCAGGTTATACTCTCTGGCACATATGGAAGATGAGATGTGCTGTTATTTTTGATAATTCTCAAATATAGGTAGATAATCTTGTGATAATAATAAAGAATGATACTGTGGATTGGAAGGAGAATAGAAGTAAATTAATATCCAACAGAAGTTTGAATAAAACATCTGTGAATGGATCTAATTGGACTATCCCTCAGTCTGGATACCATAAATTTAATTTTGATGCCTCATTTTATAAGTTGACAAAGAAAATGGGTTCTGGACTAGTAATAATTGATGATGCAGGTGGAATTCAAGGGGCATGAAGTATACCAGCAGTAGCTGACGATGAGGAGAAGGCTGAGGCTCTAGTTGCATACGAAGCAATAAAGTTGGCAAGGAAGAAAGGGGTTGTCAACCTTCACCTGGAGAGAGATTGTATTAATATAATCAGTGCTTTGAATGGTTCTCAAGGCTCTATACAATGGACAACAAATCCAATAATAAGAGATTGTCTAGAACTTTTAAAAAAAATAATAAGTGGTATGTTTCTCATGTACCAAGGGAAACAAATAGTGTAGAGCATGAACTGGCTAAACATGCTAGTTCTATTGTTGAGTCTATTGTCTGGGAGAATAATGTCCCAATTCTGTTAGAGTCCCTCGTTAGAGGAAAATTCTGTATTAATTAGTTTTTTGGTTGAATGAAATTTGTTTCCTATTAAAAATATATATATTTAATTCTGTGTATCGTTCCCTTATGTTAGAGTACCGACCCTAAACTCGTCATAAGCCCATGGGTAGAAATCAACTCAAAAACCGGTTGACTAGATGAGGAAATCCATTGACTTATAAACTACCAATTAAGCCCCATCTAACCAATATGGGACTAGGATCCCAACATCCCACCACGCTTCCAAACCCAACGTCCTCGTTGGCTCACTCTATCGATATTGACCCTAAGGTAGCCCTTTTTATTATGGCGGAATCATTCCCCTATCAGTATTTAATGCGGGTGACAACTACGCCCATACATAGGTGCCCCGAGATTTAATCTAGCCTATAGGTCACCCCTTCCGTGGAGCGGGCATGAGTCGTGGTGGTTGGATCTGATACCAAATGTTAGGGTACTAAGCCTAAACTCGTCATAAGCCCATGGGTAGAACTCAACTCGAAAAACGGTTGACTAGATGAGGGAACCCATTTACTTATAAACTACCCAATTAACCCCCATGTAACCAATGTGGGACTAGGGTCCCAACATCCCACCATGCTTCCAGACCCAACGTCCTCGTTGGTCCACTCTATCGACAGTGACCCGATGGTAGCCCTTTCCTTATGGCGGCTCCACTAGACTATCAGTATTCAGTGCGGAGAAATCAATGCCTTTTCATAGGTGTACCTACTCCTTAATCCAGCCTATAGGTCACCCCTTCCGTGGATCGGGCATGGGTCGTTCTGGTTGGATCTGATACCAAATGTTAGTGTACCGAACCTAAACTCGTCATAAGCCCATGAGTAGAACTCAACTAAAAAACGGTTTGACTAGATGAGAGAACCCATTGACTTGTAAACTACCAATTAATCTCCATCTAACCAATGTGGGTCTAGGATCCCAACACCTTATTTCACATGCCTTTCTTCCTTCATTCTTTTCGCTTACTCCTCTGTAAATTGAGTGTCACGGTTCTTTAAAAAAAATCATGCCTTCCTCTTATGTTTGTTTGCGGTTGCTGTTTAAGGCAGAGGCGAGGATTGATGTTCATTCGATGAAGAAAAGGCATCAGAATAGTTGGCCTCTTCATCTAAGTCGTCCATTGAGAAAAAAAGAAACGAACGAGGAAATTTTAGTTAGATAGAAAGTGGTACAGACGGAAATCACGTGTTTGCAAAATTTGAAAGAATTTCATCAAACTTACGCTAACATTTCTGAAGTGGGTTGGCAATGGTAGCCCAGGTTAAATTGGCTGAGTATATCAGTCTATTATGTATACAATTTTTTTTTTGGCCTATATTCAGGGACGGTCTATAGCCAGGGTTATCCCCTTCATAGGCCCGTCCCTGCTTTTGGGAAACCAACAAATGAGACCGAGTCTTTCTGAAAGTTCAGGTCGTGTTGGGTTGAAGATGATAACGTGCGTCCAAGTTTCAGCCAGATCATTCGCATGCTCAACACATACCTCTTCACTGTTTTGCCACCACCAACTCCTCCGCCAGAATCCGCACACTGTCATGTCTCATGTAAGCCAATCATCACCTGAGTCATCTGCGCTTGCGAAAGGGAAGTTTGCATTCCTTCGCCAGTCCTTTTCCAAGAAGAGGACAAAGATCATATGATTAAAGGGTACACTTTGTAAGAGCTTCTAGTTTCGCCAACTATAGAAAAATGATACATTTTTAGATGTTTGAGACAATCATTTTCTATAGAACAATTTGTGGAGATGTACGAGCATTTGTTTAGTGTTTCATGTACAGAGCTCCTAGCTCTCTAGTAGTGTTGGTGAAGCAACTAAAAATATCTGTTTATATTTGTTACACAAACATGATTCAAAACAAATGGATTTGGGTAGGTTACTAATTACCCGTGGAAAACCCAAAATCCCAAGGATCGATTGAATGCTGTTACGAGCCTCTTTGGAATCCTTCTTCGTTCTTCGATTATAGAGAAGCCTTGAATATAATCTACCAGAGACTATACTACTTGTTCACACAACTTACATATATGAAGAATCTACATACCCAGCAGTTGTGGATTGGTTTCTTGACTCAGGTGCTACCTCTCACATGACTAATGATATCACGGTTCTTCAAAACCCAACATCTTATACTGTTTCTGAGAGAGTACTTGTAGGAAGTGGAGAACAATTACCCATTAAAATTATTGGTACATCTACTTTACAAACTGATAAAACATTTATTATCCTTCCAAAAGTCTTATATGTATCAACTTTACATAGAAACTTGATATCAGTTGGGAAGTTTAAAAATAAAAACTGTTGTTCCATTGAATTTCTTCCTTGGGGCTACAAGATCTTGGATCTTCAAACACAAAACCTACTTGTTGAAGGGAATATGTACATGAACCTATATCCAATTGCTTATACTTCTGGTTTTACTATCCAAGCCCATGTATCTCTCAAGGAAACACCAACTACATGGCATAACAGACTTTGACATACTTCTAATACTATTCTACACAAGCTAGCATCATCTTCTCACTATTGCAGGAAGCGAAGATGATTCCTTACGTCATTCTTGTCAATTGGAAAGAGCAAGGGATTACCTTTTCAATCCTCAACCAGGACAACTACATCATCTTGAACTTATTCACCGATATGTATGGGGGCCAGCACCAACTATCTCTAACTTAATATACAAATACTACATACTCTTTGTGGATGATTTCATTAAATTTCACTGTATATGCCCTATTACTACAACAGATGAGAGTGTTATCTGCTTTAAACACTTTAAGAAGCTAAATGAGAATCTATATTCTACAAAAATCAAATATTTTCAGACTGATAATGCTTGTGAGTTAGTAAAAGGGAAGTTGAAAACCATTCTTGATGACTCAGGCATAGCACTTTGTTCCTCATGTCCTAACAGTCCTCAACAGAATGGGGTAGCTAAGATGAAACATGGGCATAAAGTGGAGATGGGAAACACAATGATATTTCAAGCCTGCATGCTAAAACAGTTCTGGTATGATTCTTTCCTTGCTGCAACCTTCATTATCAACAAAATCCCCTCAAATTTTCTTGAGCATAAAATACCTTATATGATCTTGTTTCATAAAGTCCCAGATTTCTCTATTCTCAAGGTGTTTGGGTGCACTTGCTATCCTTTTATTGGGCCAAATAGAAATGATAAGTTAGGTACAAAATCATCCAAGTGCACTTTTATTGGTTACAACCCTGTGCATATAGAGTATATATGTTATGAAAATGCTACTAAGAAGATATTCACCTCCAGACATGTGATTTTTTGAAGAAAATACCTTTCCCTTTTGTCATTGCACATCTACGTCAACTGCAGATGCTGAGGCAACTGACACTTTTCCAATGCCAGACTACCCAATGCCTCATTCTGACTCAACACCACCCTCAGACTCTGAACTCTTAGTGTCCGAGTCACCACAAGACCCAGCTTTACCTGTCTCAGTTTCACCCATTGCTACACCTGAACCTACACACCCACATGTACATCAAATGACTACCAGGTCTAAACTTGGCATTTTCAAACCTACATACCTACCTGACTATGTACGTAACTCATTACAACGTCTCTCATCCTCTACACGTTGCTTTCACCTCCGATATTATCAATACTTCTGAACCCCAAACTTTGAAGACAACTGCTACCAAACCTGAGTGGGTCACAACAATGGAGAATGAGTGTGGGGATTTGGTGCAGAACAACACTTGAGAACTTTTTCCCCATGACCTTTCAATGAATGTATTTGGTAATAAGTGGGTGTAAAAAGTAAAACTCAAGTCAGATGAGACTCTAGAAAGACATAAATCCAGGCGTGTGGAAAAAGGATATCATCAGGTGGATGTCATTGACTATCATGAAACTTTTAGTCCTGTCATCAAGTTTACAACTGTTAGAACCATTCTTACTCTTGCAACGACAAACGGGTGGTATATCAACCAACTTGATGTTTTAAATGCTTTTCTTCCTGGGAAATTAAATGAGGTTGTATATATGCAGCAGCCAAATCGATTTGTAGATGCAGAACATCCTGATTATGTGTGCAAGCTCAAGAAATCCCTATGTGGGTTGAAACAAGCACATATGGCTTGGTTTGAGAAGTTTAGTGGGTTTCTAATCTCATCTGGGTTCATCATGAGTGACTTCGATCATTCTTAATTTGTTCACTTACTTCTCTGGCAGTGATGTTCTACTTTCATCTCTTATATGTTGATAACATCCTTCTTATAGGAAATACAAAGACTTTGATAGCAAACTTCACGTCAAATAGAACCTCATCAGGTTTGATATACCCAAAAGGTAATTTAGGATCACTTTCTTCAACAGAAAATTGGTTAAAAAGACCAAAATCAAAAATTCCTGGGTGAAAAGGACAGTTAGATTTTGATACTGTTTAAATGGACAAAAATATAAAAATAGCTAGGATGTAACTATTTTCATCCTACCCATTTTCAAATATTTTTTTTATTTTTAATTTAAATGAGGATGCATCCAGTTTCATCTTTGCTATTTTTTTAAGTTTAAGTCAAGATGAATCTAGTTTCATCCTTGCTATTTTTTTTTTGTGTCCATTTCACTCAAACTATTTTTTACTCGTCCATTTGAGCCGTGTTTTAAAAATATTTGGACAAATGACCCATTTTCCGTTTCGTCAATCCTCTGAGTTAAAAGCCTCTCAGTATTAGTTCCCTTGATGTCGCTACCTGCCCATCCCCATTCTTGTGCTAGATTTAACATTTCTTTGACATACGCTGTGTCATGAAGGGGTCCAGTCCAAAGAGGGCCTAACACGACCAGTTAAGAGGAGACCTAAAAGTTTTACAGATGTTAAAATATTCTCAAAAAAGCAACAATCGTGTTATTTACAAATCAAACAGAAAAAACAAGAAAAATTGTGAAGTTTTGAGGACATCTTCTGACCTCTCCGTTGTTGCAAGGGCAGGATACCCTCCCAACAGAGGCGAATCTAAGGGGGAGCCAGTGGGGTCACTGGCCCCCTAAAATTTCTGAAACTTTACAGACACCCATATATATTTATATGTTTTTAGTCGTAAGATTATTTTTAGCCCTCATAAAATGTAGAAATTATAAAGATATTCCAATGGTTTTTGTGTATCTTTTGCGCAGTCTTGAAACCGACTCCTTGTATCTCATTATATTCGTGAAAATTGAAAATTTATCTAAAATTAAGGAGATCCAATATGCCACAAATTCTATTTTTATAGGAAAGGCGACAAAATTTCTTGTGTGTATGTGACTGTTTCGGGTTATGATATGGTAGGTATGATTTCTAATGATCATGAATGCTCCTATTGAATAGTCGTTCTGGATTCGCCACTGCCTCCCAAGGCCGTGCCATGAAATTTCTTGGTAGTTCCCACATTAAGTGCAGCAGCTAATGAAACCATAATTCCTGTATTTTTCTTGGTAGTTCCCACATTAGTCTAGACAACATTTTCACGGCTGAAATTTATCCGCATTCCTCACTTAGATAAATCTCTGGTTCCATCCTTGGCCAATCACCTTAAAAAGTCAAGGATCTTCCTCAAGATATGGTAACATGCAGGCTCAGCTGTCGCAGATCTCGATCCCTCGAGATTTTGTTTTCTCCAACGAAACCGTTGACATTCGAAAAGTGGCGGATCTTGGCTAAGATTGTTAATTACATGATACCTCAGCTGTGGTGGATCCAGATACGTACCCTGAAATTTTGTTTTCTCTTACCCGCCCGTTGAGGGAGGAAAGTCGTGATATTACGCGCATTAAAACATGCTATCATGCTCTTGATTTTCTTCTTATATAATATTCACTCGATTGCATCAACATGATTCTCTTCTTCAACACTAGTAGTGCCTATAAATAGATGTTAGTTTTAGTACTTGATCATCAATATCTTAATCAATCATTCTAAAAGTACTAAGGGTCATAGTCAACTAGTATCAAAAAGATCGTTCTACTAACAAAAATCATGGCCAAGATCAGCATGTTCCTCGGCTTCTTTTTATTTGTCCTGATTGCCATGCCAAACTCTTCTTCGAGCAGTAAGTCTACTTTCCTATATATATATTCCAAGCCTTTCAATAACTAGTAATACAATTTCAGAGTTTCTGTTCGTCTGCCTAATTATCAACTATTTGAATTTTAATCAGGGATGATGCTCGGGGTGAGTGTGGGACCTGTGGATGTGGAAGTAGGAACTACTAAGTCGTGCCCAGCAGAAGACTGCAGCCAAATTAGTGGTTGCCCACCAACTGGTGGTGATTGCCCACCGCTTGTATGCACAAATGGTGTCCGCCAAACGTGTTGTGACTGCGGAGAAGAATGCTGTCCTGTTTAAAATACCTATCTGAGACTGATCGTCCTGCGTTTCATACATTTTATTGTTATGTGACCGTCGTGTGTGGATGGTATTGTGTTTACTTTTATCCGAATAATTTGATCATCATATTTTTATGTACCCATGTTTCTCTTTCGACCATAAATTTGAAGTGGCTTGTTTGTTTTGTTGTGTCTGATTACAGTTAATATCATAGATCGTATCTTGTGTTTTGTTGCGTGATATTGTATTTTGTGTCGCTCAATAAGGTAATTCGATTACAGCTAGTTCAAAATGCATCTTAACTGGAAAAGATAGAGAAACCAAAGTACATAACCAACCTTGCATTTTTTTTTAGGGCCACTCAAAAGGAATTAGGGCCACTAATAAGATAAAATAAGGTCACCCAAACCTAAACTGAAGCTAGCCCTTATCTCGTATATTTTGTAATGGTAAAATTGTCCTTCCACAATAGGTAGTAAATTTTTTTACTTTAACCTCCGAATATATTCAATTTTCGAATTTTAGTACTACCATAATCGGTAATAAATTTAACTTCCGAATGTATATCGGCCCTAAAATGAGATTTTAAAAAAAAAAACCTTTAATTTTTCGAAATCTTGGTACTACCATAATCGGTAGTAAATTGTGTTGCTTTAACCTCCAAATATATTCAATTTTTGAATTTCAGTACTACCATAATCGGTAGTAAATTTAACTTCCGAATATATATTGGCCCCAAAATGGGTTTTTGAAAAAAAAACCATTAATTTTTCGAAATTTGGTACTACCATAATCGGTAGTAAATTGTGTTGCTTTAACCTCCGAATATATTCAATTTTTTAATTTTTGTACTACCATAGTCGGTAGTAAATTTAACTTCTGAATGTATCTTGGCTCGAAAATGAGTTTTTGGAAGAAAAAAAAACCTTTAATTTTTCGAAATTTGGTACTACCATAATCAGTATGCAATTTTATTACTTTAACCTCCGAATGTATTCAATTTTCAAATTGTGATACTACCATAATCGGTAGTAAATTTAACTTCCGAATGTATCTTGGCCCCAAAATGAGTTTTTGAAAAAAAAATTTTAATTTTTCGAAATTTGGTATTACTATAATCGGTAGCCAATTTTATTACTTTAACCTCCGAATGTATTCAATTTTCGAATTTGTGGTACTACCATAATCGGTAGTAAATTGTGTTAATTTAACTTCCGAATATATCTTGGCCCCAAAATGAGATTTTTCCTAAATTCTTTAATTTTCTTATTTTGGTACTACCATAATCGGTAGTAAATTCTCTATATAATAACAAAGTTTTTTAAAGCTTTCTCATTCACCGGAGCTTCATGTTGGTTCTGACTTATAGCTTTTGGTTGATTCTGGCCCCACCATTTACTTTTTTTGGTAATAAAATATTAAATTTAAACTAATAAAATATTATTTTTCTAAAAATTAAATAACTAAAATCTTGAAAAATCTTCTTACCTCAGATAACAAAGTCTTGTAAATCTCAAAACATTTCAAGAATATATGATTTCATCATGATAATCAACAAAATAAAAAACAACATCCACGATTAAATCGAATGATCATCATGTGATGATAAAATAACTTCAAGTGTCCATTGTCCGTTTACATTCTTAAAAAATGTAAGTTTCCTAATTACATCCCAAAATCAATTAAATCGGGAAAAAAAAGAATTTAAAAAAAAAACCTGATTAGCCCGGTCATGAATCTCTTTTCCGCAAAACCTGATTAACCCGATTCTCTTTTCCGCCAAATCTTTATTGGTGGTCCTGCACAACAATTGGATTTTTGTTAGTATTTTGTATGAATAATTTGTACAAAGATTATGATTTGAATGGAGCTAATACAAAACAAACAATGGAGCTAATACAAAACAAGCATTGAAAAATCTATGATTTGCAAAGATTATTTTTATTAATCTGTTTTTTTTCTAGAATTTAAAGTTAAAAAAAAAAGAAGGAGAAGATATCTTTAGATATCATTTTCCTTATTGGAAAAATATTATTTCATGGTTACTAACTAATTGCGATTATTTTGTATGAGATTTTATTACCTTAATCGGCAGTTTTTTACTATTTACTCATTCTATATAATTGCAAAATTTGATAATATGCTCTCTATATAAAGTGCTGCAACAAGGGTTGAATCTCATCGTTTCCCCCATAGTTTCTTTTTTTTCCATACACGATTAGGGTTTATTGTTTTTGAACATTAGGGTTATTATTTTTTCCATTATCATGCAGGCCTTTTTGATATTAAGTTTCACTTATTGATGGTGGTTTTGGATTTGCAGGTAATACAACCGAAAAAGTCAGGACTTTTTGGCTTTGCTGCAAACTAATACTGGGCTAATCAGAAATATTTTCAAGGTGATTTTTTTTTACACGATATTATTAAAAACTAATTGACATGTTTGTTTACGTTTTTAGAATCCTTTTTTTCGTTGGTATTTGGATTATTCGATTGATAAAACCCTGGGCAGAAGGATTAGTTGAGGAAACTTTATACATCATCCTATGAAACACACAAAAAAAAATAAAAAAATAAAATCAAAAGCATTAGAATAACAAAAACACACAATATCGTTTAGGGAAGAGCAAAATATTAGTGGAAAGAGAACACGAAAAAATTTAGTGTAGTATCTGATACAATTTTTCTTAACAATTAATATTATTCATTATTTAGGAAAAAAAATAAAAATAAAAATAGATAATTTCTATTATTAGACTGTACAAAAGAAGCTTAAAATTTTTTGGACGCAAATACGTCCGCTAATACCAAAATATATTGCCTATCCAAAATTATGTAAATTCTCTATATATATAAAGCACTCGAGATGAGGCAATTCATTGTTTGCATGTTACTTTGTTTTTTCGAAAAATGGGTCATTTGTCCAAATATTTTTAAAACATGGTTCAAATGGACGAGTAAAAATTAATATGGGTGAAATGGACAAAATAAAATAGCAAGGATGAAACTGGATTCAACCTGGCTTAAACTTAAAAAATAGCAAGGATGAAACTGGATGCATCCTATGTAAATTAAAAATAAGAAAAAGTATTTGAAAATTGACAGGATGAAATTGGTTACATCCTGGCTATTTTTAAATTTTGGCCATTTAAACAGTATCTTTTTAATTTTTGTCCATTTAAACAGTATCAAAATGTACAAGTCTTTTTCACCCAGGAATTGTTGATTTTGGTCTTTTTAACCAATTTTATGTTGTTTTTTCCTTGGGTTTTGTTTTTTCTTTGTTCTTTTGTGTATTCCCTTTTAGGGTTTTGTTCCCTAATCTTTTCATTATTTTGTTTTGCATAAACCTCTCTAATATTTTCATTGATTTGTTTTGCATAAACCTCGAAGGTGTGATTTTGCATAAACCTGGAAGTTGCGACCAATGGCTGAGGATTGTTTTGTTTTGCATAAACCCCAAAGGTGTGATTTTTCATAAACTTAGAAGGTGCGATCAATGGATGCAGTAATGAGAGCTCAGCAGTATTGATATCGGTTATTCTGGAACTTTGCGGCGGCAATAATAAACTCATGCAAGGTATAAAATGGTGAAACACTGTACTTTTTATTTTATTTATTTTTCAGATGTTGGTGATACCTCTGGTTTTATTATTTGGATGTGCGCTTGAAAATGTACTCGGTTGCGATTGGTGATAATGGTTGCGGCGGTAGGAGCTCATGAGTGTTGATACGAGGTAATATGTTTTCTTATTCTTTCCATGATCTATTTTTGTATATATGATTTGTTGAAATACAATTTATTTGAAGATCTTTGATTTAAGAAGATTTCAAGTTGTGTTGCAATTGGCAATGGAAAAAAATAGGTTTTCTGTTTGTTTTAATATCTTCTTTTTGAGTTTGTATCTGTACTGCACTGCTAGCATACGAAGCCAAAAACTTCTGTAGGAAGTTGTTTTGTCCATTTCTTATAACCCATTTTAATGTGTGTGTAATTTTGTCACCTTTCCATTAAATTTTTGGAAAATTATAATTTGTGGAACTGTCCATTGGTTATTTCTGATGCAGAATGATCAATATCAATATAATTCAAGCATCCAAATTTTATGATTTTTTTGATGTAGTATCAAAAACTCATGTAAAAATTCGAAAGAAATGATTAGTAATAATAGATCTTTCTGCTGAAGATTTATATCCAAGGTTATATTGTTTTCCGAGATGGGAGGCCAATTCACTCCTCGAATATTTATTCAACTCTGGTGCTAATGTCATAAATGTTGTACTTATCTATCTATTATCACTATATCGGGTTTGTTGTGTTGTGATACTTTCCATTGTCCCCTAATGAAATCCATGCAATTGCAATCATACAACTGAGAGTACCAATATATAGTAAACTCTAAATGTTGTGGTTCCTTGATCTTATGATTCTGCATATAACTTTGTAAAAAAAGCACAAATACCATATAAACCTACGGTGAAACAAAAGCAGGTAAAGTAGAACAAAATGGGTCTTCATAGAGCTTCCATGACGGCCTAATTTACAAAAATATGACGTTTTTGGGTGTATCTTTCAAAAATATCGGAAATAATACACGAATATGGTTTTGTGTACCATTTTTATCCCTAATAAATAACTTTATTATATTTTTGTCCTAAAAATTATTGGACCTTTCATGTTCTTTGTTATTATTTTCAAATATTATCATGCGTAAATAAATTGGTTAACGCGAATGCCTGCGTAAGTAAGGAAGGTAAAGCGAATGAGACCAAATCTACAATTAGAAATACAAAGCGAACGTTTAAACTAAATTTTATTTTGTGGAAAAGGTATTTATTCATTTATCTTTTTCATTTTTTGCTTGTTGTATAATTTTTGGTTTTTGTGTAGCTACATGTGTAAAAAGTGATTGTGTTGTATCAAACTTTATTTTATACTTTTAATCAAATCATAATTTTTTTAGTCAAAAAGATATAATTAAAATAAATAAGATATTTTATTTATTGTTAAGGTCCACAATTTAAAATCCGGACCTCTAACCGGATCTTATGAGATTATTCAAAAATATTATAATTGGAATTTGTTTTGAAAAAAAGTCAAAAGGGTCCGGACTTCTTTTTACTAGAGTCTGGACCTTTTAAAAATCCCAAATATGAATTGCCACATAGGAGCCACATATGTTCAGGAAGATCTGGACCATTAGGCTTGGTGTCCGGACCTTAGGTGCCAGATAAGCACCACGTGGGCTAAGGAAGGTCCTTATTTTTGAAACTAAGGTCCGGACCACACCATCTACGTCATCATCCCAATAGTGTTATTTAATTTTTTAACCTTACACATCTTTAAAGGTCCTTGCTATGGATGCTTTGATAGCTAGTAAAATAGTTGGAACTTGAAATCGATGGTCTGAATATATACATTACGCAATGTAAATAATGTAAGCCTTAGCCGGGATTGGGTCTTTATTTATCACTGTGATATGTAACAAAATGCAACCTTTATCTGCAATCGATTACTCCTCCGAGTACTAGTAAGATGTCCCCTTTTTGACTATTTGTTTGATTAGGTTAGAAAACGTAAAGATTAAAATTATAATTAATCTTCTCAGCTCCCAATTGTTTTGTTTCTTTCTTTTTTTGGGATTTGTATCTCTTCTTTCACGTTTTTAGACCTTCTCTTTTGATCAATTATGATTTTTCTGTTAAACGAAAAGAAAACATTATTGCTCATTTACTGTTTGATAAAATGCTTCAAGGAAGTATTTGTGTTTGCCGACTTCCACGGGTTTTTTTATTTAAGGTTTTAGTAATGGGTCTTCATAAGAGTTAAAAAAGATTGAGTATAATTATATGGAACTAACAATGAGATAATAATTTTTGGTCCTAAACTAATAATCCTCATTCTTCGATTGTGCTAACTAATTACAGTCATGGTCTATATTTGGTGTTTATAAAGTCTATATTAGACTATTGTGCTAATCAATTACAGTTATTGTCTCATCATTTCTATTCTCATTACTTATTTAGTCAAACTTATTTCTATATATTCTCATTATTTAGTTTGATCTCAAACTTCAGTACTCTTACGTTCCTGCCTTAATTATATTCTTTCATTTTTTCCTCTTATTATTATTTCTCATTTAGGCATTTTGTCAGAGATATGCAGAATTTTAGGTATAATAGAGAAATAAATGGAGATACGCGGAATTTTAGGTATAATAGAAAATAATAGAGAAGAACATGGAAATTGAATATAGGAGTAATTAGGATTGGGTTAGGAAGTTAACTAATATAAGTTGTATTATTAATTGAAAAAGATTTTAATTTAATTTTTGGAGAAAGATAAGAACATGTGTATATGTTAGGTTGAATCAGTATAAAAAGAAGTCATGAATTAGGCACAACATTTATTCTTTCTTCTGCTGTATCGATTTGCATTTAACTCTGCATTCAATATGCACAAACGCAAAGTAATAACGTAAGTATGATCTGATTTTTTTTATTGCTGGTGGTAATTTTTTGTGTTCTAAGTATTACAATTTAGATTTTGTTATTTATGTGGTGATCAAAGATTGTTTTACTGTTAGCAGGATTGTCCCTACACACAGTGGTGATGATGAGGCTGCATACGAAAGTGCTGAAAGAAGCCCATTTAGCAGTCCAAAATTACCTTGGGGAGCTGAACAATACCTGGATTATAATTACTACTCCTCTTAGTGAAGGTGCTGACTCTGATGATGATGATAGTAGGAGGGAACAATATAGGCAGTTCGCTGATTGGAATAAATGTGAAGATAACAATTATTTCAGCGAAGGATATACTAGTTCAGAAAACTCAGCTATACCTAATGACGCTGAAGAAGAAGAAGACATCCCAGGCCTACTGCGTAGAAGACAAATGTAGTTGCAGGTGAAAACGTCAACGCTGCGGGTAAGGATATGGTTGTTGCATGGGTTACTAGTATCGTATTGACTTACATGAAAGAACGACTTCACACTAAGCCCCCAACAATACGAAAGATGGTTTTAAAAAAGAAAAAGGTCCAGATATCATATTGGACTGCTCTTCGTGCAAGGCATATGTGCCTTGAGAAGATACATGGGTTGGGCTCATATGAAAGAAGTTTTAGGTAACTTTATTAACTTTTGTGTATTAGAAGTGTCGATTTCATTAATTATAGTTCTCGGGATATGTATGCCTTTAACATAATTGTTTTGATATGCATTTGTTTGATCTTAGGTTAGTACCTGAGCTGTGCCACCAGATTAAGGCTATCAACCCGAGCAACATAGCAGTTTGGTCCAAAGACAATACGACCAATGAGTGGACTGTGTATCGCTTATAAGGCGTCTTTGGAGGGATTTAAGAATGGATGTAGACCTTTGATAGATTTGGACGGATTTCCGTTCAAGAGCAAGTATAGGGGCGTAGTCTTGACTGCCTCTTCAGTTGATGGGAACAATGGCATGTTTCCCATTGCCATCTAGGTTTGTTTGACTGAAACCCAAGAAACATGGAGTCCGTTCCTTTGCATTCTCAAACCTTTTCTGATGGAATTGAACAGGACAATTACGTTTTTTTCGGATCATGAGAAAGGTGAAACATTGTTTTATTATATCATTACTATGGTGTAAGAGTGTTTTGTGTGTGTAATGATGTTTGAATGTTGTCCTTAACAGTCATCGATGTTGCGGTTACTGAAAATTTTGAGGGTATTCAACATAATCAAAGGTCATGCTTTAGACATATCGACCACAGAATGATCCAAAAGTTTCCAGCCTTGATGAAGTGGCATGGAAACTATCAGAAGCCTACAATCTGAACTCCTTCAATGCTGCTATGGAAGAGTTGGGAATTACTAATATGGAGGCTAAGCTTTGGATGGAAAAGCATGAAACTAGTACTTGGGCTAGACATGCTTTCGACCATTCTGTCAGATGTCCACTCAGTTTTAATATACAAAAAGCATGAAACTAGTACTTGGGCTAGACATACAAAAAGTAAGAAATACATCCGGCGGAGACTATTTCACAAAGCCATACAAGCATATACGTCTCGAAGTATGATTTGCCCCGGTGAAGTACTTTGACTTTCGCAACAGGTACAATGTTTTGTTAATAACCTGCAGGTGGACCCTAAAGAGATAAGTTCAACATACCTGAAAATTTTCTCCATATCTAAATGATGTAATTGACTTATCTCATCACCTAGCCACCCAGATGGATCCAGTAGTCTAGATAAGTCTCCACAGTTCACTAATGACATACCATTATCATTATAGAGTTCTCCATGTATTTTACTGTGGCATAGACACACCGAAACAAGGCATTAATGAATTCGTTTTGATATGCAAAAGAAGACACAAAAAAACTAGGGAGACTAACCTTTGGTCTAAGAAACAGATTAGATCATTTATATCTTCTTCGTTTTGCCAGTCAGTTATATGAGTTTTCATATTATTCCTGATAACAGACTCCTTGCTTTCCACCTTTTTTCGAGGCTTCTTTTGGTTCCGACCATCATATGTAAATGGAGGCCTTCTAAATTTGGAAGGGATTATTTCCCTCTTAACCTTGGCCACTTTCCTTGGTATTTGTACGTCATCATCATCATTGGAGTTGCTGGATACTTCCAGTTCGCGATGCGTTCTTTTTCTTCCTATTGGGCTATTTGAAATGTTAGTTTCCTACATATCCATCACAATGAAAATGATATTTATTAACCAATTAATAAAGAGTAGGACAGAATCACACTGAACACATCCTTTATGAACTTGTATAAAAAAATAAATAGAAAAACACTAGTTACAAGAGGTTTACTCACATCGTTGGAGGCAACATCAGCACCATGTTGTTTTGTTCCTTCTTCATCGTTTTCCGCTCCCATATTATTATCATCAAGTATGAAATTCCACATCTTCTTTACTAAATTCTGTCTCTACGCACAGGTTGCGACTCACACTACAGTGAGACATTTCCTCATCATGGTAATCACCCTCGAACGGAGGTTCCTCATCATTTCTTTGCTTTAAGCACGCAACATCATTCTCCAATAAGGTAATCTTCGCCATCACTGTCTTTTGCGATTCAATCAGGTCATCAACCTTATCCATCAGTTTTTTTGAGACATCAGCTGCCTCCCTCTGCGTCTGAAAGATGTCAGCCAAAAGTTTGACTACCTCCTGCAAACGATCATCATCAAATCGTGCCCCATAAGGTGCATTTTTGTTACTACTATCCTTGGGATTCGACTCTGGAACATGGTCATCCGGTTGCTTCTGTGGTGAAGAAGATTTCGTCTCCGAATCCTCGTTGTCCTGTTCTACAACAAACTTATCTTCCTCAAGATCCGATATCACATAATTGAGTGGACCTAAACATTCCCCGAGCATTTCTTCCAAAGAATCATATGTATGCCCCGTAATGCTTTCACGGATAACCTAGAATTCATTGCGTCAGTTGAGTAAGCACACAATTTTACAAAATATTAGTACTAATTTTCAAGCAGATATAGTTTCTGGGACTTACTGGTACCGAATTCAACGTTTTAACGATGCTTTGGTGGTGGACAAGCTCGTTGCATAACACAGTAAGGATATGTGGCTGCCACGTTATACTATCTTTTCTATCTCCAAACTTCTGAAGCAGTCCCGGGAAAATTTCAAGGGCCCAAACCTACAACGCACACAGCTTCGATTATTATATTAGACACATAATGCATTATTATATCAAGAAAATTCATCTTACCACCAGCACATGCGGCAATCCTTGAGACTTAAAAGTCGGTAGTCCTTCCTTCTTGTAATTGTTGGTTTGATAGAGCAACGCAGACCTACTCTTGGTAATGGTCCTGTCATACACTAATTCCCCCCAAGGGTACTTGTTAAACTCTGTAAGGTTGTCGACAAGGTGCCAGAACTCATCCTCGACATTAGCATGATTTCCATGCCCCAGAAGGAAGAAGTGAACAAAATACAATAAAGCCACTTTGACCCTTTCTTCACTAGAACAATCAACCCTTTTCTCGGTTATTATAACTCTGTTTTTACTTTCAAGTTTAACCTTTTTGTTTTTAGGTTCTTTGTTTTTTGAACTAGATTCAACCTCTTTGCCAAAAATAAAAGCTCTCAGATGAGAACCCTTTACGCTGTCAATGTTGGAAAAATACCTTGTCTTAAGGGTAGATGGTCCCTCTGGACAGATAAAGGCTTGATCTGGCTTCCTAAAACTAAGACCATAAATCAAAGTAAACTCGAGCTTCCCAAAGCAGATATCTTTCTCAAAAGGGTTGTCGCAAATCTCTATAGAACCTGAATTCTTGTCATAAACCTTCCCGAAGCCAAATTCCTCGTCACAAACCCTGAACCATGTTTCTA
Organism: Papaver somniferum; assembly: GCF_003573695.1. Classification (NCBI taxonomy): domain Eukaryota; kingdom Viridiplantae; phylum Streptophyta; class Magnoliopsida; order Ranunculales; family Papaveraceae; genus Papaver; species Papaver somniferum. The sequence goes on along the minus strand of NC_039360.1, from coordinate 160,889,584 downwards.
CGACTTTTTCTTCAGCCTTTTCTCCGGGAACAACAGGGTAGGCAACCTCCCTAGACAATAAGTAATTAACTAACGCGCCAGACCACGATTGTTCTTCTGGCATGTCAAGAAGATGCCAAATTGCAGTTTTTCGGAAAATGACTTGCTCATCGTCTTCCAAATTTTCGCGTAGTTCTTTTAAAGACGAGAAGCTGGAGTAAGTCGTAATATTTCTGTAGCCATCCCTGTATTTCTGGGGGTGGATATACGTCCTACAAAACACAAGTCATTACACTCATTACTACACGAGGATAAAACAAGATAGTGTAGCCTTAATCAAACAAAACTTCCATAATAGTGTTTCCATTTGGCACCTACTAACCTTTTATTCACCACTGGCATTGAATCTTTATGTTTTGTTGGAACCTCTTCAGGAATACACATAACTTGGCACCTATGACAATAGTTTTGGGTTAGTAATGATCTGAAGAACTTAGCTAAATCCATTTCACACCCATGAATACTGAAATTATACTATCAGCTATTGAAGTATGCATCAAACATAAAAGTAATTTGTAATCAATTGAAATCAACCTAAGTAAAACCAAAAGATCAATCAGCAACAAAAATGGCCAAATCAATTGAAACAAATGAATACCCAACTTGGTACTATCACTTACCAACACATGCATCAAACAGAAAAGTAATTCTATAATCATTTAAAAACTGAAATCATCAAAAGCAAAACTAAAAGATCAATCAACAACAACAATGGCAAAATCAATTGAAACAAAAATAGAAAAACGGTAAAAATGAAATCAGTGGGACATTTTCTCAAACACTGGAGTTTCAAATACAGAGTTCACTGGGACATTTTCTCAAACAGCTAGCAGACCTAGGTTTCAAACACCTGATGGTAAATCCATCTTCGTAACTCAAAAACCCTAGATTTCGAACACCAAAAAATATTTTAAACCCTAGTTTCAAAATACAAAGAAATCAACAAACCCTAGTATAAAACCATACAAATCAGTAAACCCTAGTTTTGAAACAACAAGTATTAAAGAATCGTACCTTAAATTGGGTTAGAAGCACTGAGAGAAACTTGATAATTGTACACAAATTACTTGAGATTTTGATCTCCTTTTTCTTCCCTGAACCAAGCAATTAAAAGTTTGGAAACGGCTGGGGATTCTGGAATTTTTGATTTGGTGAAGGAGAAAGCAACGGAGATTTTGATCTCCTTTCTTCCCCTGGAAAAAAGCGACGGAGATTTTGATCTCCTTTTTCTTCCCTGAAAAAACTGAATAAAGCAATGGCTGGGCTTCTGTGTTGATTTGGTGAAGCAAACAAGGGAAAATTAGACTTGATTTGGTGAAGTAAACAAGGCAGCTGATTGTGATATTTTTTTATCCAACGTGGCAGCTGATCGTGATATTTTTTATCCAACGTCGCAGCTGACTGTAATATATACCCTAAACATGACTGGGCACCCCCAAACGTGACAATGCACAAAAAGTCTGGACATTAATGGTATAATGGTATAAGACTTAACGAGGAAGATCCGTAGTTTAAGTTCATTAGTTGATCTTAGTATTTTGACGAAATTAAGATATCATTAGTGGATCATAGTATTTCGACGAAATTCAGGTACAGATGGGTGAAAGCATGTTAATTCAAACTGAAATGAAATTTCAGTTTCATATATATATATATATATATATATATGCTAACTAAAAATGAAATTTCGAAAATCATTTGATTCATTTTCATTACTATGGTTTATGTACGGCAATAGAAATTTCTTAACGAAAATTTCCCAATTTCTTTAGGTATTTTTCTGACATGTTCCATCCTCCTCTAAAAAGCTCTTAGCCTTACATATTGTAATAGGGAGGTCTTGAGCATACGGGCACTATCCATATTTGTGCTGGTGCTGAAAAGTATGATGTATATAGGCAATTGGTAATGTTTATGGAAATGTGGGACGGGGATTTGTGCTCGACTTGGGGTACTGTCTATGAGTATGAGTCGAAATTTGTATCCAATTTATGTGAAGATACACAAAGGACTTAACATTGGAACTTTGCTAATAATTTTGCTTTTTTTCCTTTTATATTATTCTGCTAATGTGTCTTCTTTAACAGTGGAGTATCCTTGAGCAGTCCTTGATCAAAATACTTCACCTTTTTGGTCTTTCAGTTTTATGTGTTGGTTCTCAGTGGAAACTTACTGTTTAACCTAGAACTTCTATTCCAGAACCTCAAAGAAAGTAAGAATACTGAGAGCATGGGAGTCAAGACAAATAAACAAGGACGAGTATTTCCACTCTGACATGATTTTTCTTGATAAGTAACTGTGTTTTACACATCTTACTGGTTTTTGGAAACAACTAATTAGACAAACGACAGGGAATACAAATGCATCTCGCGTCATTTGAAGTGATCAATGCAAAAATCACAAACTTAGAGAGCATAATTTAACAATAATGCCACACTTTGTGATTTTAACATTCTTTGGTAGGTGGAGACCTGTTCGGGGAAATCGTAGCTTATAATTCACTGATCAAAGGGATGTTGTCGTAGAGACTGGAAGCAATGGAAAGATATATCCGATCTTTTTGCTGGAGATATTTTGACTGCTGCTGGCAATGACAATCTTAATCGTGCTTTTAAAATGATTTCCAAGATCTTTGATGCCCCTACTTTGGATGATCCATCTCTTTGCGGGGCTTGATCTTCGATAAGTCCAAATCTCCAGTTTACTCTTAGCTCTTTGGTGATATTTTCGACCTTTTCTTTTGTATTTCCTTTAGTTTTACTTTACTTCTAACTATAATATTTTCTTTCTTCTTCACAGGGCGCTCATTTGGCTTATGTAATCTCTCTATATTACCAAAGTAAAATCGCTAAACTTGATCGAGAAAGTGCCAAGCTTGAGGATGAAAACTCTGAACTTAAAGACGAGAATTCCAAGCTTAAGGATGAGAATTCCAGGCTTAAAGATGAAAACTCAATTAATCAAGAACTGGTTCGCAAAGCTCGAGAAAGGAATAATGAAATTATTGATATGTATTCCTTATCCTCATACTCGTATGTGATAATTTGCATTTCTTATTTTATTATATTCGCAGACCTTTACAATCTTTCTGATGAAGCTGTCGATCTCCCTGCTGATGAAATCCTCCTTGAACATCTTAATTCTTTTTTAAATAATTACCTTGATCAAGGATCGAAAGATCCGAGCTTGGAAGATTTAAGATCAAGATATAGTACTCTTGAAGAAATCATAGATTCACATTAAGTTCGTTTAATAACTTTAAACAACGCCTTCACAAAAGTCAAGAGGCAATTCAACTTTTAAAAGCGAAGAAGAATAAACTTATCTCTGAAAAAGATGACATAGTTCTTAAGGGTGCGAAAGCACTAGAAAAATTCCAAGAATCCATTCTTGAGGTTCAAAAAGAGCGCGATTTAGCCTTAAACGAGAAGAGTGCACTTGTCAAAGAAAGAAACTTAATTCGCTCTCAACTTCTCATAGAGAGCGAAGCTGAATTTAGCTGGGCTGCTAAGGTTTTGGATTATGAAGATGGCCTCCCCCTATCCAGTTCTGGTGTCCCCTTAGCAGCTGCCTGGAAATGGGTTACCCCTTATCCATAGTGAGAGTCCGAATAACACTTGCTCCTTGGGTGCCAATAGTAATTTTTCTGCGATATTTTCAACACTTTTTCAGGGTTCCTTCGGGGTGCCGTCAGCGTATTTCTGGGATGCTTATGGTACGTTATCTACAGAGGTTCAAATGCCACATCTTGAGTCAATTTCGCCGCAAAAGCTTATTTTCCAAAAAACACCTACAAATACATAAAATAACCAAATAAGTACAAAATCGAGCACCAATAATATATACAATTGATATTAAATAAGTGTCTATCACTTTATCACTACCTTCTCGTTTTTGGGACTGCTTCTCTCTACGTTCCTTTTCAAATTATGCTTGGTCTGCACTTCCCATTTCTACTTGCTTTTGTTCCATTTCTACATTGTTTCGTCCTTGATTTCCTTGCGAAACATTCACATCCGAATTTCGCATTCTTGGTAGTAAACTGGCATTTCCCCCTTTTGCATCTGCTGCCGCCATTGGATAAGACTCCATATCCCTTTGCTTTTCTTCAAGCGCTATGTATTTTTCTTGAAATTCGCGCAACTCCGTCATTGTTGTAGTATCCTTTATTCTTAATATTTGTGTGTACAATAAATCTGTAGGGAAAAGAGCATTAATAAATGCCAGAATCAAGTATCGTTCATCTACGCGTCTTGCTATTTCACTACACATTGTTCTCCAACGCGTTGTCAGATGCCGCAAACTTTTATTGACCCTTATGCAAAGTCCAAATACTTTTTCAATTCCTGGTCTTGACATATTATTGCTTATACATTGTCCTAAGAAGATGTTCTGCAGCTGATGAAATGAATCAATGGTGTCTACTGGTAATCCTTCAAACCATTTCAAAGCTTCTCCTGCCAAACTAGCAACAAAATATTTACACATCACTGCATCATACTTTTCCCACTGCAATAAGGATCGAGTGTAATCTTTCACATGTTGTATCGTACAGGCACTCCCATCGAATATGTTAGTAAACACGGGTAAATTACACTTTGGTGGTATGGATGTCATTTGAATTCTCCTTTTAAATGGAGTTTTTCCCTCTTCTTCCGCCTCTTCTTCTAATTGTTTCCTACCACCATTTTTTCTCGTAGTCATCATTTCCCTCAACTCCGCAGTTTCTTTAAGAAGTTCTGCATTCAAAGTTTGTTCTGGGTAACCTCGCATATACCTCTCTAATCTGGCTTGCCTCAACCTATTCGCATGATTATTCTGACGGATTGCCTCTTGTATTTCATATTCTTCAGCTTCTTTTCTTCTTCTCCTACCCTTTCAATGTTCGCACCTGTATGTGCATCATCATATTTTTCCAGAAGTAACAATTTCAGAGAAAGTGCTGGGAGTATAATTGCGCTCAGAGTGAGAGATGTTAAGAAATTAAAAGGGTGGCCAGTGAAACTTCAAACATTTTCTGGTGATCGAATGTGCCTTAGAGATGATTGGAGTGAATTTGTAGTTTCAAATCAATTGAAGTTGGGAGATGTATGCTTAATGGAGTTGGATCAAACCGCAAGAATGGAGCAAGAACGTATTATCCTAAACGTTCGAATTTCACGAAATGCCACCAGCAGTTGGTGAAATTCTCATCTTCAGTATTCAAATGAATGATCATCATCAGCATGTCACTAGTTGAGTTTATATTAGCAGATCACATTCATATTACACATGTTATTTCTATTTCATTAAAATGTCTTAATTTCTATGTTATGATTTTATGTTTTTAATGATAGAAATATATAAATTTTCTATTAAATTAAAGAGCTAATTATCTTAGCCTTATTTCATTGTTTTTTCATGTGTATTTAGTGTGGTTCATACAAACCACAATTGGATACTTGGGGTTTAGCGACTTCTATGTATAACATATTTTAATAAAAATTAACAATCTAAAACTTCCCTCTATATTGAATGCACAAATTGTGGAAGTGTGATGGTCTTAAAGTTGTTGGGAATACAGTGAACTGAAATTGTGGAAGTGTGATGGTCTTAAACTTCCCTCTATAATGACTGCTTTTAAGGTTAGTGTTGAGTAAGTTTAGACCCAATTTCAAGCGGCAATACAGTGAACTGAAAGATATTGCAGTTGGTTAGAGCATCCACATTGGTGCGACAAAAATCAAAGACTAAAGAGTAAAATCGGCGACTAAACTTTAGTTTAGTCTGTGGTGTGACGTAGTGGGCGACGACTATATTTAATCGGGCGGGGTTATAATCAACGTTTCGTCATGGAGCGGTGGTATAAAGTGCGCCCCATTCAGGCGTTGATAAAGATAACACTCGGTGTGGGGCGTTGGTAAAGTTTACGCACGCCCAATGTGGGGCGTAATTAAAGTTTACGCTCGACGAACGGGCGTTGGTATATATCAACGCACCATGGGGCGTGCATAAAGTCACCGCAAGAAGGCATGCGGATGTAAAATCAACGCCCCATGGGACGCACGTAAAGAATCCGCCCGAAGCCGGGAGGATGTATAATCAATGCCTAAATGATGGTTGGACTTGGGTTAACTGACTTAGAGCTCATTGATTTACTGTTATGGCTAAAGTCAACGCAAAAGGACTTGGACTTGATCGAATTATGAGGCAAATTATATGGATTTGAGATTTTCAGTGACAACTTCCAGGCAACTTACTTTTCTTGTGTGTGTGGTAGTAGTTGTTGGTGATTTATGTGTAAGGTACATTTTGTGTGTGAGGGTTGTTAGTTGGCTTTCCTAATATTTGCATGCCATTTTTGAAGCAATGGTCATGCTAAAATGTTTTGATTAACGAGCGGAAGCTTTAACCAACACCTGATTTGGGCGTACACTTTATCTCCGCTTGACGCCAGGCGTACACTTTATCTTCGTCTGTTGCGGGGCGTATACTATATCAACGCATGTTGTTGAGCGTAAACTTTACCTCCGTTTGAATGGGGCGGTTGGTATATCAACGCCTGATTCCAGGCGAACAACTCAGCAAACGCTCCATCGGGCGTACAGTTTATCAACGTTTCGTTGGGGTGTAGTTTATATGGCCGCCTAGTCGTGGGACGAACTCTATACAAGCGCCCGTTGAGAAACGGAGATTATATCAACGCCCGTTGAGAAACGGAGATTATATCAACGCCCGTTGAGAAACGGAGATTATATCAACACTCGATTATATTTGGGTTTGGTCTTGGTCCCGGAACAAATATACTCTGGGATTTAATCGATGGTCTGGATTTAGTCGATACTCCGTTCCACTGTGTCTGGATTTTTTACTTTAAATTTGGGTTTAGTCGTCCACTGCAGTTGCTCTTAGGGGACACTATTTCCAATTAATAGGAACTTTTAGTAACCTCAAGACCATTTTAAACTGCAGAAACATTGATGGGCCAAGGGAGTTGGCAAAAAAATATACATCCCTAGATCGTAGTCGGATTCAATTCTTTATTCCTATTCGGCGGGATATGGATTTATTTAAGGATTCTATTTTGGATATGTGTATGTAATTTTTATTTCCTTTTGCTAACGGTATAATATTTGGGTTGCGTAGGGGGTCAGAGTTAAAACATAATTAAAGATGGAAATTTTACTCTCAATGTAATTGAGTATGCTTTGCCCATTAGCCAAATTTACATCCTATGATAACAGTGTTTATGTCCTTCCTTTTTTATTGGCCAAATTTTATTATTTTATGTTCTATGCAATGGATAATTTAGTGTTTACAATCTACGCTCTCTGGATAAAAGGTGTTCGAAAAGTACCAATTTGATCTCGTGATAATTCCTGAATTAAACAAGAAATAGCAGAGGCTACCATGAAATTTGGGCTATCTGGAGGTAGTGATCATGTAGAGTGTGATAGACGCATTTATGTGTCTAATATAGCCCAATTGTATATTGTGTTAGTACCCATTTTTTGTACTTATTATGGCTTTTTATGTCCCTGTAGGTATTTCTGGAGAAATAAGCTTTTGCGGCGAAATTGGCTAAAAAAGTGGTTTTTGCGCTCGTGGGAGAAAATTACTATACGGACTCTCACTTTGGATAAGAGGTAACCTAAGGGGTGACCCATTTCCAGGCATCTGCTAAAGGGACACCAGAACTGGATAGGGGGAGATCACATTTCTTCACGTTTTCAAATTAATGTTTTGGCGGGAAACTTCATGCATGTTTGCTGGCAGAGTTAGATTCGATTAATGGACGGTTTCTAAAGAGATTCAACCCCCAAAATCAGTTGGGATGGATGTGAATGGACTAAACAGAGCTGGTACATGTGTTTTGATCGATCACATTGGGCTGGAATAGCCGGGAGAAGAAATCAGAGTCCAAATAGGAAACGTATGGTTCTGTTTACGTTTCAAAGATTTTTTGAGGAGATTCTGGGAGAGTTTTACGCTAAAGAAAACTCTACTTGGTCCTGTTCAAGTCTTGGGAGAGTTTTGGGGCAATATAATAGCTCATAAACGCGTATAGGGAGATCAGAGAGAGATATTCTCTCAACAGCGCAGAGAAGAAAAAGAAAAGAAAAAAAGTCGGATTCAGTAGAGATTTTTTGGGATTAAAAGACTATATAAGAGTTGGTTCAAGTCAGAGAAGGGTTAGAAACCCTTAGGAGAGAGTTTGGAGTCCAGGAGAGCCGAAACAAAGAAGTTACAGAGAATTGGTGCTGCTGCTGCCATTGAAGAACCTGAAGAACACGAAGAACAGACTCGCAGAGTCCGTCGTTCTTCAGCAGTCTTAATTTCAACACCCAACTGTCGTTGTTTTACAACAGCAGAGGCTTGTATCGTTTATTTTCAGCCTTTTCCACTTTGTAACAGTGACGCTGTAACATTTATACAACGTTGCAAACTTTTTTTTACACCATTTTCATCAATAAAAACACATTATTAAGCCATGGATACATCTTATGATTATGTTTTTGGGATGAGGAGCTAAACTCATTAGCCAAGGCGACGGAGGAAGCCATTGTTCCACATTAATTGGTATAATTCTAATTTTACTATTTATTTGCAATATTATTATTTGATTATTTGCATGGGATTGAATTGAAATATTAGTTCTTATTGAATAGTTGTGAATTAATTTGATGAAGCATGTTGGGTTTTAAATACTTTTGATGTTTTATACTCTTTGATTACAACTATTACTTCAAGAATATATTTGAGGCAAATATTAGAATTATTTTTAAAGATAGAATTGCATGAATATTATTTAGAGTTTACTATTTATTTGGTCAATGGTGGAATCCTAGTCTTGGTAGTTTTCTCCAAAACTTTGAATTATTTTATTTAGTTGCATGTTTAATTTAAATCTATAAAAATTGTTTTCTTCACAAGTCTGAAAAGACCCAGTTTTTACCACTACTACAATCACTATTTGAAAAACCATCAAATTTTTGGCGCCGCCGACGCGGACCTGTGTTTAGTTAGCATTTTTTTATTATTTTTTTTATTTTTGTTCTTCTTTACGTTTTTGGGTTTTTTTTGTTTCCTTGCAGATTTTTGAAGATTGGAGCGAAAGACAATTTTGCCAAAGCTTGTGGTTATTTACTTAAAGTTTGGGAGCGAAAAGCAAAGCTAAAGGAGCGAAAGAAGAAGATTTTCTTTATTTTGTAAAAGAGAGAAAAAAAAAAGAGAGACATTTTTATTTTTGTAATTTTTTTTTATGGACTTTGGACATTAATTTTTGGACATTTTTATTTTTATTTTTAAACCCTACGGAAGGGTATCCTTAAATATAAACGGTGTGCAGGGAAGGACGACGATTACGATATCGTCTCGGCCCCTCGGGTTCGCACACGGCATAGGAGTCGTGGTCCGAGTCGACTTCAGCGGTTCTTCGCCCGTCTGGTACGGGAGGTAAAATTCTAAACACCCGCGAATCTCCTGCAAGCGGGTTACTGGACTCCTTAAGGTGAATATATGATGAGGACTTGAATATGGACTGTTTTTAAATTCCTAGTAAAGGGCAAGGACTGGACCATATAAGATAAGGGTTCGGATTTCATCACCGCTCCCTTCTTGCCCGCCTTAGGAAAACGAAACCTAAAGCGAACCTAAGCCTAAAATTTGGACTAGAAAGAGACTTATAGGGTATCGAGCTTAACAGGACAATCATTCGAAAAATATTGGTTACTCTTTTAAGCACACCGCGAAGTTCTTGACGGTTTCTGCGAGTTGAATGCGTGACTGCGCCGCATTGGATCGGTGAGGTTTTGTGTATCAAAGCTCCACTGAGCTTCCCTCGCCTCGATTCAACTTGCTTTAACTCGGATTGATTCCAGAGGGGTTTGCTTAAATTGTAACGAATTCCCTTTCGAAGGATTAGAAGCTGGTCTAGAAACAATCTAAATGGAGCCATCATGCTTGTTGTTTGCTAGAAATCTTTAGGTTCGCTGTGGTAAAGTCGAGTCAGCCTGCTGTGTGATTGCTAGAACCTTCCTGTTAGGATTTTTTTATTTCTTTTTGAATTCTTTTTAGTGTATGCCCGATTTTGTTAGGGCTTGGAAAAGAGATACTCTAGGTCGATTGATTAGCGAAAAACCTAGTAGTTCTTCTGATTTAAGCAGGGAGCTCGAAGACTCTTCTTTTGAGAGCCCTGTTTTTGGAAACTTCAGTTTTGAGAATTTATCTCTGAGTGATAAAAATACCCCTAGTACTTCTGTTGTGCTAGCGATGGCAACTTTGAAAGATTACATGTTCCCAACTAGGACCAATCGAGCTTCATGCATTAAATTGCCAGCCACTACGGCTAATTTTGAGATAAAACCTAGTATTCTTCAGATGATCCCTATATTCTTAGGAAAAGATGATGAGAACCCTTATTTCCATATTAGGGACTTTGAGGAAATCTGTGGGACAATTAGAATAAAAGACCTTACTGATGAAGTCTTGAAACTTAAAATGTTTCCCTTTTCCTTGAGAGATAAAGCCAAGACCTGGCTTAACAACCTACCGTATGAATCCATAGAAACATGGCAGGAACTTATCGCTGCCTTCTATATGAAATTCTACCCTAAGCATAAAACTGTAGCTGTTAGGCAGAAAATTAGTGCTAGTGTGCAACAAGAGGGAGAGTCTCTTTATAGGTTTTTAGAGCGATTCAATGATCTCCTATCTCAGTGTCCTCACCATGGATTTGATAATATGAAACTTGTACAGATTATTTATGATGGCTTAGACTATTCGACCAAAGCTATGGGTTGAGTCTATGTGCGCTGGTGAATTCACTAGTAAAAATGCTGATGATGCTTTTACCTTCTTAGGAGCTATCGCTGAAAAATCCCAACAGTGGGAATCTTGTGTTGAACCCCCTAAAAGACTCTTGGTCAATAGAAGTAGCACCAATATGGTAGATACGAGTTTTGCGTCAGATGCTAAGTTTGCTGCTTTGTCCAGAAGGTTAGAAGCTTTAGAAATGGGTCAGTCTAAAAATAGGTCCCTTGTTGAACCTAATAGAGCTTCTCAAGTCTCTAGTTGTGGAATAGAGCCCGATAATTCATTTTGGGAAGGTCAAGTTAGTGAAGAACAAGCCCATGCTGTCTATAACAACTCTAGGTTTGAGAACCGTCAGAAGTTTGACCCATACTCAGAAACCTACAACCCTGGTTGGAGAAACCATCCTAATTTCTCTTGGTCTAAGGGCCAGAATCAAGGCCAGTCTAGTAATTCTCAGCCTCCCCCAGGTTTTGGTTATACTAAGAACTCTTCAGGTCAGACCCAGAACCCATCTGAGAATAGAATAGCTAGCTTAGAGGAAACCCTTAGTATATTAAGGAAGAGCCAGGAGATGCTATCACAAAGCCAGGAAATGTTAGTAAAAAGCCAGGGTAATTTTCAAGAGGAAACCAAACAGAATTTTAAGAATAGTGCCCAGTCTTTTGCTAAATTAGAGCTTCAAGTCGGCCAAATAGCTAAGTTTATCAATGAGAGAGAAGAAGGAAGGTTCCCTAGTCATACTGATCCTAACCCCAAAGGAGAGAAATCGTACAATCATGTGAATGCTGTCACAACCCTAAGGAGTGGAAAGAAAGTTGACAACAAGGTCGACATGCCTGATAATGAACATGCTGTAGTTCACCCTGCTGAGCCAGAAAATGAGGAGACTAATAGAGTCTCCAAAGAGACCAATGAGGGTCATGTTAAGCACGGATTTGTTCCCAGAGCCCCGTTTCCCCAGCTGCTAGTTCCGACTAAGAGGGAGTCCAACTTTAATGATATATTGGAGGTTTTTAAGCAGGTTAATATCAACCTTCCATTATTAGATGCAATTAGGCAGATTCCCTCTTATGCCAAGTTCCTTAAGGACTTGTGTACGCGAAAGCGTAAGCTCAGTGTCCAGAAGAAAGCCTTCATAGCTAGTCATGTGAATTCTATTATTCAGAATACCACTACTCCTAAGTATAAAGACCCAGGGTCCCCTACCATTGCTTGTACAATAGGTAAGTACCGTGTTGAGAAAGATTTGCTTGACTTAGGAGCCAGTGTGAATTTACTTCCATATCATGTGTACCTTAAGCTAGGACTTGGTGAGATGAAACCTACCCAGATGACACTTCAGTTAGATGATAGGTCCGTTAAAATTCCTCGTGGTGTGATCGAGGATGTTCTCATAGAGGTTGACAAGTTTATTTATCCAGTGGATTTTGTTATCCTAGATACCCAACCTGTCCCTGACCCAGAGAACCAAATACCAGTGATTTTAGGTCGCCCGTTTTTAGCTACATCCAATGCGATCATTAACTGTCGAAATGGTATTATGGATTTGTCTTTTGGTAATATGACTATTGAGCTGAACATTTTTAATATTAGTAAGCTACCCTCTGAACTAGAATATAGAAGAGGTGAACATGATAGGAACATTAGTCGAGGAGTCATTACCAAACACTTTGTTAGAAGATCCATTAGAAAAATGCCTAGCTCACTTTGGGATTGATTTTGATGATGATAATGTAATTAATGAGGTGAATGCTTTGTTAGACTCAACCCCTTTGTTAGATACTAGTAATGGATGGAAACCTAAGTTCGAACCACTACCAGTTTCTAAGTCTACCCTAGTTCCTTCTTCAGAAGAGCCTCCTAAGTTGGACCTAAAACAATTGCCAGATACCCTGAAGTATATGTTTTTAGGCCCTTCTGAGACTTTACCTGTGATTGTTTCTTCCGACTTGGATATAGATCAGGAAAGTAGGCTAGTAACTGTCCTTCAAAACAACAAGGAAGCTTTAGGGTGGACCATAGCAGACATTAAGGTTATAAGTCCTACTGTTTGTATGCATCAGATCTATTTAGAGGAAGACACCAAACCTTCTAGGGAGATGCAAAGTCGACTAAACCCTAATATGAAAGAAGTAGTTCGAACTGAGGTTCTTAAGCTATTAGATGCAGGCATCATCTACCCTATTTCAGACAGTAAGTGGGTCAGCCCCGTTCAGGTTGTTCCCAAGAAATCTGGTATTACTGTAGTCCAGAATAATAACAATGAGTTAATCCCGACCCGAATGACCACGGGTTGGCGTGTTTGTATTGACTATAGGAAATTGGACAAGGTCACTAGGAAGGACCACTTTCCCCTTCCCTTCATCGACTAGATGCTAGAGAGATTAGCTGGACATAGTCACTACTGCTTTTTAGATGGCTACTCTGGATATAATCAGATCGTTATTGCCCCAGAAGACCAGGAGAAAACCACTTTTACATGTCCCTTTGGTACCTTTGCGTATAGACGCATGCCTTTCAGGCTATGTAATGCCCCTGCGACTTTTCAGCGTTGCATGATGAGCATATTTTCTGACATGGTAGAACGGTTCTTAAAGGTATTTATGGATGATTTTTCAGTGTTTGGTTCGTCTTTCGATGAGTGCTTGCATCATTTGTCATTAGTTTTGACTAGGTGTAAGGAAAAGAATTTAGTGCTTAATTGGGAGAAATGTCACTTTATGGTTCGTTCAGGAATTGTTCTAGGGCATATTGTATCTTCAAAGGGTATAGAGGTGGATAGAGCAAAAGTTGACCTTATTAAAACTTTACCGGTCCCAAAAACCGTAAGTGATATTAGGTCATTCTTAGGACATGCTGGTTTTTATCGTCGTTTCATTAAGGATTTTAGCTTGATGTCTAGACCTATTTGCAATTTGCTTGCAAAAGATGTTAAGTTTGTTTTTGATGATGCTTGTTTAGAGGCTTTTGAGAAGCTTAAGTCATTACTCACTACCGCCCCCATAGTCCAGGCACCCAACTGGAACCTACCCTTTGAGATCATGTGTGATGCTTCAGATTATGCTATTGGTGTTGTGCTAGGTCAGCGAGAAAATAAGTTACTTCATGTGATTTACTATGCTAGCAAAACTCTGAATGATGCCCAGTTGAACTATACCATTACCGAGAAGGAACTATTAGCCATTGTGTTTGCCTTAGACAAGTTTAGATCCTATCTCTTAGGTTCTAAGATCATCATATATACTGATCATGTTGCTTTAAAATATCTTTTGTCTAAGAAGGATACTAAACCTAGATTGATTAGGTGGATTCTGTTGTTGCAAGAGTTTTCTCCAGACATTAGAGACAAAAAGGGTTCCGAAAATGTTGTAGCAGATCACTTGTCTAGGCTAGTTGTTAGTTCCCCAGATGATTCCCTTCCTATAAGGGATAGCTTTCTTGATGAACAATTGTTCTTTGTTACCCAATTACCTTGGTATGCGAATACAGTGAACTATCTTGTTACTGGTCGAATGCCCCAACATTGGGGTAAACAAGATCGTTCTAGATTTTTAGCTGAGGTTAAGCACTTCTTTTGGGATGATCCTTATTTGTTTAAGCATTGCCCAGACCAGATTATTAGGAGATGTATACCTGAGAGTGACCAGTCCAGTATTATTTCCTTTTGTCATGATCATGCTTGTGGGGGTCACTTTAGTGCTAAGAAAACTGCTGCTAAGATATTGCAGTGTGGATTCTATTGGCCTTCGTTGTTTAAAGACTCCCACAGTTACTGCGTTACTTGTGAACGATGCCAGAAATTAGGAACCATTTCCCGTAGGAACATGATGCCCTTGAACCCTATTTTAATTGTTGAGGTCTTTGATGTGTGGGGTATTGACTTTATGGGTCCGTTTCCTAATTCTTTTGGTAACCTATACATCCTTGTCGCCGTAGACTATGTCTCTAAGTGGATTGAGGCGGTTGCGTGTAAAACCAATGACCATAGAGTTGTGATTGAGTTCTTGAAAAATAATATACTTACACGTTTTGGTACACCGCGAGCTATAATTAGTGATGGAGGGTCGCACTTTTGTAATGGGACTTTTAGACTTCTGATGAAGAAATATGGTATTACACATAAGGTAGCTACCCCGTATCATCCACAGACTAGTGGTCAGGTAGAGGTTTCCAATAGGGAGATAAAACGTATATTAGAGAAAACAGTTAATCCTAATCGGAAAGACTGGTCGTCTAGGCTTACTGATGCCTTATGGGCTTACCGTACTGCGTTTAAGACACCCATTGGAATGTCGCCTTATCGGCTTGTTTATGGCAAGGCATGTCACTTACCTGTTGAGTTAGAACACAGAGCTTATTGGGCTGTTAAGCAGCTAAATTTTTCACTTGACAAGGCAGGAGCCCATAGGAAACTCCAGCTCAATGAGTTGGACGAGATTCGTATAGATGCTTACGATAGTGCGAAGGAGTATAAGAACAAAATGAAACTTGTGCATGATAGAAACATATTACGGAAGTCATTTTCTCCAGGTCAAAAAGTTCTTCTGTATGACACTCGTTTGCATCTATTCCCCCGGGAAACTGCGCTCTCGGTGGACCGGTCCTTTTGTGGTCCGTACTGTTTTTCCTCATGGAGCTGTTGAGATCGAGACACTGGATGGTAGTAGTTCTTCAAAGGTTAACGGTCAGCGATTGAAGCCCTTTTTAGAGCCTTTTCCTACAGGTGATGTTGAGGAGGTCCCTCTGGAGGACCCTGTTTACCCTTGATTGACCATCGAGGCGATTTGTATGTTGTATAATTTTTGTATTCAGTTTTTGGTTTCACTTCACTCAGGTACTATCTTTCCGAACTCTCTCTTTACTATTTCCTCATGTTACTTATATTCTTGGTACTGTTCTTTCATGAGAAACATTGAGGACAATGTTAGATTTAAGTTTGGGGGTGGGGAAGAAACTTTTTGTTAGCTTTTAGTTGCAATAAATAAACTCCAGAGCCTAGAAATTTATGCCTATTGAGGATTGCACTAACTAATCTAAGTGGATGGAAGCATTTTGATTGTAGGAGTTTGAGGAACCAATCTGATTAGATGGAAACATCTAAAGAGTCTATTCATAAAAGCACAGAGCTCAGGTGTTAGAAATAACATGATAGTTTCACCATATCTCGTTGAGTCCTTTTCACTTCTATTTTTATTTATTTTGTTTTTAAACTATGTTTCTCTAAGTGATAGGTGGGGCCCACGATTCAAGTTGTTACCAATGCTAGGGTGAATTAGAGTGATTGAGATACCATGAAAAAAAAAAAAAAAAAAGTTGAAAAAGAAAAAGAGATGAAAAAAAAATGGTAGTTACCAAAAAAAAAAAAAAAAAATTGAGACCAGACCATTTGACCAAAAGGAATAAATTCAATAAAGTCGACCACTGGTACCCTTGTATATGCCAGTTGTGTTGACCTAGAGGTAGGTTATCGACCACTGGTACCCTTGTATATGCCAGTGTGTTGATATTAGTCAGACTAGTATCTCAATCCATTAGGATAGGTTCATTTTGGCGGAGGCCTTCAGACAGATATGGGAAACGCCGTTCACTTAGTAAACATCAAAACCATACATGTTTTTCTATATCCATCTTCTTGATCTATCCATGTGATTAGTTTTGACTCCGAATATGATGTCCATAGTGCAACTATCTGAGTAGAGCTCTGTCACTTTATATGAATTTTAGTATGCTTGAGTGCAAACTCGTGTACAACAATTGGAATTTCGCATCAGGGTACTTCTTCCTGTAGTCAATAAGTATGCCAACCAAGGAGATTCTTTAGTGCCTTCCAAGGTTCTGCATAGATAACTAAGGTCTGGAGTACAGGTTTTGTGGGTATATCTCTGATAAGCCCTCCCGAGACTATAACTCGGCCACTAGGGCCACCAGTGTTCCTCGGATGTCGAGTTTCGCCGCTATAGAAAGCTAGAATTTCCTAACGAAGAAAATGACAAATGACATTACCCTTGCCATTGTTGTTTTATGGCTCAAACAGGGAATTTTTTTTCCAGTTACTACTAATCTTTTGTTTTATATTAACCATTTCGTCTTATTCGTTACAGTTGTTGAGATTATTAGACCCACATTGTCTGAGCAATCTAAGATCGGTTTATAATCCTTAGGGCTTCTCCACTCATTGCCAATTGGTTTTGAGTTGGATGCCTGTATTCTAACATGGTATCAGAGCAGGCTATTTGCGACGAGTCATTATACCGCGTTAGACCCAAAAGGACTACACGTGAGGGGACGTGTTGAGATTATTAGTCCCACAATGTCTAGGCAATCTAAGATCATGCGGTTTATAATTCTTAGAACCTCTCCACTCGTAGCCAGTTCGTTTTGAGTTGGATGTCTGTATTCTAACAGCAGTGACCTATATTGTAAAAGGCACTCAAGGTGCCAAAAGAAAGTGTATTATGACACCACGAACTCCAGAGGATTTTTTTTTGTGATTGTTACGAATGTTGCAGAGAGTTTGCATATTTTACGATAGATTAAAGATGGTATGAAATTGTGCAGAGAAGGTGTGATTTAAATAAATAAAAAATAAGTATTTGCACAAACTTCAAAGAGAGTTGTTGGATTCCGCCGTTCAGATATATATCCGTTAGCGGGCCAAAGATTCGTGCGGTTGGAAGTGCAGCGCCAGCGACCTAGCTAGACACGCGGTTAAGTTGAAGCCGCTGGCGATCAGTAAGGTATCGCGCGGCTTACAAAAGAGGCACGCGGATTTTGGCAATAATGTATCATATTTTTATGTACCCTATGTATTGTATCCTCTTCCAACTTCTAGACTTGATAGGAAACCCACAAATCATCTCAACTCTGCAAGATACAAGATCTTGGATTTCATCGTCTTCCGGAAAGTTCTCCACAAAATCATGCTACGACATACAAATTGCAGATCCAAGTATGGAAAGGTCAGATTTTACGAAACCTAAGCTTATCTGGAACAAAACAATCCCAACCAAGGTATCGTTTTTCATTTGGGCTGTCTTATGGGATGCTTGTCCAACCTTAGACAACTTGAGGAGGAGGCATCTAGTTCAAAACTCCGGCAATTTCCAATGTAGGTTTTGCAACCAACAGGAAGAGACCACAAACCATATTCTACTTCATTGCAGTTATGTGTATTCCATCTGGAACTATTTTCTACAGGTGTGGCCTCAAACTACAAAGGTGTGTCTTGATGGATGGAAAGGGATATTAAACAATGAGAGACAACAATTCATATTGGCTAGAAAGGAATAGAAGGGTGTTCCGCAACAAGGCACAAGATGAAGCTAAAACAATTTTAGCGGTAAAAGTTTTGCTATATCAATGGGGTTTGCCTAGTAATGAGTTTAGGGTCTATTTTTCGATGATTTAGCTTCCTGTTGTCCTCTCCTTTGTTTTCTGTGAGAGTATTCTAGCCTGCAACTTTGGAATTCTTTACTCTTTCGGTCTTTATTTATTGCAATTGTATCCTTTGTGCCTCCTCGGCACCTTATTAATCTATCTTAATCTTCATTAAAAAAGATAGATTTGTATTCTTTTCCATAAATTTGAAGGGGCTTGTGTGCTGTATTAATTTGGGTTCGACAACATCTAATTACA
Source organism: Papaver somniferum (assembly GCF_003573695.1). Lineage (NCBI taxonomy): Eukaryota > Viridiplantae > Streptophyta > Magnoliopsida > Ranunculales > Papaveraceae > Papaver > Papaver somniferum. The sequence goes on along the minus strand of NC_039360.1, from coordinate 160,871,116 downwards.
TGGACGTAATGTCTGGGATCTTGTATTTTGTGTCGTTTTTTTTTTTAATTTGAAACAGAAAATTACATTAGGCTAATACTGAGTGTTTGCATGTGATAATAGTTGAGGGCGGACGAATTTTTCTTCATTTGGAACAAGTTGATTACAACTGGTCAACTACCATTGGATACTCGAAACCAAGAGTTCAAAATGCACCTTAACTGCGAAACAGGGGCACTAAATTAGGTGGGGTGTACCAAATCCAATATAAGACAAAACAAATTTTCATATAGGACAAAACAGGTTTTGCCCTGGCTTAGTACATTCCCACCAAACCTGATAACCCCATTAGCAGCCTTGTTGAACATTGCCGCGTCTTATCTAGAGGTTTCGGTTGACATACACAACCCTATCAAGTAAGTGTATAAAATCTTCCAGGCCGGACCTGACTGGACAGGCCCGGAGGGTATGGAAATAGGGTGGGCTAGATCATAAAGACTTAATTCCTCGTTTAATTCTCCTAGAGGCGAAATACTATCATGATTCAAACCCTTTTGAACCGACCAGAAATTATGAACTCTCATGGATATGGACTAGCATTCAAGAGGGCCTCAATATCATAAAAGGAAACTTTATTTGGCAAGTGAAAGATGGAGCTAATACGAAGATATGGGAAGATAGTTGGATCCCTAATACGGATACAGTGAATACTCCAAGTGATAGAGATGATCCTTTGCCCCAAAAAGTCCAAGAGCTATTTAAAGCCGATGGTTCCTAGGATATTGAAAAAATTGATGATTACTTTCGGCCGGAGATTAAGGAAATTTTTTTAGCTATTACACCGAATAAAAATAAGAAGGATCGGATTAGATGGAAACATCATATTTCGGGGGTTTTCTCGGCGAAAAATATTTACAACTATCTCATCAAGCAACATAATATCAATGAGGAGGATATAGTTTTTCCACGGAAATACCTTTGAAAGTTGCAAACAATCCCACGGATAAGACTATTTATATGGAAACTGGTTCAAAAGGCGCTTCCGACCAATTGTAGACTCACGGCTCACAACGTAGAAATGTCATCTGAGTGTCCTTTATGTGACACTCAATCACCAGAAACAGAAGACCACCTTTTTAGAAAATGTCATTTCGCTAGATCAATCTGGTTTGGCTGCGATCTGAATTCTGCTATTTTGCAACCAAACTCGAAGTCAATTGTTAAGTGGGTGAAAACTTGGTTGTCTGATCCTAATTTATCAAATTTTTGGGATCAAATCGCAACAATCATCCGGTTCATTTGGAAGTATAGATTTGAAGTGATTTTTAGGAAGACCAACCCAGATCATTTCTCCTTGATTCAACAGATTAAGAACTTCTTACAGGCACAGCCTCTCAAAAAGAAGACAACAAAAAAAGATATTTCGGAAAAGAAAGCTATTAAAGCTGCTTGGAATGATCTCAAAGTGGATTGGCTAATATTTAGAGATGCGTCTTTTAACAAGGAAAACTTGTCCATGGGTTACGCCTTCATTGTATATTCGGTAGACCAAAAAACCTTCATGCATCTTTCTGCAGGTTCGGATTGGGCGTCCTCGGCTCTACATGCATAAGCAAAATCTCTCTTAATTGCTTTAAAATGGCTTCAAGACAATATTTTTTCCAGCGTTTTTATTGCTACAGATGGTAAAATTCTGGCGGATACCACTAATACAAAAGGAACAGACGTTCCATGGGAAGCAGAGAATACCATAGAAGAATCTACTACTATTTTAGACAGATTACCGCAAGCAAAGGTAAAATCCATAAACAAGGATCACAATGCAGCAGCGGACACATTGGCAAAAGAAGCAAGAATCAGAAGACTACAACACATGACGAAACATATGCAATAACAAGTGCAAAAAGAAAATATCCTTACTAATTTTTGAAAAAAATGAATTGTAAACCTTCTGTATTATATTGCTTAATTAATATATTCATCGTTTCTATCAAAAAAAAATATTCCTCGTCTAATTCTTGTTACATTTTTTTTGTTACAAAATTATGGCACCAAATTCAAACCCACACGCTCTACCTTCCCAAGAATAAGAATAGACAGTAGACTACGAATCCTATTTCTCTATTCACCCTCTATCTTGTCTATTCGACCTTGGCCACTCCACCACCAGGCATGCTGCTTTCAACAACAGTCTCCCTAACAAACCTGAGAAGAGAAAAATATACATTTATCAATTACAAAAAGTTATTTTGTAAGAGCAATAACCTCAAGCACAGGCTCTAGCATACATGTCCTTTTACTATCTTTAAGGTGGAAACTTAATAGCGGTACTGGCTAAAAAGAACGATAGGAACTATACCTTGCGAGTTTGTCCTGAGAGGACTGCAACACGTATATTGCAAGGATAAATGACATCGCAAGCCCTGTTTCGTGTACAAAGAAGAAAAATTAGCATCTGTACACAGGATGAAAACCAGTTTCTGTAGAATTAACTTTAAATGTGTTTATCATGCCACAGCATGAGATCTTGGCTAAAGTACATGATTCTGACTATGCTTGATTAAGTTAATTTCCCGGGAGAATGAAACTATCACCATAGGATGCACAAAATCATTTTTAGATCTGGTACAAAGCTATTGTGGAAGTTGATGTGGATCTTAGATAAGACATCAGAAAACTAAAAAATTGAGGAACATAAGGTAGAAGCTTGAGCATGATTCTATTACCTGATCCAAACAATACGTAGAAACCAGCTGGAACATCTATCTCCGAGTGCTCCTCCCTGAAACCAGTATCAAAACCAAAATTCAATCAAAAATTACAAAATTTAAAAGAATGAAACTGTTATGCGGTACCCATACTTCTTTCAACCCCAACAATGAGCAACGGAAACATCAATAGAAAAAGTAGAAGAATAATTACACGAAAAAGAGTATAACAAACTCCTCAGAAACAAATGCCATATAAAGAAATAGAACAATGATGCGTAACTCAGAAAAAGAGACCTAAACTTTTCATTCATGTAATGGTAAAACTACCTACACATTTATTAGTCTAAGTTTCTGATCATTGAATGATCCTTGAGATGAGATATACATACTTATCCAGAAATAGTAGGAACAACTTTTTGACAAACACCAATCTCAAGTATATCATCTAAGAGTTACAGAAATCAAAGTATGGTGTCATAAATGGATCAGAAGGTGCTAACCATGTGTATCTGACAAGAACATGTTTTGGCCAGTGCTCTGGACTCCAAAACTGATCACGTATGTTTGGATGAACTTCAACATCTGCATAAAACAAGAACAAAAGTTGTTTTTTGTAACTAGCTCGATCCACATTAAGCAAAGTTTTCTTGGACCAGGAAATGTAAACAATCTATTATGCTACCAATAAGGTGCACTGACAACTAATGAACTCCGCGGAACCTAAATTGATGACTCGCTTTCACACAAAATACCAAAATATAAGCTGAAGAAATGAACAACTGCGGTCAAGGTAATAGCGGTACAGTTTGAAGCAAAATAAAGAACAACGGTGTGATGAATCAAGGAGAAGAAGCTGAAATAAGCTATGGCTTATCGGCAGTAGTTATTGAAGAGCACGCGGTTTAGAAATGAAGTATACATCGTTAGGCCACCTAAATCACTTTAAGAGATGAAAAGCATATATGTGACGTACAATGACGAGGCATGTCTACGACTTTAGCCGTGATACCATGTAAATCATTTCCTGAATACCTCTGTGTGACATAAAATAAAAATTCATTAATAAGATAAACAGGTTGAAACTCATAAGTACTAATTATAGTAACCTTTAAAAGCTACACGTTAAGGAAAGGAAAGAATACATCTTAGCTCAATGAAATGCAAGCCCTACCAAGTTGACGTCAATCATAGGGACTTCAGGCCCCTTCCGATTTATCACAAGAAGCCAAGGAATAAGAAACTTCTCTTTCCCAACTTGAAATGATCTGCATGAACATTAATCACAATAAATTTCAGACCTAAGAGTCATGTTTTTCATGTGTCACAGGCTTATATAAACAATAAACAAAGATGTTCAACAATTAGATTGCTTGGAAACAACGGAGAGTATAAACAAGACAGAGAAACAACAGATAGTTGTGGAAAGAGGGGTAAAATAACAGTCTCGGGTTGCAATCATAACTAGGCATCAAAATCCGATAAGAACCTAGATTAATGAAGCCTATTCAAGGCATACGTTTTGACTTTCGTTTCTGTAACTCTATTCCTCATCCTGCAACTGAATCCATCTAATACCATAACGATAACTGTCTAACAGCAATCACTTCTGACAGAAGAACACTAATTTCACAGAAAACTCCCAGATGCAGGAAGAAGAATTTTTCCTGTAGAGATGGTACCAGTACTTTTTCTTACCAACTATGCATGCGACATGTTCCAGATAAAAAAGAAGGGCATGCCATATAGGTCAAATTAAAAATCTTGAATTGAGAGGAATTGTAAAATTTATCTGAAGATGACAAATTTGGTCATCATTTTCACAAAGGTTCAGATCTATTAGAAGATGCAGGAACCAGGAAGAATGTAAAGACACAAAGGATTTAAGTGTTTCAGCCATTAACGAAACCTACATCCATGGATCTTTGGTTTCACTATTAATCTGAACTTTCTGAAGGTGAAGATCGAATTGTCATCTTGATGCGTCTGATCTTAGCACTAAAAAGAAAGAGATATACATTAATTTAGATGCAATTACATACTAAACGAGGGAGTAGAATACACACACTTTTTGAGTTGGCATGAGATATGTATGTATGGTCAGCTAAGTTAGGTGATAGACTGTTTGCATAAGCCTATCTCAACCCCTTGGTAATCTTCTCAACTTTTGGAGCTAGTTTCTGGTCGAACACCCTAATTGTAGTGACACTCATGTTTCAACCTGAACCTACCACAACATAACTATAACCTAGTTACTACACAGTACAAGACTACCAATAATCATAAAATTCACATAATCACAGTTTAAGTCCGATAGCTTGTTGAAAAAGTCTTATTATCTGAACCTCTTGGTAGTCTCCTTCACTTTTGGAGCTAGTCTATAGCCGACTACCCTAATTGTAGTGACACACTCATCATGCTTCAACCTGAATCTACCATAATTAACTATAAACTACTTAATACACAGTACAAAACTTCCAATAATGATTAAAAAGAATAAAAATTCACATAATCATAGTGTACAAGTCTGCAGATAGCATGTCTCAACCCCTTGGTACTCTCTCCTTCACTTTTGGAGCTAGTCTCTAGTCGAATTCTCTAATTGGACTGACACACTCATCATGCTTCAAAGTTCAAACTGAATCTACCACAACTTTACTATAACCAAGTCCCTACCCGGTACAAGACTAGCACAAATTCACTCAATCATAGTACAAGTCTTTACACTACTCCAATCATACATATAATCTACAAAAAGATATAATGTCGTAATCCGTACAGCCATATAGCATTCAATTTTTCTTTCTCAATTTAGGAAACTTAGACAGTATCAATTAAGTCGATTTTGTTAACGATAAGTTGAAGAATTGAACTGACATTAAGTAAGAATCAGTTCCAGTACGCAGAACTTACATTTTTCTTATCAACTAAGTACGCAGAACGTTCCAGATGAGACTGAAGGGCATACCATATAGGTGGAACGAAAAGTCTTGACATTAGAGGAATTGAAAAAAACTGTCTGAATATGACAGATTTGGTCATCATCTTCAAAAAGGTTCAGATCTATTAGAAGATGCAGGAAGAATGTGAAGATAATGACCAAATTTGTCATGTTCATTATCGAACCTCACAAGTTCATGCATGTAATCATAGCACCAAAAAGAAAGACATACACATTGATCTGGATGCAACTACATACTAAAACGAGGGAGTACAACACACACACTTTGGAGTTGGCATAGATATGTAGAGTCAGCTAACTTAGGTTATAGCCTGCTGGTATATAGGCATGTCCCTACCCCTGCAATCTTCTTGAGTTGTGTAGCTAGTCTCATGTGGAGACCCTAATTGTAGGGACACTCATGCTTTGACCTGATGTTACCACAACTTAACTACAACAGTACAAGGATACGGATAATGATAAATAAATAAAACTCACACAATCATATTGTATAAAGCCTGTTGGAATAGGCATGTCTCAACCCCTTGGTACTCTCCTTCACTTTCAGGGCTAGTCTCTAGTCGAATTCGCTAATTGTAATGACACACTCGTCATGCTTTAAACTGAATCTACCACAAATTGACCATAACCTACTCCATTTGTACAAGAATAGCACAAATGACCACAATCACAGTACAAGTCTTTACACTACTCCATTCGTACATATAATGTACAAAAATCTATAATGTCGTAACTCGTATAGCCATATAGTGTTCAAATTTTTGTTTCTCTATTTAGGATACTTCGAACTGAATCTACCTCAAATTGACTATAACCTAGTTACTACGGTACAAGACTAGCAAAAATTCACTCAACCACACAGTATAAGTCTGATATCCTGTAGGAGTTGGCCTATTTCAACCCCTTGGTACTCTCCTTCACTTTTGGAGCCAGGCTCTAGTCGAAAACATTAATTATAGAGACAAGCAAACAGGTTCAACCTGAATCTACCACAAATTGACTATAACCTAGTTACTACACGGTACAACACTACCACAAATTCACAGTCCAACACTTTACACTACTCCAATCATACGAGTAATGTACAAAATTCTCTAATGTCGTAACTCAATATGTGTAGTGTTCTTTTTCATATCTCAATTTAGGATACTTAGAAAGTAATAAATCGCGTTTTGTTAATAATAAGTTGAAGAATTGAACTTACATTTTATAAGGATCAGCTCCAGTATATCCAGTTGGTTTAGCTAAAGGTACCAAAACCTACACACGAAGAACAAATTACAAATTCACCCAAAAAAATATCAAGAATCAACAATTCCCAAGGTTACATGAACTGAATCGAATCAAAGAAGAATCACCTCACGATTAACACCGAATATAGGACACTGACGACCAATCATATCATGCCAAACAGTTCTTTGCTACAAATCACACAAAATTAAAATCAACAGAAATTTCAATTTTAGTTTGAATCAGCAAGAGATTTTGTTTAGGTTTAGGGTTCGTTTGAGATACTTACGGAATGATATTGGCCCATTTTGCTCATGGGAACTATGTCTCCAGGTCTGTAAGCAACTGAAATCGAAGCTAAACAAAAGAATGAACAGAGTAAGATGCATAATAAAGTAGGGATCCGAACCCTGAAATTCGTCGCCATGATTTGGGAATTTTCTTCAGAAAATCGATTCTATCAGAGTCAAGAAAAAGTTCTCTACTAGGCAGCTAAAGAGTGAGAAAATTTTATTAAGAGCACCCAAAATTGTGTTAAGTTTTAACCACGTGAGTCAGATCTTGCCCAAAAACACGCCCAACGAGTCAAAATCCGGCACCACATTACTTGCCCTTGAGTTTAGGCGATACTACTTTCGTTTCAGAAAATGTGTTACTTTTATTTTAATTTTACTTTTATTTTAATTTTAATTTTTAATTTTTTTTCATTTTTGTTAGAAAAGATAGGTCAAATTGAAAGTGAAAGTATGATTCTTGCCGAAGCACGAAGGAGTATTTTTGAATTGTTCATCAAAACTATTGAAAAAGTAAAAGTATCATTTTTCCTGAAATGGAGGGAGTGTTCCTGAACGGACCGTCGTCGGATCTATTGAAAAAATAAAAGTATCATTTTTCCAGAAACAGAGTGAGTATTCGTGAACAGACCGTTGGAACTATAGTTTGCACAATGCAAATTTGCTCATTTATGGATCAAAGATCTTGATGTTATTTGTTGTGATCAAGTTCACTGGATTCTGGTCTCATACCTCGGTTCCCTACTCTGGAAGATGAGAGCTAGCAGTTGTTAAGGCCGCGCCGCTGCGACTCTAATAACCCAAAAGAGAGGATTTGGGTTCTAGCAAACTTATAGAGATCAAATTTCATATGTTATCAACTGATAGAGTATTTTTAGCAAACTTTCTGTCTTACAGTTGGATGCACAAGAAACAATCATCCAAGTTCACCATTCCTCTTCAAAATTCTGTTTGAAAATTAAATTAAATTCTGTTTGGTAGAATAGCTGGGAAGCTTTACTCCGGTTTGCTCCTTCAGCTAGATCATTTAGGGACTCTACTTGAAATGCTCCTGGTGCTTCAAAATGTGTCTTTAGGTGCCTACATGTTTTAAGGATTCCATCAAATCAATGTTACTAAATAGTAAGATCTGAAAAACTGTTCAAGGAAGAAATGTAGGTTACTTTCGGATTGCATCAGCAGTCTTGCCCATTGGTTGCTCGTGGTACGCAGGTGGATCTTGGGTTGGAGTGGATCCAACCAGCGTTTCTTAAAAAAAAAAGGTATTGATAGAATTATTTAATAACGACCAAATCCTGAAAGGTGTGCATAGATAAGTTTGATAAGGTATATACCGCTCTCACGTAAGACCTCATTCTCTGAGATTCTTCTGAACTTGAAATCAGGTTCAGGTGAATCCCGTATTAGATCCTCGTCTACTGGAGCAAGGTTTGCTCCACTGTGCCTTGACGAATGCCTTTTTCTGCTGGATTCAGAAATCAATGATTAACAGATGCATATGGTGACATATGTTGTTGTGTTTTCTACGATGCTTAAAGTTATAGAACTTGGCTCATGATAATTCTGGTTTCCTCTAACCTTCCTGAAGATAACTGGACTTCTGGTTCCACTGGCAGGAAGACATTTCCGAGTTCAGAGCTTGGAGAGGATCTCTCACTGTCCCCTGTTAACTCACAAACAAGTTATCGCGGCTATATATCTTAGAAGTACAAATTTCTAATGGTGTCTCTGCTATAAAGAAAGGATGAAGAGTATACCAGAATGTCCAGGAGTGAAAATCATGTTGGCCTCAGGAGATATTGATATTGACATTTTCATTGGCTTCTCAATGGATGGTTGCTTGGAAAGAGAAACTTCAACCTCCTTCTCAGAAGATGCTCGCATGGAACGAGTCCTAACACCGGTGTGCACATCTTCAACGGGCTTTATATCCAGAAAATTCGCATGTCAGGCACAGAGTATGTTTTTACTATGAAACATTTCAGTAATGGGTGGATTTAACTTACAACAGAATGTTTTGGCATTTGCTTTTCAGCAGATGATCGCATGGAACGAGTCCTAACACCGGTGTGCACATCTTCAACGGGCTTCATATCCAGAAAATTCGCATGTCAGGCACGGAGTATGATTTTACTATGAAACATACCAGTAATGGGTGGATTCCACTTACAACAGAATGTTTTGGCATTTGCTTTTCAGCAGATGCTCGCATGGAATGAGTCCTAACACCGCTGTGCACATCTTCAACGGGCTTCGTATCCAGAAAATTCGCATGTCAGGCACAAAGTCTATGTTTTTAATACGAAACAAGTACAGAAATGGATGGATTTGGCTTACCAGATCTGCTGGATTTGTATCAACTCTCTTGTTCACAATTGGTGTGATTGGTTCCGTTGATTGGGGCTCTGGAGTACTTCCTGAAAATTGACCAGAAGGGGAATCGCGAATATGGATTCTTCTAGTATTAAAATCAAGCAGAGGTTTCGGATAATAGATCTCTGTGCTATACTTTCCTGCCAACCCCATTACAAGAGCCACGGGAGGGATGTCCATGAGCTGTGCTGTGTTCATTCTACGGATAGATGTTGCTCGCTGCAAAAACATCGAGTACAAAATGATTTTTAGCATAAAGACAATACCAGAGTTTCATGTTCTTAGTCATAGATTTTGTGGCAAAAACAGTAGAACCTTCCTTCTTTGTACAAGGTCGGAGGCGTCTGTAAGCCAGCTCTGCAATTCTTCATTGCTGATGACAAGATTGAAATCTATAGCAAGCTGTTTGTTTCTTTTTCTTCCCATATTCCCTTTTGGCTTAACCTCGTCTTCTTGTACCTCCTGTCATAGAGTTCCACACATACGCGCTTAATTTCACAAATAATGCAAGTAATTAGATTGGTTCACAGTGCTTAATACTTACTCGCCTGCTGGTTCATGTCATCAGCTTCCACAGGGCCTAGAAGTAAGTTGAGGAGAAATCATCAGCTACGACATTCCAGAACAAATGAAATAGGCAGTTGTTTCAATTGTTTAAACTGTTAACCTTGAATTTTTGGTGGTGGCGTAGGAGCAAGTGTAATGGGTATCTCATGAAAACTGAAATTTGTATATACGTCTTTGTCATCCCCGTCAACATCAAACCTGTATGAGACTAGGCAGTCACTGAATGAAATTCTGAAATAAAGCAGTGATTTTTCTTCACAACTGCAGGAGGGATAGTAGATTTCTTGTTACCTCTCAAAGCGATTGAATTGATGTTGCTCTGGTGGAGTGGTTTCAACAGGTTCAAGCAATGTAATTTTTTCTCTATTAGCTGAATAAGAAAAATGAGTTTAGTTAATTACATCAGTACTCTCATTCTACGGGAGACTCGTACTTGGAAATTAAAGGGGAAATTACAAGGTACCTTGGTGGTGGTTTTTATCCTCTGGGTCTTTCCCCTCGCTAGTAAAACACTCCTCCATTAAGTCCAGTTCCTGCAACAAAAATTAAACAGGCTTTGAGTTGCAGCCATATACATATTCCATTGAAATTAAACAAAGAGACAAAAACAAAATAAGGATTTGGGGCAAATTTTCTGGCGCAAATATTCTCCATACCAAGTTTCCAAACTGACCCCATGAATTACAAAGTGAAAGGGCAAAGTATCAAAAAAGAACAGAGATGTGTATTTTTAGGTCATTATCATACCACAGGGAAATAAGCAGGCTTATCGTGATTGTACTTGTAGTTGTTGTTATCACGTGATTGTTCGATCTCAGCTGTATCATCCATTGGATCGTTCTCAGCCATTGTTACTTCATCAAACCTTGAAATCACAGATTAAAATTAATATCACAGAAGAAAATAATAACATAACTATTGAAGACATGGTGCAGTGTAGGTTAACAGAAGAAGTGGTGAAGGTTAAGACATGACAGGGCCTTAAACTGTGACAGTAAACCGGTGCTAACATGCGCCTCTCTCCATGAAAAAACAGAAGGAAAGTGATGATGACGATGATTAGTTTACTGACTTGGCTTGATTCTTCCCCTTTGGGAGTACAGTTTGATCTCGAACTGCTTTCAACTTCCACGTGTCATCGAATTGAACCTAATTTTCGATATCAAAGTAATTCAAAAATCCAAATAAAGTAAAATTGAGATTCAAAATTAAATTAGTTAACTAATAATAACAATTCAGAAAATTCGAAGTAAGTAGGAATTAATGAAGTGTTGTTTACCAGTAATCGAGACGCATCATCTGCAACTAATCACATGATTTGAATCGGCAATTTCAGAGTGAGTTTAAGTTGATTACCAAGCAGAAGCTTCACTTTCATCTCATAGACTATCACAACCCCACCTGTAAAATCCCGTTGAAAGAATCAGAGAGAGGGATAAGTGAAAAAAATAACAGAGTGTGAGAGGAAATTCTACAGACAATGAACCAGAAAACCTTTACCCATTAAAATTCCCGACAATCTCAAAGCCATAGGAACAGAAGGATTCATAATCTCGTGGCTAGAAAAAAACCCATTTCACAAGAGAACCAAATCAGTAATCCAACAAGATTAAACGGAAAATAAAAGATTCATGTTGACATTTTCACCAGATTTTCACTATATCAAGCTTATCCAGTTCCCTCCTCTTCAGTTTCTTATGCAGAGTGGCCGCCATCCTTTGATGATTATCAAAACAAACAACCAAACCAGAGGAAATTAAGAACCCAATTATCATATCTTTTGAGTAATCAACAAATAACAGCGACAAGAAATTATCAGAGAAATTAAAATGAATCACCAGATTTGGCCTAATGGTGCTTTCCTGGCGAGTAGTTGATGAGAGTAAAACATCTTCTTCTACCTTTCAATTCTCAGATAAATTCAGTAATGAAGAATTCATCAGTAAAACCAGACGAAGAAGAATCTCGCTCTCTCTTTTTTACAGAATTATTATACTAGTTCAGTTCTGTTCTGTGAAAAGCAAACGAAAATAAGATTGCTTTTTCTAGTAGTCCCCACAGGCTTTTCATGCCGTTTTCTCGTGTGGATTTCTAGTGGACCCTTATATGTATCAGGATTTGATCAACAGCTTGGATTTTCTAGATACAAAATATTAGTTGATGCCCACGTGGTTTAATCATTGAGCAAGTGTTAAACTAAAGTACTAGACCTAATGTTGAACATTATTACACGTGCATCAACTATCGCCATTGGTGTATCCAATTGGCCACCAGTATTAAAATGAAATTTTAGTCACTAATTTTCCAAATTTAACTCAGCTCTCTTTTCAGCATTTGTGTGATCCGCTGAGTTGCTGAGGGGGGCTGTTTACCAATACCAGCATGATATGCTCCGCTTTTGCCAAGGTTATGCACTACATGAGCAAGCCAATAACCTGATTATAACTGAGGAACTAATGAAATTCAACCAGTTAGTAGGAATACGGTCATAGTACAGTGGTTCCTACAGCTCCCCCTACGGGAGAGGTCTGAAGTTTGAGTATCTTTGAATCTCACCAGAACAACTCCTTGAGGATGGTTAACATGAAAACTGTTTAACTTCTTGTATTGTATTCTCTGTCAATAGTCTACAGTGATATATTTCAAATAGAAAAATTAGGAGAAAAACATCATTGATCATCCAGGATCTCTGAATACCTTAACTAGCTCCACTGGTCCAAGTTTCACGCATTCCTCCTCAACATCTCACAGCAACTCGGTCTTTAAATTAGCATCAGACTGCAAACGTAAAAAACAGCTCACATACTCCACAACTGCCCAACAGAATACAAAACGAATAACTATAGATACCATGGCTACATTTTCTTGCGAAATGTTTACTTACCCTCATTCAGCAGGCCTGAACATAAACTGAAGAATAAGGAATCAACACCTTGCTATCATCACGACCCCCTGCACATGAAAGAAAGTTGAGTTATGGACTTATGAGCCATACGAAATACATTTGGGTGCTAGACCAGCACTCTTTATCTCTCTACTTTTGACTGAAGCGTTAAATGCTGGCAACTCATAGAGTATACAGAAGAGACGCGATTGCGAGATTATTTTTTTTTGAAGCATATTGCAAGATGAGACTTACCCCATCCAAGTATCTTGTCGTCGACTTTCTTTAATTTCTTTTTCTTTTTTTTATCTACTTGCTTGGCTGTAAACCTATGACCTGTAAAACAAGTTAGAGCTTGCTGTTAAGAAAGTCACCGCCATACTTGAACTGGCATAGAAAATTTGTGCTACAATTTTGCTTGGCTGACAGTCATAAGAGGAGTTCCACCAGGGCGGAAAGGTGCTCCGTCCAATATATTGATCGCTAGCTCAAAAGAAGGTTCCTAATGAAAGAAACACATCCCAAAATGTAAACATCTTGTACAATTTTAGAATTCCTTGTACCAACTATAGGTTAGCAGATGAAAAACTACCTTAATGTATGACACTGGTGCATCTCCTTTCTTCCTCCCCGTCTCTCTATCAACGTAGATCTTAACACGAGGCTTTTTTTGTTTCAGGGTCCCGAATTGTTTAATCATAAGCGTCAGTTACAACTGAAACATGATAGAATTTAAGCGAAATTGTCTCTAATTCCATCCAACAATGAGGATTACAATCAGCCAAGAAAGATCAATTTGAAGAATTACAGGGTCCCGGTATTCATTCATAGTGATAAAAGAAGTATAAACAGGGTTCTCACCTCTTTAATAACACCGCATCTGGAGAACACTTCAACCACCTGAAGAAAAACAAATTCAACAGAACAACAACTTCTTCTTATAGTTACTTGAACAACTATCCCATAGAGAACAGCTACCATTGGCTGTATCATGGAACAAAAAAAGTAAGAACAAGATTAACAGCACTTACCTCCTCAGCAGTAACATCATCGGGCAATCCTGTAATGTAAACAAGTGTATTGACTTTCAAGTCAAACCAACTATTAGGAGGTTTGTTTGATTCCTGCAAAAGATAGAACCCAATAAGGTCGGTACAAGAAAAACACTTAAACTGACCCAGAATTTGTTTTAACATCGTATGACACCAAAAGAATATGGCTTTTGAAGCAGACTACCGCGGAAGGAACCACAAAGCGAAACTATATGACAGAAGAAAAATAGCTAAACCTAGAAGTACCACATAACTTGATGACTGTCAGCATAACTAGTACTGCTGAAACATAGGATCAAAAGATTACCTTCTTTTCTTCCTTCTCAGGCGCTTTATGTTTCGCATCAGGTTTTGCTTCTTTTGTTTTGGTGTTATCATCAGCCTCTCTTTTTAAAGAGATGTCAACGCCCACAACTGATGGGAACAGTTCTTTTTCTTGTTGATAAGTCATCTCGCTTTTCGAAACCAAGTTTTCCTGAAACATTATTCAGATACATGTTAATAAATATCCCATTAATCATTCGGAGACGAGGAAAATAGACATAACCAAAAAACTTACTTGGGGAACCCAAGCTCTAAGACCTCTGTCCCACTTGTAGACAGTTCCGTCATCATCAGTGAATTCTTCCTCGCCATCAGGAGGTGTAGAAGGCCTCTCATCAATCAGACCTAAGAGTCATATGTTTTTCATGTGTCACAGGCTTATATAAACAATAAACAAAGACATTCAACAACTAGATTACTTGAAAACAACGGAGAGCATAAACAAGACAGAGAAACAACAGATAGTTGTGGAAAAAAGGGTAAAATACGAGTCTCGTGTTGCGATCATAACGAAGCAACAAAATCAAATAAGAACCCAGATTATGGAAGCCTGTTTGAGGAATACTTTTTTGTAACTCTATTCCTCATCCTGCAACTGAATCCATCCAATACCATAACGATAACAGTCTAACAGCAAACACTTCTGAGAGCAAAACACCAACTTCACAGAAAACATCAAAATACTAGATGGCGAAAGAAAACTTTTTCTTGTAGAGGTGCTACCAGGGCATACCATACCATATAGGTCAAATGAAAAATATTGACTTGAGAAGAATTGAGAAAAGTATCTCAAGATTACAAATACGATAATCATCTTCACAAAGGTCTGGGTCTATTAAAAGATGCAGGAAGAATGTGAAGATAATCACCATATTTGTCATCTTCATTATCGAACCTCATTTGATCCATGCGATTGTAGCACTATACAGAAACGGATATACTCATATACATTGATTTGGATGCAACTCTATACTAAAATGAGAGAGTACAACACATCCACTTTAGAGTTGGCATAAGATGTGTACGGTCAGCTAAGCTAGGCGATAGCCTGTTTGGAATAGGCTCATCTCAACCCCTAGTAATCTACTTAACTTTCAGAGCTAGTCTGTAGTCGAACACCCTAACTGTAGTGGCCCTCATGTTTCAACTGGAACCTACCAGAACGCAACGATAACCTAGTTGCTCCACAGTACAAGATTATCAATAATCATAAAATTCACATAATCAGATTAAGTCTGACAGCCTGTTGGAAAAGGCTTATTATCTCAACCCCTTGGTACCTTCACTTTTGGAGCCAGTGTATAGTCAACTACCCTAATTGCAGTGACACATCATGTCTCAACCCCCTAGCAATCTACTTAACTTTCAGAGCTGGTCTCTAGTCGAATACCCTAACTGTAGCGGCACTCATGTTTCAACTGGAACCTACCAGAACGTAACCATAACCTAGTTACTATGCAGTACAAGACTACCAATAACCATAAAATTCACATAATCACAGTTTAAGTCAGATAGCCTATTGGAACAAACTTATCTCAACCCCTTGATACTCTCCTTCAATTTTGGAGCTAGTCTCTAGTCGAATTCCCTAATTGTACTTACACACTCATCATGCTTCTAAGTTCAAACTAACAACTTGAGTGTGACCTAGTTACTACACGGTACAAAACTCGCACAAATTCACTCAACCACAATATAAGTCTGATAACCTGTAGGAGTTGACCTATCTCAACCCCTTGGTACTCTCCTTCACTTTTGGAGCTAGACCATAGTCAAATATCCTGATTCCAGTGACACACTCATCATGCCGCAAAGTGAATCCACCACAACTTGACTAGAACCTAGTTACCACACTGTACAAGACTAGCACAAATTCACACCATCACAGTACAAGTCTTTACACTCCAATCATACATATAATGTACAAAAATCTATAATGCCGCAATTCGTACAGCTGTATAGTGTTTAATTTTTCATTCCTCAGATTCAGGATACTTAGACAGTATTAAGTCGGGATTCTTTTTATTGATAAGTTGAAGAATTGAACACACTTACATTTTGTAAGGATCAGCTCCAGTATACCCAGTTGGTTTAGCTAAAGGTACCAAAACCTATACAGAAAATATGAAATCACAAATTCAATCAAAAAAACCAATTCACTACATTATAGATATATGAATCGAATCGAATCAAATGGAATCAAGGAAGAATTACAATACCTCGCGATTTACGCCGAATATAGGACATTGACGACCAATCATATCATGCCAAACAGTTATTTGCCACAAATTACACATAAAATTAAAATCAACAGAAATTTCAATTTAAGAATAAATCAACAAGAGATTTTGTTTAGGTTTTAGGGTTCGTTTGAAATACTTACGTAATGATATTGACCCATTTTGTTTGGGTCGTGGCAGACTAGTTTGAAAATATTACCGAAGTGACCTTTTGGAATCCTTAAATGACATTGTATTCTAACACCGCTTTAAAACTTAACTAGTTTCGTTGAGAAATGTTATCAAACACATATCGTGCATTATTTACATGTCAAAAAGTTCTCTACTTATGATACAATTCCGTTACAAAAATCCATAGCTCTCGAATCAAAACTAGATTCGTCCTTCAAAACCTCAAGATCCGTAACTCTTGAATCACCTCAACATTCCTTCCTTAAAACTTAACTGGTAGTTTTTTAATTGTAATCACCTCCAAAGTGATCGGTCCAGAAAAACATGATCCCTTTTAATTATGCAACCCAAATAGAAATTTCTTTTTCTTTGAGCTTTTGACAATTTCAAACAGTCAGCCTTAGTCTACTGGAAGTCAGGGTGTTAGGCCAAATATAAAAATCGATATCGGTTTCTTTCGTTAGTCTACGACCCAAATGCATCAACCGCATGTTTTACAACCGAGACCCTAATTATATGATACCCATTTACAAAAAAACTCTAATGCAAACTGGCTCATTTCATGATGCTATCTGTTGTGGTCAAGTTTATTATATCTCGGCTCCCTGCTCTAGATGATCAGAGCTATCAGCTGTTGAGGCCGCAGAGAAGAAAGAGAGGTTCTAGCATACCATGTCGGGGCAATTGTGGGTTGCCTGTTCAACAATCCAGTGCTCAAATCCGAGATCGTGGGGGACAAGTAGAAAGTCGACATGTGTCGACAGTATAATAAACTTTCTATTTGATTCATCAGTGTCCAGAAAAACAATTGTAAGGCGAGATAAGCCAACACATCGGCAAAGAGACATAAGAACCCCGTTTATGCAGAGATATCTAATCAGGTCAGGTGTTAGATATAGTGAATCTTCAATTCTTCCTTGAGACAAAGTTGAGCATAGATGAAGACATGCTAATGATTCACCTGGCTGAGAAGAATAAGTGGAGAAAATGTCCAGGTTGCAAGAAAAGACAAAGTTGAGCATAGATGAATACACCATCTACCCAATATAGTGTGCTCCATTGACAAAGACACCAGGACTAGTCCAAGTAGAGCTACTGAATTCCGAATTGACCTTCCCAAGGTTTCTCCATCCAGTGCCACTGCCTAGGGTGAATATACGGACCCGGTCGTCTTCGAGGGATATATTCCCACAACTTTGTATTCATTGGTTGAAGAAACATAAACAAAGCCATACCTGTTACTGTTACTCTTACCCTTACTATCTGGAAGCATCGCATATCATAGACACTTCATTTCTCTACGGTATGGTTGTCCCTTTAGTTAGACTTGCATTTCTACAATAATCATATGAAAATATCATTTTTCTTGAAACGGAAGGAGTGTTTGTGAACGGTAGTACTATTGTTGAGTCTGATGACCGGAAAGAGAGGATTGGGGTTCTAGCCTCAGATACCGGGGCAATTGGGGTTGCCTGTTTCAACTATCTGGTGCTCAAACCAACTCTACAAGACATGCTGCTTGAGCAGCATACATTAATGGTTGAAAATGATCACGGAGAATCCATACACTGGAATTTGAATCTTCATTTACTGCAACTTATCACTCGTGTGATACTGGACTTTTTCGTTTTTAATTTTGACTGACAGACATTATCATACATTACAATACGTGTTGTTTATAGAAGAACCACCACATATACAGATATCTACATCTACACTTGCATTATTACACTCTTACACACTGACGTACCCAGAAAAATGATGGGTAATAATACTAAATGAGAGAATGAGTGACTGTGAAGGGAGTGAAGATGTACATCTTACAGTCATGGGACTCGACTTCAACGCTGAATTTCGACACTGCGTTCCCTGGTATATCTTCATGCTGTCAATAAGTTTACAACGGAGTAAGTGTAAGTTGCAAATGGCATATAGTGAAAGCAATTTGTATGGTTTAAGGAAATGTTAATCTGGAAAGGAGTTACTTACCTTCCACAAATCTCTTATGGAAACACTGGATCTCGAGTCAAGGCCTAGTGCTTCCCATTTGGCCGTGATGGTAACAGTTTCTGAGCATCGGTTCCAAAGCGCAACTGCCAATCTTTTTCCAGATAAAGGACCTGCCCAGACCTGGAGCAAGAGGAACATAGTCTGTTATAAATGTGCAGTGGGTTGGTGACCCAAGAATGTCATATCTGAATGTTAGGATCCAAGGTTGAAAAAAACTATGGACGATGCTGGATTCAGTGAGAGAGAGAGCGCGCAAGGACCTGATTGCATTTCCCTGGTCCTTCAACGGACACTTTCCTACCCTGAACACCGAGATGGTCTGCACAAACAAAATGAAAAATTGAACAAGAATAAGAACTGCAGAAATATCTAAGAAAAAAGAAAAGAAAAAGACTATTATAACTTCAGTGGAATATCTGTCTGTGATGTGGAGATTTTAAGGTTCATAGAACTGAATTATCAATCTGGCCACATAATAGCAAAATTGGATAAATGAAAGTGCACTCTGAAGGATCTTACCTTGATTTACTGCAATAACCTCCGCATTACTTAGAAGCTCAAATGTTTCTGCAGTCATGTTTCTTACATCACAACCTACCAGAAGAGGAGCCTACAGAATGCACAACCATAAAGTTCAGTAGAAAAAAAACAGCGGACAACTGTTCCACACATTTTACTACCCTTAACAGGTAGTTTTTCTTGCCTCATACTCATAGGCTTATTCTCATTAGTTGTCATTTTCCTCATTAGATACGAATGTGAACAATACTTAAAGACAGCTGATGAGACTGAAGAGTTTCAAGTGTAAAAGAGCAAAAAAGAAAAACTGTACTCGGGTTTGTGCTAGCGAACCTTCATCAAAGCCCATATACTAAAATGTGCACGATATTCCTGGTAAGTCATGCCTCCATTACCAACTTCCAACATATCCGGATCTTCCAAAAGGTTGCCAAACGATACATGATAGTCAGACAAAGATCAGTATAACTCTCTGAAAGGAACATTACTAGGGAAGTAAGAACAATCCATCAGTTGGCATTGGATATAGTGATTTAAGCTCTAACCATTCCATCCACCAGGTCCAGCATAAGCAGCCCACTTGTCATTCAGATCAGCAATAGTGGTCATACTACGTATCAAGAAACAAGCTTCATAAGTACGATATAAGACATTGCTAAGCTAGTTAAATTTAAATTTCAAGTTTAAACTTCAAACCTTTCCCATGAATCTTTAATGTCCTCTGTTGTTCTCCAACTATTTCCAACTTTGCCAGCCCAGAGTGCGGGGTCATTCACTCCCCTATCAAAAAAGAACAACATAATCAGAATCACCAAGGTCGTGCTTGAAGGGGTAAGAACAAACTTGAGAAAACTGGTGCAAATAACGGTGAGCATATTAATACCATTCACAAAGTGAGTAGAAAATTCTGCGACCTGTGTCATTTAAGGCTTCACGCATTGGGGGGTAACTGTAAATGGAAGAAATTTATCAATTACGGAGTTACTAAAACTTCCTATAACAACACTTAAAAATTTACATAGATGAGGAACCAACCGTTCCTGTGGTTCGATCCCAAGATTGAAACAGTTGTCATACTTCAAATAGTCGACACCCTGAAAAGATTCAAATATTGAACATAAAGTCAAAATCCAGCATCAAATTCTGAGTCTAATATTCATAAACTGCGAAATCCAAGTAACACTAAGTACTCCATATCGAAAAATACATCTGTTAAAGAAGCCAGAATTCTTACCCACGATGCAAAAAGTGACGCGTCATCATTTTCATGGTATAGTGATCCAGGTCTAACTTCGCATGTAAAAACCCTGGTAGTTTATCTTGGGTCAGACTAGAGTGAAAAGAAAAAGAGTATAGGAGCAAAACAACCACGGCGAACTGAGCATCAATCACATCCTTGAAAAAAAAAACAATCAAATCTTAAATTGGTATTACAGAAGCTGAATTTACCCAGCATCAGAATAGATACCCAGCTTAAGGCCCTTCCCATGTATGTAGTCCGCAAGAGCTTTGATCCCAGACGGAAAATTCTTCGGATCAGGGACTAATTCACCCTGTATAACCAACTCATATATTTCAAAATGACAAAAAAGGATAAAACAGCAAAAAGCACTAATCATTCGCTTATTTTGTTATGAAGATGAATTGAACGAGCACAATAGACTGGCAAGAAGGTGTGCCTGCTCTGACTTTCATAGGAATTGGTTCAGACTTCAGACACTTGTCTGGCGATAGTCAGAATACGAGAACCGAAATATCCAGCACCCACAAGTCAAAAAACGGAGTTAGATCAACAAGAAAATGGCTGTAATCTACCACGAACGATTTTGAGGCATCAATATGCACATAATAGACTTACATGGTATGATCTTTGCACACTAATTGCGATACATGCGGAAAAAATCTAAATGAAGTACAAAATTCACATCATCTTAGGAGCACTAAAAAGACGTTTCAAGAGATATCCCCAATGTATCAAATGAACACTACTTGGGATACTCAATACACATAAATACAAAAGAATCAGCAAAATGATGACTTTTCGGCAATACGAAAAATGACTAGATATCAACAACATACCTTTGAACTCCTTGAGAGGTCAGACCAGCAATCATCTGTGCTACAAAAAATCAAACATTTAGTCCACACCTAATGCAACAAATTTACAGTCTTTGCAAGAACATCATTACCTATATTAACATAAGTATAACCCAATTTAGCTAATCCAGTATCAACAAGTGCATCAGCTGTTTCCTTTATAAGCGTTTCGTTTATATTACAAGCAAAGAAATTCCAACTATTCCACCTGCAATTCATAACAACAAACCAATTTTTCAATTCCATTCAATCCAGTACCAAATCATATGAAAAACACATGCAATCTCTAAATTAAAGAAATTAGAAGGTGGGTTTTGGATTACTAACCCCATCTGAGGTGTTTGAGCTAATCCATTGTTGAGTTGAAGTTTTCCATATAGAGATGTATCAAAGATGTTGTTGTTTTTGGTGGATGGTGTAGAGATTGGTAATACACGAAGAGATGCAGAGAGTGTGATCGAAGAGAGTAGAGTGAGAACTGTTAGATGGAGAGTAATGGGGGAGAAGATGATTAGTTCGATTTCAGCCATTTTTTTGGGTTCCATTTTTCCCCTTCAGCTGAAAGTCTGAGACAGAAGAAAGAAAGAAGAGGAAGGTTAGACTTGGATAATATATAATATTAGGATTTATTTACTTTAACTAATCCTGTTTAAACACATAATCTCTCTCACTTATCCAAAACTATTTTATGCATCTTTTGTGTCCCCACAAGTGAAATTCAACCGGTGTCATGACTTGATCTACGTTGTAAATGTTACAGTTTATTGAGCTCAAGAATAATACATAAACATGGTATAGGATTTTCATGGTGGGAACACCACATATCTAAAAGGTTTTTCAAAATTGGTAGGATTTTCTTATATCAACGTGGGGAAATATAAGAAAAATTGTTGGTTCGAGAAAATAAGGGCTTTTTCAAAAATAAAATATCTTTTGGTAAGGTTGATGTTCGAACATGAGGGTCAATTAGGTTACAACTTACAAGTCTTATTTCTAATTCGATCAAAACCTGGATCGTTAAAAACTTTATAGACTTATGAGGCTCTCGTTTATTCCAGGATATTCTCCTTTGATATAAATCCATTCAAGAATAGTTAAGAAAAATTATAACCATAAACCTGAGAGTCCAATGACATAGCTCAGTGGTATTCCATCAACTCCAGTAAGGAACAAGTCAAGGATTCATCCTCCACCGTAAAGATTTGTATTTAAATTAATTAGTTGTATAGAGGGTTTGGTGAGGTTGGTATGGATGTGGGGCCAGTCCAACTGCTTAGATTCGATTAGGGTCCTGGGTCTGTCTTTAGCCTAGAATAAAAGTACCCGAAAAGCCTTTGGAGAGTTTCAATAAGTTATATCTAGAAAGATCTAGTTTAACTTGTAAGAGGGAATCAACAAGCTGTCTACTCACCGTATTGAGTATAACAATATTGATTATTGAACTAAGGTATTTCACATTCTTAGGATCTTGACCTAGTTTTATTACAGTATTTCCTAGTTGTTTTGGTACTAATCAGTTTTATTACAGTATTTCCTAGTTGTTTTGGTACTAATCAAAAAGGAAATCTAGGCATCCGGTAGGAAAGATTGGTAGATAATCTTCTCGGGGGATGAGAGAAACTTATATCAAGTACAACACTTGGTTAGGGGAATCATGGCGTATGCCCAAAGTGGTTTTCTGCTAAGGGAACTGCTGAAGTGGGTTACCTGGAAGGTATTACTCTGCCTCGACAATAGATCAAGGAATATTCAGAGCTATACGAGGTTTTTCTTCCATTAGTGTTTTCCTTAATAAAAATCTTGTGTGTCGCTTTTATT
Source organism: Papaver somniferum (assembly GCF_003573695.1). Classification (NCBI taxonomy): domain Eukaryota; kingdom Viridiplantae; phylum Streptophyta; class Magnoliopsida; order Ranunculales; family Papaveraceae; genus Papaver; species Papaver somniferum. The sequence goes on along the minus strand of NC_039360.1, from coordinate 160,847,889 downwards.
TTTTGTTTCCCCGTTGTATAATTTTAAATATTTAAAATTAAAAGCAAATGCATGGACATTAAAACACCTCGTTTATTATGTTATCTTCCCATTTCCCATAAGATCATTTAAGGTGTGTCTATATTAGTAAAAAGAAAAAGTTTTTCTGAGTGCTCGGTACATTTGACTTTCCAAATCCAATATAGGGAATATCTACTAGAGAGCTCCTGCATCAAATTTTTGTTGAAACGCTTTACATGAGCTCGTCAAATTCTTTATATTTATGATTTGTTTCCTTTATGCATCCTACTCATGAGGTTCTAAATTTTTCCCATCATATTTATGTTTTTTTTTTCTTTTCTTTTATTAATATATTTTCCTAGTAAGTTTAGATTAAAAATAAATAAATAACACACCATAAGTTCTGAAAAGGGTTCTTCTTCGTCAAATATAACTCTTGAACACTTCTAAATGTGCTTCAAGATCTGAAAAATAATAAACTTATTAGACATCGGACGACAATCATCTCTTATGAGGTTGATTGCAACTTTCTCCATCAAGTCACCATGTCATTCCGAATAAATTTGATACCTTCTAGCTAGGATAATTGCATTTGTGAAAGAAAACCAAAGTTTTTGTGGAGTTGTTATTTTGATTCGATCAATTCTTCGTATACGGCTCCGACTGCCATTGCCTGCAAAAAAAAAGAATCAAAGTTAGTTTGAGAAATATCTAATTGCTATAACCTAATAAATCCAGAACAACAAGGTTACATACTAATTTCTCATTCAAAGAGTCAAGAACCATTGTATCAATAAAGTTACATCCCAAATTAAATACTCACTAAAGTCTTAGGCTCAAAAGTTCTCAAGTGTGTATACAAAAGTATATTTACCGTCATAGGAATTTTTCTAAAGAGTGAGCACTTTGTTTTGATAGATTAGAGAGGTATAATAAACAAGAGTTCCAAAAATAAACCAATCTCTACATACCTTTTTTGATGAAGTCTTCGTTGATGTCTTCGTTGTCCTTTAGTCTTCATTATTCAATAGTGTTCAATGATTTTTGATACTCAACTATCTAATCTAACTAGTTCGAGAGTGACTTTATTACGTACACTATAATCAAGATATAAATTTATCAACTATATTTGACAACAATATAAACATATATACCAACATTTGTGAGTTTGACCGAGTACTGCTTTTACATAATCAAATGTGGACGTTTTATCTTTAATTTGTACCTAATTAAACATAATAACATTTAACATATTATGTAAAATCAAATGTCCACAAAGCAAGAAAATTTTAAAGGAAATCATATCTTAGGTTCGCAAGGACTGAAGCCAATGCAATTTATACAACCTGATATGAGACTTTTATCTTAGCCGATAGTTACTGAAGAGCTTCATGAACTAAAAACTCGTATATATGTGAAGCAATTGTAATTGGTAAGGTATGAAATCTTGACGGTTTCCATGAGTTCGACCGTGAGTTCTAAATCCGAACCTCGAGCCTAATCGAGTCTCCGGAAGATGCCACATTTTAATCAACTTGTAACCTTCAATATTACAATTAAAAAAAAATCATAACCCGAATACTTTACTATATAAAAAAACATTTGGTGGACTGGATAATCTCTTTCATTTTCTAATAATCGGATTCTAAAAACAAGTAATCTCTTTATGAGTATTCTAACCAATAATTTTTCTCTTGTTTTTTTCGCAAGAGATCCTAATGGAAACTATGTTTTCCTTCCAAGAATGTATTTCTATTTTTTTTATCTCTTTTGAATTGCATTGTTTTAGTTTATCATTAATATTTAAGATAAATTATTAGTTAATGTGTTTTTTTTACATCAACTGGAAGTGATGATACCAATTTCCTTCGCCTTTGCGGTTGCGGTCGATAAGGATATGAAATATAGAGGCCCAAAGATAAGTTTTGGATTCACATGTTGCTTTGCCAACAACAAAAAGGCGTGCAAGATGAATGTAATCATGGAAAGACTAATATGTGATAGATAAACAACTTTTAGTGTTGTGTTGTAGAACTTCAAAAGAAAGAATAATGATTCAAGCACAAATTTAATAGGAAAAAGGGTAACTAAATTTCTTGCTCCAAAGATGAGGTATTTCTTTTTCTTTTGGGAAAAAAACACTTGTTTTAAGATATTTAATTTTATTAACGTATTGAACTATATCCAATGAACTAATCCAATTAAGCAAAAAATTCGACGTACACAATTGATGTTTATTTTAATTGTAATCAAAATCAAGGAAATGTTTACTCTGATGATTTTGTTGATTTGTCCTTTTAACAAGCGACGGTGAATTGAGAAAAGAAGTAATTTAAGCTACCTTAATTCATATTATATTTTTCATATTGTTCTCGCACATTTTTTTTTTCACTTTTTCTAGTAATTCCACCTTGGTGACGTTTCTCTTTATACCTTTTTTTTAATCAATACAAAAAAAGTTATCAATCAATTTTTTTTAACATACTATGCTTATGTGTAAGTCAACGAGTGGAAAATAGTATCTTAATGTGCCTTTGGTGACATCTTCTTTAATATGGTAACATGTTCCTCCTGACTGACTACTTGATGTTTTGATACTCTTTTTTGGAATTGTAATTAAAAAAAAATAACACAACCATTAATAAAATTGAAGCACTGTCAACTATCTATTTATCAGTAATTGCTATGATCTTAACAGTTTGTCTCATTGAATCTTCTGCTAGGGTTTAGCCTAGATGGGTATTACAAAAAGTGTTAAAGTTGCTCTGCATGTTATACCATTGATTAAAAAAGAAGTCTTATTAGATCGTATTTTTTTGATTCCTTCTGAATCCAAGGTACGTATTTTTTTTCTTAAAATAATTTAAAGAACATTAATATATTTAATTAGGTGCAAGTGAAAGGAAAAACATACCCATTTGATCACATATATGAAAGTAGTGCGTCGATATTGAGCACATTTTATGTTGATCGTGTAGATATACTTGTGGATGCCCTGTTTCACGGTTATATAGTCATGTCATATGGGGAGATTTTCCTTTGCTTTTCTACATTTACATGTTTTGTCGAAAGTCCTGGTAATGATATTTAAAGTGATGAAATTATTAGTGGTGTTCGCTAATGTATTTGTCTACGTCGAGTAGACGGGCGTGGGCAAGGCATTTTCCATGGATACCGACAAATAAACATACGTAAAAATTAATGGGATAATCCCTCAAGTGATGGATTCCTTTTTAAAAACAAAAGAGATAGATGAAACATAATTCTTCATTAGAGTATCATTCATCGAGGTTATTTTCTCTTAAAATTTATATATCTTTCAAGTTTTTTATATATAATATGTGACATTTTTCTATTTTTTGTTTCAATTTTTATCGCAGATTTATCTAGGTAAACTTTATGATTTGTTAGACTCATATGTATCATTATCATCTAAAGGTAAAGGGTACAAAGGTAATAGATATTGCCAATCAATGAAACATGAAGCGATCACTCATGTCAGGAAGATGTGACGTCATGTTCAGTTCGAGAATTCTCCAAATACTCTGACCTAATTATAAAAACACAACAACAAGGTTACATACAAACTTCCTAGTAAAAGAGTGCAAGAACCAGTGTCTCAATAAATTTACACCCCTGATTAAATTCTTCTAACATAATTTTTTTTCGCAAAATTAGGTGAACAGCTAAATAATGAGTTGTGTATGAAATTTTTTACTGATTAAAAAACGGCTTAAATAAACATGTTTCAATTGTCGACCAATTGATACATATATTTTCTGTATTTGAGATCCGTAAGAGGCTATTTATTTGAGAAAATAAAGATCAAATGCCGAGTTCTTATACGTTTATTTTATGTGCATGTTAATTCATTGTATTACATGATCATGACTATATTTTTTCAACACCGAATGAAGCTACCATGAGAAAATTTCTAGTAGAAAAAGTGTATCCGGTACTTCAGGAGAGAAATGTATATTATGAATATCAAGAAGTAAACAGTGATGAACCTTATTTGACTATCTCTAGATGCGTCCAACATGAGCTTATTGATTTCAGGATAATTTGATAAACTATGTTTAGATTTTTCATAATAATGTGACCAATTTTGTTTAAAGTTATATATCAATCCTAACTTTACTATAATTACAACATTACTTAGGAAAAAGATTAACTGATTATGACATTCTGTCTATTGCTGCGACTTGCTTCTTGACACGACCAAGAATGATCCACCCATATGTTATTTCATAAATTTTTATTGGCTCTCTTGGGTCTAGCAAATCATAAACTTTTTATTGATATATTTGGGAGAAAATAACAACAATTAGAATTTTTTTCGCATATATAAGCTGATCCCGAATCTAGAAAGCCTTGCGCGAGTTTAATTATATAGATTTTTATATGGTTAAATTTTTTCCCGAAATATCGTGATGATAATAAATAAGAATTTCTTGTTGTCGACTAAGAAGAACAAAAGTATAATACCACAATCGTCTCACCATTAGATTCTTCTGCACAATGAAGATTTGAAAAGGTATAATACAACTAAAAAAATATATTAACTTGACATAAAAAGAACTATTTGCATATTATAAAGATTTTAATAATTTAAGAGAAATCCGGTTTGAATACGCAACATAGTTTATATAAATAAAACATTTTTCTCACTAGCTCCTTTTTGTTTGTTTATAATTTTGGGAAACAAAATGGCCTGAATGGGCTTTGATTAGGGAATTTTGGTTTAGAATAGAAAAAGATCCTACATGTACGATAAAAAGGCTTAGACAGAACTTCATCCATGTGTGTGGCACATGTTGCACTGCCTCAGACCAATATATGGATATATTTAAAGATATATAAACTTTGAGAGTAGTTAACCTCAACAAAATACACCTTAGTAAAGAATTTTGTTTCTTTTTATCTTTCACTTTTCAAAAATATGGAATCCATCACTTAGAGGAAATCCCACGGATGTTTTCGTATCTTGATGTGTTTGAGCTACACAATCGACATACATTGTGCTTGAAGTCAACGCATTGCTTCGATAGGTGTGGTCAAACATGAACGTTTTATCTTTCATTTGCACCTAACTAAACATAGTACATAACAATATTAACATGTTTTGTAAAAATATATGTCCACAAAGTGCAAATAATCTAACAAAAATCATAGCTTAAGTTCACTAGGAATAGGAATGAAACAATACAATTTGTAAAACTTAATAAGTCGTTTGTCTTAACCAATGGTCAACGAAAAGCTCCATGGACTAAGACACCCGTATGTATATGAAGTAATTGTAACATGTGAGGTATGAAATCTTTGCATTTTTTCCATGAGTTTGACAGTAAATTATAAATCTGAAAAATCCGAGCCTACTCGAGTCTCCTGAAATTGCTACACATTAATTAATTAACTTGTAATCATCAATGTTACAATCATAATAAATCCATAATCGGAATTATCAAATGCATAAAAACTTATTGGTGGATTCGGTAATCTCTTAGATTGTCTGGTAATCGGGTTCAAAAACAGGTGGTCTCTTCTCTTATTTACTATCGCAAGCGTTCCTTATGGCTTTTATTTTTTCCTTTCATGAACCTATATGGAGGCATCAAATCGAAACAATTGATGGGTTTTATACTCAAAAACCTACATTGCAATTAACTTAATGCATGTACTTTTATAGAAATTTTATTACCAAAGAGAATCAAAAAGAGTTACATAAAGACACTCAAAGAAACAGGAAAAAAACACCAAAAAAGGAGAAATCCCAGTTATATAAAAAAGAAAAAGAAAAATCCCATTATATTTACTTTAGGCCCATCTCCTAACAGAAAATTCTCTAGTAGATTTTCTATTCTAGTCATGAAATCTTGCCTGCTAATTTTTTTTTAACTTCACCTCTTCTCAATCTAGTACCTTTTTTTGCCAGAGAGTCAGCAGTAAAATTTATTTCCCTTACACTACGGAAAAAGTTTACTCTCTATATAAATTATCTTATTTTTCCCCATCTTTCCTGTACAAACCAAGGAAGTCTCTCTGATATGAAAGCTTTCGTTGCAGTGGTTGAATCTGTGTTGATAATAATATCAGATGCATTACATTATTCTTCATTTTCCACTCTCCTGTTCGATGATTGCCATTATTTCTGCAATAAAATTTGTGGCCACTCCTAGACCTCTTATTTCTACATATAAAAATTCTCTTGTATTGTTCCTAAAAACAAATCCACACCCCGCATTTCCTGGATTGCCTCTGGAAGCTCCATCACAGCATATGAGTATTTGATTTAGAGCAGACAGATAAAATTTTAGATCCACAATTCTCTGCATTTTTACTGGTCTTCTTCCAATATCAAAACTCTTTTAAAACTTGATAGCCATAACTGCAATCCCGCATATAAACTTTCATTCTAATAGAGCAATTTTTAGTAAATTGTAATATTCAACTTCTTGAATTTATTGATTTCAGGCTTCAAAAATAATTATGTTCCTTAAAAACCAGATTTCCATCATTGTAACAGATGTTGTTATTATCCACACTTCCCTAACTGCAATGCTTTAATGTTTGCGAATTTCATTATGTCCACATATGTTTCTGGAGTCATGAATAAGAAGTTGTCTCCAAGCCATTTCCATATCAGCTGGCTGAAATTACATTTCCACAGTATATGCTCTATACTCTCATTATCATTACTGCACAAATAGCATTTAGAAGCCAGATTAAAACCTCTCACCTGCATGTTGTCATCTTGTAATGACCCGTTCCTCCACCGATATTGTCCCCACTTAGCCACTGCGGTTATCCGAAAGTACGGGGTTTTCAACGGGCGTCCATGCAGTCATCCAGCAGCAAATTCCCAGGAGGTCACCCATCCTTGGATTGCTCCCACCCGAGCATGCTTAACTACAAAATTTTCTGCGAACTATGGAGCCAATTGTGCTAAAAAGGTCTCGGTGATAGGAAAGGACAAACTGTTACTTATATTCCATTCGGCAAATCACTGACGAATATCAGGATATTACAATACCACCACCTTAAATTGGAGTCGTCCTAGGATCCAGAATATATATATACACGTCCATATCTCCGACGTTCTCTACCCCTCATGAGAAGAATCTGGACCAACCATGTCCAGCGTACCTTCCCACCCTCGGCAGGTGACTCGTCGTCGGAGATCTGGGCTTGTATATATATATTCCGGAGTCGAGGACGACTCCAATTTAAGGTGGTGGTATTGTAATACCCCGATACTCGGCAGTGGTTGGCCAAATGGAATATAAGTAATGGTTTGTCCTTTCGTATCACCGAGGCCTTTTCAGCACAATTGGCTCCAGAGTTAGAAGAAAACTTTGCATTTAAGCAAGCTCGGGCGGGAGAAATCTAGGGATGGGTGACCTCCCGGGAATTTCCTGCTGGATGACCGCATCGACTCCCGTTGAAAACCCCGCACTGCCGGATAACTGCAGTGGCTAAGTGGAGACAATATCGGTGGAGGTACGGGTCATTGCAAATGGTATCAGAGCCGACGACAGGTCACCCTGCCGAGGGTGAGAAGGTACACTGGACGGGGTTGGTCCATATGCTTTTCATGAGGGGTAGAGAACGTCGGATATCTGGGCTTGAACATATTCAGGAGCCAGGGATGGCTCCAATTTAAGGTGGTAGTATTGTAATATCCCGATATTCGGCAGTGGTTGGCCGAATGGAATATAAGTAATGATTTGTCCTTTCCTAACACCGAGGCCTTTTCAGCACAATTGACTTCAGAGTTGTCAGAAAACTCTGCAGTTAAGCGTGCTCGGGCAGGAGTAATCCAGGGATGGGTGACCTCCCGGGAAGTTTCTGCTGGATAATCACAACGATGCCCATTGAAAACCCACACTTCTGGATAACCGCAGCGGCTAAGTGGGGACAGTATAGGTGGAGGGACGGGTCATTACACATATGTAGCACACACACCTCTTATTAGCTTCCAAACATTGGTTGATGTTTTATACAACTATTTATTTGGAATTTGATATTTGATTGAGTGGAATTGGTTTTATATTCCGACATTATTTATACTCACAACCAAATATTACGATTCTTCAACGATGAACTGACCTTTTGTGAAGGAATATACAATATGATTTTCCATAAGGTTGAGATTCGACCTACTTGGAAAGTTCCGACTTCTCAAGACACCATATGCAGTATTAGAGGATTTTTGTTTTATATGGGACGACTCGACTTCTGTAAACCTCGTTATTTCTGGGTTTTATTTTGAATTTCGTGAAAAATTTCTCTTTTGATGGTAATGGTGTAATACCCTGAACTTTGTCGGGTTTAATTAAGGGTGTTTGATAACATTAACCATATGTGTTGGTGCCTAATAAATAGTTGTATGCATCCATCATTATCCATATGTCATTTAAGGATACGTCAAAAGTAATTAATCATTTTGTTTGACCAAAGGCGTGTATCAAGGACAAATAATAACCGAGTTTCTCTTTAGGTTAGCTTATGCTCAGGCCCGATTACATCTAAACTTATCCTAAAAATTAAGATAACCTTAAGAGCGGATGAGATTTATTTAGATTGGAATACATAGATTATATCATGGCCTGACTATATTTAATCTTAATCCAACCACTTAACCAAACCTTAACTTAATTACACCGGAGCTACATGCCTTAACTAACCCTAAAAGTTGAAGAAGCTTAACTTTTTATCTTAAACTAATTTTAACTGGATGAAATTTTGTTTATGTTGAACGACATAGATTATGATCTAATCACTTCCCTGAAAGTTAGCCTAATTTAAACTTTTTATCTTAATACATAGTGAAATAAAGGAGCAACGTCCTTATCACTTTCCTTCATGAACCATTAATCTCCATATTATATAAAAAAGATAAATGGTTATTATGTAATACGAGACTGTAGACATTTTTTAGATTAGTTTTATGTTTCGTGTATCCAGTTCCATTTGAATTTTCAAGATATTATTAATCCTGAGTACCAGAGCTTATCCAATATTTGTATAATGATCAGCTTGACATGTGACATTGTAGAAAAACATTTTTTATCTCATATGACAATGGTATAAGAGATAAATCATATAAAATCATCTAGTGAATGGTTTAAGGAGTCCAACAAAGAGAAAATTTTCTTTATATCGGATAAGCTCTCTTTGATAAATGCTGTGAATGATGAAATTTCTTTTATCAACTGGATGCTTTTTTCCTTAGTTACGGATTGTGAAAACATATTTACTTTCTTTTCCCAATCTCTTTGTAAATATGTTAATTGTTCTCTTAATAGGGTGGCGATAGTCTAGCAAGTTAGCCAAAAAGAACACTTTTGATAAGCTCTGGATTAATCTGCCTCTTCCTTGTATTTCTAGAAAACTTCTTCCCTGTAATTTTTAGTTGTGGTTATAAAATCTTTACTTTCAAAAAAAAAAAAAAAATAAAAAAAAAAATCATAAATCCAACCTTAGAGTCTTGTGAATAGAAGACGGAGAACAATACACACTAAGTAGAGGGGAAGAAGAAGGGAGAAATTTTATTCATTAGTACAATAGATAAACATTAGAGCCTCTATTTATAGGGCTAGATACAAGGGCATCCCAGTAATAAACGAGATTTACCCTAGATATTCTTAACATAATTACACGTTAACACTCTCCCTGATGACGTTGTGTCTAAGCTAATTGCCTCGTTAAAACCTTGTCAGGAAATTCCAAAAGGAAAAAACCTAATCGAAGGGAAAAAATTACAATTGAGAAAACTTAGAAAAGATTTGGACACATAAATGTTGCCTCATTAAAACCTTGACATGGAAAACCCAATGGGACAAAACTTTGATGAAGGAAAAAGAGTACAACATGATAAGTCCAATAAAATGCACCTTATGTGATGGTGCTCCCCCTGACGAGTACTTCACTAAACTCTTGGCTTGGAAATATTTAATTCGATCCTTCCTAATTTCGGTGAACGAATTTCTAGGATGTAGAAGATTATTGTGCCTTCATGAAGATGTTAGATAGTTGATGAAGTCTTCTTTTGTGTTGAACAAGAAGTATTGTCTTCTAATAGTAGTGCACTCGAATCTTCAAGCTTCTCTAAATTCATTGAGAACTTGTGTCTTAGTTTTCTATCTTCAGAGATGATTTGCAGATGTAGTTGATGTAGTTTCTTCAACAAGGTGCCAATATGTAGTTATGGTACCATAGGCGAACAAAATTTACAGTCATACTATGGATCAGAATGATATCCAAACTCATGGAAGATGGTTATGTTGATGTGGTCTAACAAAATTACCTAGTTAATGGTGGGAATCCACCAAATAACAAAAATCCATACAACTTCCCCTTGGATGACCACCATGTTGAATGAGTTTGCCTCACTAAAACCTTGCCAGTAAAACCCGATGGGAAAAAATTTGGACGAAGGAAAAAAGAGCATAAATATCAACATTTTTAAAGAAAAAAATCCAACGTCAGCAAGATGTTTCCTCGTTAAAACCTTGTCAGGAAAACCACATGGAACAAAACCTGAAACGAAGGGAAAAGAGTACAACTTTTGACGTAAATATGGATGCTAACTCAACTACATGATTATTATTAAAAGCACCAAAATTATAACTATAGTCTATATTATAGACAAGTTTAAGCAAGAACAATATTTTACTGCAGATTTAAATAAATCAATATTTATGCTACCAAAACGTGGATTTTTGTGTTTTTAATGACTCATCAAAAGACCTATATTGTTAATATAATCAACTAATTAATCCGTATTTTTGGTTTTGTACCGAATTTCTAAAAACACATTAAGGATGGTTAAACCTGATGTAATAGAGTCAGGTGGTTGCCTGAATATAATTTGAATCCTCAAAGGATTACAAATTCGAATATGTTCTCTTACCACATTTCGTGTATGAATGCAATAAGAATCTTTAAAGAACTACCACGCCAAATGCATTATAAATAGAAGAACAAAATATTATTGAACCAATCCTAAGGTCTGAGGAAATATAAAACCCTTAAATCGTTTCTTCAACGATTACTTTTCTCATATAACGCATTATAACGACTACACCAATCTGAAGTAAATAAGCTTGAAATCTTTAAGGTGTCAAGTCTTGGATCCAAAATTTCGTCGATCGAGAAATTAATCCAACCTGATTGGATTATATGACAACCAATCACATACGCTGATATTCCTCTGCAAAGGGGTTCACAACCACCATCATTTATTTTCAATAGCTACTGTAAATGAATATTCGACCATATTTAGATTTTCACGATCCCACAGATTTTTTCAGTGTACGCATATCTTGAAACAAATTCAATCAACTGGTACCAGCGCCCGCGAACTTTATAATCTCATAATTATCAAGTGAGAAGAAATTAAATTCGAGAACGTGAATCATAATTTGGTAGACTCAATTGGAGCACTACTTGTATCCTCTTATGAAACGCTACTTATCTGCTAGATGTGACTGGATTAGAGCTGGCAAACAAGCCGAAACCCGCGGATAAACCCGTACCCGGCCCGTGAAAACCCTAACCCGGCTTGGCTGGTTTATAAACAAGCCGGGTTAGGGTTGGAAAAATGTTGGCTTGTAGGGAAACGGGTTAACCCGGACCGACCCGTGAAACCCGCAAGCTCACCCGTTAACCCGTAATTTCATTCCCTACAGTATATTTATTATGCCGCGTGTCCCATACTCCCACTCCCATTAATATAACGTGTGTCCCTCATATGTAATTGAGAAACCCTAGTGGTAGCAGCGTCTTCTTTTCTTTCTTTTTCTTCTTTTCTTCTTCTTCATTCTTCCCTGATGGACAAAACAGTAGGCTCCTCTTTATTTTCTTCTTAATTTTAATTGAAAAGAAAAAGTTCTTAATCATCTTATCAATTGATGAAAAGAATTAACACGGATTTAAATATGGAGATAGAAATAGGTGGTGATTCGAGAAAAAGATGGAATTGAAAGTGAATCGGAAAAACAGAGAAGTTTCTGAAGAAGCTAGGGTTTGAATTTTCGCTGCTGTTGTGACAAACGAGAATTGATTTTGGTTTAAATCTGAATCTATGTTGCAATTCAGAAGATGGGTTAGTGGCAGAAATTGAGATAGGGGTTTGACTAAATTTATGCATCTGAGCCGTGAGAGAAGATGAAGAACAGCTAGTCGGTGTCATGATTGAATCTGAAATGGTAAATTAAGATATTGATTTTTTTTTTGTAATCATGTTTGATTGGTTAAATCAATCTTCTGAAAAATTAATTTTTAATTTTGGGGTTTTGGAGATAACTTTGAGCAAGCTTCAGCCAAGAAAGGGGATCTGAGATGTTGAATGAATGGGTTTCTGGTGGAATTACAGAAGATCGAGAGGTGTTTGAATTTGGTGTTGTTTCAAGAAGGAATTGAAGGAATTTGACGGGGTTTTTAAAGACATCGATTAACATAAAAAGGGGAGTATTGGAGCTGATGTTGTGCACTGCTATAGCTGGATTTGGTGGTGCTGGACGTGTTAGCTTCTTGTGATGATCCTGCTATGGGATTTCAGAGAATAAGGTGTTGGTGGTTTGCTTGTGGAGATAGAATTGCAATTTTGAGCTGAGCATTGAATTGGTTTTCTTCCATTGGTACTTTGTCAAGGATGTTTCATAAGGGTTTGAACATGTTGAATCTGTTGATTGAATTAAATCGAAATATGAAATGAAATAGATGAATATTAGGTTGCAGGGAAGGAGCTTAAGCTTTAGATGGCCTGAATGTGGCCTGAAATACGCCAGAAATCAGAGGAAACTCGGTTTCTGGCAAGTTCTAACTAGAAACACGGGCTAACCCGTGAACCCGCAAGCTTTACCCGTTACGGGCGCGGGTTGAGAAAATGACCACCCGTGAAGAATATCAACCCGCAGGTTTTGGCCCGTGTTAACCCGAACCCGTATAACCCGTAACAAGCCAGCCCCGGCCCGCCCGTTTGCCAGCTCTAGACTGGATTTCCTTTTAAGAGGAAAAATCTTTTATAAAAGCAAAATGCGAAATTTCACGCCAATCATATAATGACAGCCTTAATCGATTTTATCGTGATGGAAGAGAAACTGATATAACTTTAAAGTTAATGAACACCAATTTCTAGTGGTGTATACACTACACCAAATTTAGCGTTTAGCAACGGTAACGGCAGTTGGAAAATGGGGTCGCAACAGTTAAACTCTATTACGAAAGTCGATGTTGCAATTTTTCGCAACGCCTAAACTTGCGTTGCCAATTTTTCAGTTGCAAGAGTTTGAAACTATTGCAGCGTCAAAAGTTCGCAACTATTGAAACTGTTACGAATTAGAAGGACGCAACTGTTTTCTGCTACTTGAAAGATCGCAACAGATAAAAAATTGCGAATTTTTTGCAACCCCAAAAAAAGAGTGGTTTTGACCAGTCAAAATCAGAGTACCCAGTAACAAAATCAAGTCACCCCTGTTTATTTAGATATCAAATTAATCCAAAAAAAGTATTATTTCTTAATGTTAATTCATCATAATATACCATGATGAACCCATACACCCAAAAAGTAAGAAACACATTTAAGTACAGCTAAAAACATTTCTTGTCCCAATGACATATAAATTCTGTGTGCAGTATCAAAAGAATGACATCAATAAGATGATGAACATAGAGAAGAACCTTGAACTTTTCCAAAGAGATTCATTAAACTTCCTGCCTAGTCTCTGACATCAAGCATGCGAGACCACTCATTATTTACCAAGTTTATCCTTGGCTTTCTTTAGGTGCACCAATTTCTCTTGCACCCTGTAAAACATTGAGCTGATAAAACACTAATTCACACCACATGTGCCTATTGTAATAAGAAAAATTATGAGCATCCAAACGCCCCAACCACACATGATCTGAAATATGGATAGTACTTGGAACACTAGGATAATCTTTATTCATAAATATGTGCAACTGACACCAAGTACTTCAAACTATAAAATTTATGGAGGATCATGAGATAGGAGACCTAGTTTACAGTCGTTAAAAAAATCCTAACATACCGTAACGAAAAGTTTTAAGAAATTACCAGTCCTGGCTATGTCCACAGTAAGAAGCCCAAACTCTAAGCTCCAGGAATGTCAAAATTTTCAGTGTCTAAACAATTTCATGTCGACCTATGCGAACCAGAAAGTTCTTCGATGCATCTGCAATCAACAGGTAAATTCAACATTACGAGTTGAAATAACGGGGCATATTTTGGTATACAAATATGATATAGGTCAGATCATACCAAATAGATAGGTATGATTAGATTTCTGGAACATAAAAAAAAGTATGAAAACAGTAGATATGCAGAACAGAAATGAAATCCCCATTCGATCTACTCAATAGTACCAGCCACTATTACATCAATTGGTAAGGTTGCATACATTACTTCACAATGGCAAAAGCTATTAGAATCAGTGTTGGAGCCATGTGAGATAAAACATGACCAAATCCAACAAAACAGGTAATCCAAATAATCTATTAAGAAAATGTAACTTGTATCAGCTGGCGTACATGAAATGTATAAATGTCAAATTAATTATCTGTACTACTAATTCACAGATGCGCACACAAGAGAACTTTAAACAATCAATCATTGGCAGAAGAGACATACCTCTTTTAATGTCATTATCCACGTCCATTAATTCATGCACTATAATGTAGTAGTCGAGATCGATTACAGAATCCTAAGATAAAATGTTGGCACCTTTACTCTCCCATCCTTGTATCTTGACATCCTCCTAAAGATCTTCAAATTCAGTTTCTACCTGCACTAAGTCAATCATACATCAGTAAAAAAAGTATATTACAAAGAGATTTCAAAGATAATGAACATGTAAAGGAGAGTAACATTGAATCCAGTTGATCCCCTTACCATCCAAAAATTTACATAATTACAGGACAACCAACTTCTAGGAAAGGTGGTTGGAGAATAATCTGAAAAATACCATCCATGACCTTCCTGGAAAGCACATTCTCAAAGAAGATTCATAAGACAACACTGAAAACAACAGAAAATGTGCATCAAAACCTATTATAAACAACTGTCTAGTTCTTCAGGGTTAGGTTGCAGATGCAGAGCTAGATTCACAAAAAATTTACACATTCAATATCTAAGCATCTAGAGTTGTAATTGAACTCTAAACAACTAAACAAACAATTGTCTAAGTCTACGGCTTAGCATCTAGAGTTGTAAATAGTAGAGTTATTTGTAGGAATTCAACACCAAGGGGGGATGGGCTGTGTCCAAAAAAATTAAGTACCTTCTCAATTCCAAAAAAAAAATGAAGGGATTTTCTTGCTAGCCTCTGTTAGAAGTAATCCACCAGCAGTCCCTTCCCGGCCTCCTCAACCTGGAATCACGAGCATGTGTTAAAGCCACTTTTAATAAAGAATTACTAGCTAGTACAGAACAAGTCAAGGAAACAAATTTCCACTCTAAAATATTGCCTGCTTCACTCAACAGAATCTGTATAAAACTAGTCACTCAAGCGGATGCATACTACCATTGTGTCTCGTAATAGAAGGACCAACTGATCCTTGTAAAATGACCATACAGTTCTTTATGCAATTTATTATTCTCCCAAGCCACTTTTTTATTCCTATCAACACCTCAACATTGTGAAAAATCTAACAAGTAAAGTTGAAACAGACCTTAATTAACACACAATCGCTCATGGGCTTAAGATCTTTAACATCCTCAGTCTCCTCTAATAAGATGGCATCTTACATTAAAGTCAACTTCAGTCTCTGCCAAAAAATCAGCTTACTATCGTTAATGCCAATTCAAAACCATAGATACACAGAAAAAACAAGAACACCATAGCTGAGTAAAAAGGTCAACCATTGTCCAATATTACTCCATTCTGCAGCTTGACATTCATACATTCTTCTCAACCATCCGTCTCAGCTCAATCCACCACCACCAACTCTCTAATATCAGCCTCTTATTCTCACTCATTGATATACCAACATAACCTTCATCTTCTCAGCCATTAAACAAACAACTAACCATGTCATTTCCTTGAAGCAGCACTAGTATCCATGTCACAACCATACAAACTCATCAGAAGCATAACTCAGCCATACCATGTTCATTCTCCATATTGTTGTTCAAGGAAACAAAACAAAAACATCAGAAATCAAATAGCATTGTAAGAACATAACTGTATTTGCTGTTCGAAATCAAAGTACCTCTTCTGGATCCATAAGTTCCGAGAATACACTCTAACTGTCTTTCCTGCATAAAAGTAGAAAGAAAACCATTAACAATCAATTAAGATCCTATACATAATTAAGTGGAAAAATTAAAAACAAAAGTAAAGCGAAATCTTCATGCATCACATTAGATACCACCAATTCCTGCTCCTATAACTCTAGATCAACTCCATTATCTCCACATCCCTGTAAACCTAACTGTGTACTGAAATCGGGTAAAACCCAATCTCCTTAACCTATTAGAACTTCCATTCATACTTCAATCACCCCCACTGATCTACAAACCAACACCAGCAAGGTTGTAATTCTTTTCTGTTTGCATCAGAACTTCCCCTCCATCTTGATTTCTTGGCATCACAACAAACCCATCTACGATTCCATCATAACATCTCCTTTTCTCTCTTTTTAAAAATCGAACCAGAACAGAACCCTAGTTCTTGGCTTTCAATTTTTACCCAAAACCCATTTGATTCATCCAACGTGTTGTAGATATAAAACTCGAATCGAACCAAATCTTCTCCACGGCGACCATTAGGTTTTGAGTTTATGGATTTTGCACCAAATTTTGACCATGTCAATGCTGACCGGCAGTTCATTTTATGCCGGAAATAAGTCGGAATCCTAAATTCAATACCCTGCATACACCTTTCAATACATTCATCATCGACACTCAACAATAATTTCTTCAATCTATTCATATCACATATATTCAATTCATATCAGATTCACATAACAAAAGAACTGAAACTTCTCTAAGTGCCAAACTTTTTTTTGTCAAGTATCAAATTTCTAAGGGAATACATGGAAGGTTCCAAATTTCTAAGGGAACACATACAAACTTACTAACTTCCTACAAAACTTACAAAACTTGTATACATGAAACTTATAAAACTTGAAGTTGTTTTGTTCTCAACCCATTCTGATCAAATAAAGCATCATTCAAATAACCTGCAAACATAAAAAATCTGTATACTTAGATGTTGGATGTAAGCAATATATAGAGCAAGTTATCCCATATGAAAAGGGAGAAGTTATGAAGTTATTGCTGCAGGAAAGTAAGAGAACTAAAGTACGGCTAGGGAAAACATCATGGTAAGAAGTAAAAAATGTGTGATGAGATTGGTGCCGTCTCTGAAAAACGAGGAAAATTCACTTAGAGAATAAAAACATTACCTGCTTGTGGTAACTGATTTGGCTCCATGAATGTGTCTGTAGTGAAGAATGCTGAAGTTGCAACTGCATGTGAAGCTGATGTTGTTGCGGTGCAAGAATTTGTTGTTACTGTTGTTGCTCCTTATTCAGCCATTCACCCGAATGAATCAACTAACAAAAAAAGAATACATAAGAAACTGTAGTAATTAGGCTAAAGGACCAAAATGCATCCCCCAAGAGACTAAGGCACACAATTTCTCTGCGGGAAAAACACCACAGGATGCAAGTTATTGTATTATATGTTTCTTACTATGAAATTCTTTAGGAAAATATGTAAAGCTAAGAAGGCCCCTAACAAGGCTTGAATACACCTACAAAAACAACATTTCTTCATTCATCTTACAAGCATCACAACACCCACATCATAAAATCTTCAAACCCAAGTCCTTAAATTCACAAAAGATGTTAAATTGCAGTAATAAGGACAATAATAACAGCTGACCTCCATAGAGCCACAGAAGGTGAACAACATCATTTTTCCTAGTGTAATCCACCCACGTTGCATTGAGCAATGGATGCAAAATTGTTCATTATAACATTGGCAGGAGCTGCTCTGAATCTGATGCAAAAAAACAAACCTGGTAAGGAAGCTGACAAGAAACTGTTAAACTACGACGATGATAGCTTGAACCTAGAATTAATATCAGTACAATACACTTCTTCTTTCTTCAAAAGTTGTAAGACAAATAACCGTCCACATTCTCACTCGAATAATTCATTTTTTATGACCAACTTGGAATCAAACAAGCACATTACCAAATTACTAATAGTCGGAGACATAAAATGAACATGAATCTAAAACACCTCAATTTAGTGTATGGAAACTTACGAACAGTCACCAGGATAACCATTGATCTTCTTGCAGCTTCCCAGGGGATAAAGATACCTGCGGTAAGAAAATGGAGGAACTGCAAAGAGTTAATAGCTGGACCAAGAAAAACAACTATGTATCCACAATGAATTAACAAAAAGTGACACACATGAAGTCACTGATGTGCTTAGTCGAAGATGTCTGGTTATTTGGTAGATGAGGTCCACAAATACATCAAACAGATAATAAACTGCCGGCCCAAACATAAAGTTTCAACATACATGTGGAAAAGCAACTGTAACTACCTGGGACTATTAGAGTTTCAAGTGAATGACAACATTGAGAATGTGAGTTGAAACAATAGAAGAAGAAAAAAGAAAACAGACCAACAAAATCGCAAAATCGAACAGTTTATGGAATCTCTCCAGCAGTACAAACAAGCTCTACATCAATAAATGTTTAGGCATGAGCGATCCAGATAAATGAGGACTGAGGAGAAACAAGCTGGTTATCAGCATTTTTCTCTTCCCCATCCGATTCTCTTCACATACAACAGAAACTTACAGCCATGGATAACTACTGAGGTGGATCATCGGAATGGAATGAGCTTAATTATTCCTCCATCACTTTACAGGTCCTGAGAAACCTAAGTTATCTCAACTAGGATGGAAAGCGACACTATAACATGAGATCTTCAAAACATAACAAACACTGCACACAAAATCTGAATCCAGTTCATCATCTTTATATCCAAGATGATTGTGCCATGGTAACAATGAGATGGCTCCTAAAAGAACATGCTCAAACTAATTAACTTGACGAAGTTATTCAATCGTCTTTATCTTTTGAAGATTCGACCAAGACGGTACAGACTGATAGAAAAACGTAACAGTTCTAACAAGTTTGACATAATCTCTCTAGACTAAGACTCAAAAACACAAAGAAGAAGATCCGAACAAGGAAAAAAGAGAAGCAACAATAACAACTAAGGGAAAATGAATTTGTCTAAATGCATAACTCAAGACTAATGCCTGAAGTTTCCCAACGGTCCAACAAAAGAAGCATAAAAGGTAAATCGTGTAACTACACACTAAAAAGTTACCACAATTATCTAATTGAGTAACATAACCCAAACAGTGTGACAACTTCCAGTCATGCCCTCTCTGTACTGTGATGCGAATATGGCCATAACAGCAAGAGAACCAGAACCCATTGTGACATAAGGAAGACCATCAGTTGAACCATGTGGGTAGATCTACAAAAAACAACTTCCAGTTACAATAACAACACCATCCTACAGTTGCAATGAAGGAAAAAATGAGAACAAATACCATAAACTACCACAAAGACTGAAACCATGAAGCCGCAACTTTACCATGATTACTTATAACGTGATTGGTTTCATCATCTATATTGCCGTAAGCTAAATCAATTACACTTAACGAACTTTCTTGTCCTCCCCTCTTCAATAGTAAATGTTTCCGTCTTTGACGGTGATCTGGATGTTGCAGTGACAGAGGCCCCTTGTCCAGTACAAGATGAAAACTGTTTAGTGAAGGCACGAAACTGATATTCCGATCGATTTACCCTCCATTATTGTAACAGAGAGTGGTTGCATGATCTCAAACATCTCCAACATAACTAAGGAGTACAGAAAAAGTTTGAAAATGAAGTAGTATTAAATTTTGATCGATGACTATCTTACTCCGAAGGTTTCCCAATCAATGGCTTTTTCTTGGTCCACAAAGACACCTGAACCTCCTCCATTTTTTGCACTTATATACTTATTTAACTTCAGAGATCTGAAACGAACCTTTGCTCCATCTTGCATTATAAACTTTGGTAAATACACAACAACCAAAAATTACAGAACTTAACCAAAAACAAATTCATTCCATAAATAATACTTACGAGCATATCTGGATTGGAAATGCCATCAAATAGTTCAGGTTTCATCCATATCTCAACAACCAAACAATTACCCAAGTTCACACCCCTTACTTTCCCACCCTTCACGCTTAAGAATGACCCAACTGCACTCAACAGAAAACATAATTGCTCATCAAAATGCAAACAATTCTGAAATCAATGAAAATTAACTAAACAGGGGACATCCAATCAGTTAGTTATGATGTAGAACACTTGCACAGTTCTTCAAAGTTCTAATTTTGATGAGAAACAAAAACCCTAAAATCATTAAAAAAAACCCTAAAATCAGTTCATATTTCCAAACCCTAAAATAGAAATTAACATAAAACCCTAAAAACAGTTCATATGTTGAAACTTATACCTTTTAAGTTGGATTAACAATCAGTTCTTCAGTTCTTCAAACCCTCACATGAAATCAGAAAAAAAAATCGAATTAAATTTAATTGAAGAAGATTAACAAATCGAAACTAAGACGAAACAAATCGTATCAGATTCACGGATCAACAAAATCGTATTTGAAACAAATCGAAACCCTAAAAACCAGACGATTGAAAAACTTAGAAACCCTATAAATCGAAAAGATCGATGAACTTACACAGGTTAACGATTGAAGATATTTCTGTGATTATTTCATCGACTCATCGTTTGAGAGGAAGGGAATAGAGGAAGGAGTTGAAAGGAAGGGAAGAGAGGCAGGAGCCGAAGAGGGAAAAAAAAGAGAAATGAAAACTCGATCTCGATCTCGATTTCACCAAGGTATATCCTCTAAATCACGCATGTGAATCGCACACGCGTGGTAGGAAATATCCTCAGGTATAACTCATCGTGGGTGGAAATATAATGCCACGCATGTGAATGGCACACGCACATTTTAAAGGTATTACTACCCTGGTGTGACCAAGCGTGTAACTAGCACGCCTATACAAAAAATCGTAACGGATTACCCCTGTTAGGAATGTTTTTAAAAAACTTTAGCAACGGCTACAGTGTGTTACGAAGCTTTTGTAACGGCCATTTGTATCGGGAAATTCGTAACGGCCCACAAGCCGTTACGAATTGTTTTTGCGATTCCGGAAATTTGGTGTAGTGCTAGGGATTTGAAAGAAAAGAGGGAAAGGATTGGGGGTTTATAATGTTGATGATGATGATGGTGGTAGCAGAAAGGGGAGGAACAAACTTCAATTATTAGGGTTTCATCAGGGTTTCTCAGAGGGGGCGAGAAAGAGGAGAAAGAGGTAGAGAAAGAATGAATGAATGAATGGATCAATAATAATAACAGTAGAGACAAGATAACCGATTCAGACTTTCCAGTATCTGAATGAGCTGAATAGTGAGTCAGTTTTAAAGTGTAGACAACCACACCAGTTTCTCGCACGCGTACAAGTGAGTTTAGTTGCGAGTTTCATAACTGTTTCAAACTGTTGCGAATTTTTTGGAACTAAAATTAGCAACAGAAAATTCACAACAGCTGATAAGTTGTTGCTAATCTGAGTTGCTAATCGCTAAATTTGGTGTAGTGATAGTGTCCCCTGATTATGGTGGAAATATTTTCGTCTCGTATACGAAAACAATCGTAAAGTATTATCCGATTCACTCAAGGACATATACTCATAATAATTTCTGGATGATTGATATTAACTTCAAGAGCCATAAAAAATAACCCTAAAATTATAGTCTACTTGACATACAAATTGAACATCAACCATGGGTTTTACTGGTTACAACCAAGAGTATTGAAATGATGCAATTAAATGTCCAATACTTTCGTCACTTGCAAGGAGGACGAGATAATTATTCACTTTATTATAAATCATGGACACTTTTTTAATCAAAAGAAAATTAAATCAATATAGTCACCACAAGGACTAGTGATATTGGCTAATCAAGTCGGGTGGGCACCCTTTAATTTTTAGTGTCCAGTTCCAACTACAAGTGGAACGGTTTCAAATTTTGAAGATTTACCATAAAGAGATTTTTTTTGCTCAATATCCCTCAAGAATGCAGCAATTCCTCTTTTAGTTGGTGTTTGCAATAAAATCACAATAACGATACTTTATCCTTTTAGGATTTATAGGAAAAACCAATTCAATGGGATTAATATCCACATTGCGGTGATGAATATTTTCTTGGAGAAACAGAAACCAATGATTTATTATTTGATAAAACCATACATACAATTTCGTTTTCGAAATCACACCATAATGGAAAAATGTTAGAAAATATGCCAATATATTTTTCCCAGATTAGAAAATAATGGTTCTTAAGATTTACCAAAATCGTGTCGATAAAAGAATATTTTTTTTGGTCGTTCTAGTCATCGACAAGGGATAATCCATTTTGTGGTTAAAACAGATGGTTTATTGAAAAGGAATAGAAAATGTTAGGCGTTTTGATTTCTCTTCCCAGTGACGCGCACTGTTTGAGATAACATAGATGGTGATCCAACTGAATCTACAAAATATTAAAATAATGTTAGTACCCGTATCAAACGTAAAATACTAACTAGTGGCACAATCTTTGTAAAATAAACTTGATACGAAAGGTTAAGAAATCTCTCAGTATATTGGATGCAGTCTCTCTGTATTCCCTAATAATTTTCTTTGATGGTTCGATGTAGAGCGTGACGTTAGCTAGTAGAGCAACTTGCATGATAATGTCTTGTGAATAGAAGACGGAGAACAATAGATAAACATTAGAGCCTCTATTTATAGGACTAGATATCCAATAATAAACGGGATTTATCCTAAATATTCTTAATATAATTACACATTTATAACGTAGACGAACTTTTGGAGTCAATTTATAAATGGGGCAACTGAGCCACTTACCTTTCCCTGGTCCTCTTTGGAATTTAAAATCGGACCAGACTGGACTGGACTGGGCTTATAATTAGTCAATTACAGTATAAGGCTCGCATGAGTAAGGCAGCCTTTTAAGTGAGAATAACTACATAAAGAATTTCTCTGTTTCTGGATCTCACTCCAATTCGATTTGGGGGAATTGACGCCAGTTTAATTATTAAGTAAGTCATCAAAACCCTAGTTCCATTTCTAATTCTATATACTTTGCTTAGCAACTGAAATTGAGAGAAGAATTCCATAAATTTGAACAAATGTTTCGATAATGGTTTGTCTCAGTTGGCTTTCAAGGTGTTTGTCAAAATGGCTAGGAGAATATTGAATGAAGCAATGTGTAAAATGGTGAATGGGCAGAGGAGAATTGGAGCTACAGTCACTTTGCAACCTGTATCTGGTCTAATGTCATCATTTTTCAACCGAGGTAAACTCACTCGCAAGCTTATTATCTCCATTGACATTGTATAACTGGTTGGTTTAGACTTCTCGTAAAGTTGCTGAATAGTTAAGTTATAAGCATCTTTGAAATGCATTCAATTCAAAACTTTCGGATAGAAAAAGAGATGCTTATTGCAAAATCATTTGTTATGTGATACAACTAAAGGACCTGACCTGTAACTAAACTTGAGAATCGATGCAAAAGTAGGTGATTTCACATGGGGAGTCGCCTGTATTTTGAATCCAGTAAGGATTAATAATATTCTAGTTTCATTTATGAGTGAAATGAATCCACACCGTTTACACCAGAATGTACTGACGTAGCTCTCAAGGTTGAACACTTAAACATCGTTTTTGCGTTAGGTGACTGTGATGTCTTTTGACTCGATCGATAATTCTGTAGGCACAAGACCTGTTGCCACTAGATTTTTAAATCAAAGAAGGTTATTTCCTGCTGTTACTAGTCCATACATTAATCTGGGCGGTTTTTGTGTATAACCTGAGCTTCATGCCTACCTAATCCTGCCTATTGTACCTCTTAGATGCATTATCTATTTGTTCTCATGAACTTTTTTGTGTTTGGCTACTTGACATGAAAAGTTTAAAATCAATACATATCTGTTAACACCAAAATGGACACTGTTAACACCAGAATGTACTGGTTTAGCTGCCGAGGTTGAAATCCTAAACATCAATTTTGTGTTAGGTTACTGTGATGTCTTTTGATTCAATTCGATAATTGTGTAGGCACAAAACCAGTTTCCACTAGATTTGAATCTCAATGAAGGTTATTTCCTGCTGTTACTTGTCCATACGTTAAATCTGGGCGGTTTTTGTGTACCAACATGGGCTACGTGCCCACCTAATCCTGCCTATTGTGCATCTTCGATGCATTGTTTATTTATTTTTGTGAACATCATTGTGTCTGGCTACTTTGACATGAGCAGTTTAAAGTCAATACATATCTGTGGTTATTCACTGCAGGAAGATCTTTCGTTTCTACTCCAATTGACGTTTTGGATCAGGAGGAAGCCATAGAACCAGGATTGTTGGCAGGGAAGGATGGACATTCAGGGTTGCCCAATAAAAAGAAATCGGCCTCGTCGTCCAAGTGCTCGGAAATTCTTAGCTATATGGGAGGTTTGGATGGTGACCAGAACCAATTGATCAAGAAGTTGGTTAACTTTAGGATGAAAGAGGGTCAAAGAACAAAATCTCGTGCTGTTCTTTATCAAACTTTCCGTCGCCTAGCTCGAACGGAACGCGATGCAATCAAACTGCTGGTTGACGCCGTAGAGAATGTCAAGCCTATATGCGAAGTCAAGAAAGTTGGGGTAGCAGGTAGTCTTTATGATGTCCCAGGGATTGTATCTAGGGATCGTCAGCAAACTTTAGCCATTCGCTGGATTCTTGGAGAAGCAGGTTCCAAGAAAGGAAGCAAGAAGGCTAGCACCGAGGAATCTCTTTCTGCTGAGATACTGAATGCTTACCGAAAGAGGGGAGGTGCACGTAAGAAAAGGGAGACACTTCATGGACTTGCTTCAAGCCACCGAGGTTTCGCACATTTCAGATGGTGGTAAAACATCAAATTCCCCAGTTTTTCGTTGGTCGTTTTTGTGAGTTTTGTTCTTCAACTGTTCAATCTAGTTTTCGTGAGTGCTTCAATTAGTGTTCCATTGACGTGAGGATGATCACTGTGAGTTCAACAATAAAACTGCAGCGCTTGATCTTTTGAACTCTGTGCTTTCCTTTTCCCATTTGAGGTAAAAATGGGTTTTACATTTATATTGGTTTTGTATAACTCCTAATATTCAACTGCTTTTCTTGTAGTTCTGTTTTTCTAGCCTTTTCTCCAAGTTTTTGCTGTTTTTAGCTTCAAAATGCATGAAATCTGAAAAACATGGTGCTTTTATTCATGCACACTCCACAGACACTGAAAACATCAAATAAAGCCCATTAACGTTTAGTTCCTTTTCACATTCAAACCCTGCTTTGTAGTTTGTATATGATTCATTGAGTTTTGCCTTGCCTTTTTTTTGAAACCTGTTTTGAGGCAGACATCTGTCTAAGTTCGGCTGAAAAGTTATCAGCCGAAACTTGAGTTATCAGCCGAAACTTGAGTATGCCTCAAAATATGTTTCTTTTTTTTTACCTTGGCTAGTAAGTATAGGACCAAATTTACTGTAATACAAAGGATGATATAGTGATCCAAGTCCGAAACTCGTCAACTCCCCGTACGCAAGCCCATTTGTTTGCCAAGTTCTTCGGCAAAATATTACACATTGCCCCCGTAGAATTGAGGTTTCTTACTTTTTCATGAGATTTGTTTCTGGATCCACCCCTGTTCCTTAATTAAGACTACCCTAGAATCCTCCTCCCTCCTCAAACCATGTGGAATTGAAGAAACTTCTACTAGACCGGAATGAAATTTCCTCGCTCTCGTGTTTTAGTTTGGAAATGAATAGACAGAATCCATATGGTACGCACAAAATATCAAAATTTGTTTAGATTAGTTGAGATGTCGTCAAGACTATTAAGGAATAGTTGATATAATAGTAAGGGTTAGGCCCCCCCTGGAAATTAAAGTCTACACTACCAACTAATCTTTGTCTTCTCAAATCTCTCCCTATTCATCATGACTAGACCCTACGTCCCTACCCCCTACCCCAATACACTGTTCAGTATTGACACAATAATAGTGAGTCTACTTATTGTACATATGCATGTACCAACAGTGCCGATTTCATTGACCAAAATTTTGTGCGCACGACGGTGCAGTTTTAGATAAGAATAGATCTACATTCACAGATTCACAGAATAGATCTAAATTGTGAATGTCATGGGTCTTTAAGATTCAGATAGACAAATCAATGTTTAAAAGGATAATTTTTTGATTGAGCACATGAAATAAGACAGATAGATAAGTTCTGTTTACTGATCTTATTATCTGCATGTTTAAAACTTCTTTGTATGTAACTATTAATTTCTAAATCGGTTTAGTGTTCTTGGGTCTATCTATCTATGTACATATAGCATTATTCATAACAACTATATAGGTAGACTTTTCTCTAGTGAACTAACAAGTTGATTGTTGAATGAGACTAATCGAAGGATCTTGATCAATTAATTATCATACAGATAGAGTTACCAACAAGACATACTTTTCTCTGTTTTTTTGTTGTAATGGCCCTTTCAATCCTTCCATTTACTATAACACACTCGCACGTATACAATGACCATTCGTCTTAATTAATTTTGTGATCATATCATCTGTTCCATCTCTATCGTACAGGGTTATTTTTCTGTCTCACTGTGTGAACCACAAACTAACACATCCCTCCTTCTCATTCACTCTTAGCTACACACGCAGGGATCGTGATGGATAATGATCATTCATTCATGTACATTTGACCATTGAAAAGCTATCTTTTAAGTATAATACTCATTCTCGATCTGGTCGGCTCATCCATATGACAATGGAGGAGACAGTAACGAGCACGTCTACACTGAAAACTACGCAAAGGGATGTCTGCGTTTGTTGTGTTAACACAGTAGAGACCAATTCATCAGGATGTGCATCCTGATTTTAAATACTGTTCCATCTATTGTGATTTTACCACTGTACTACAGCGACACGGGCTTGACTGTGAAATCGGTTTTCGCATAAGGCTGTACGAATCAAATGACACTATATGAAATTAATTAACTACGTTAAAATGTGCAGTAGTACTTGTTGCTGGTGGTCACCGGTATCCCCACCATTTACTGTTTGTCATCTGACTCCGACCAAGAGTAGTTAGTTTCCATTAGGATATTGTGGAAAGATATGCACAATACATAGTATACGTACAACACAAAAGTTAATGTAAGATTTCCTCTTATCCATTTACAACCTTGACTCTACTACAGATCCATGACTGTGATTCTCACATTCGAGAGTCTATTATTCATATTCTTTAACTCTTAGGTTAAGTGTGAAAAATGTCGTGGAAAATCCGTTACTAAAAACCGGGAGTTCAAAATTTCACTGAATTTGATTAATAAACACTTGTTAAAAAATGGTTCATCAGATTTTTCATCAGGGTTTTCCCGGCAGGTGTAGCAGAGTATCAGGATCACCACCTGTTGCAGCACACAATATAACGTTACTATTAGAATAACCATTAACCTCAGAAATGAACCTGTTCTGAGCAAGTGGCATCAATCGACTCCGCTCTGAAAAAATGAATCCTTAATTAATTAATTTACCTTCCTTAGTTTTGTATACGAGGTCTTAAATTAATCATCGTTACATTAACCACTATTGTTGTTGTTTGTTTACTTTTTTGACACCCCAAAGAATGGTAGGTACAACTTGGGATCTAGCGAACAAACAGTCTACCAACCCCTTAAACAATAGTTTATCAATTCACATGCATTTTGATCTTTTACATGGCCGTTGAGGCAAGTAAAAAAGATGTGTTTGAGCATTGATGAGATCAAGATCACCTGAAAGAATGAGACCCTCTGCTCATTAACTTTCTCTTGAGTCAAAGCAGTGTGCTCGAGTATATACGTATTTATGTTTACCTTTTGTTTTTCTTCTGAAAAAAGTTGAATGTTGGTGGATGATCATTTCTCTCTTTATCATCAGATCAATACAAATAAACAAGATATGACTCGAATCTTTCTTTGTAGAACCAAAAAAAGCAAGTTTGGAATTGCTTTTTCGAAAAGACAAACATATAAATGTCAATCTCAAAATAAAGAGAGAATTTTGATGAGTTTTAACTAAGTACGAAATTTGATCAGATTGGAGGAATTATTATTGATGGATTTAATGAGAATCATTAAGATTGAAAATTTTATTTCGATTTTAGGAAATTAACTATCATCGGATAATACAAATTAGAGTTACCAGTGGTGGTTTGAATAATTACTTTCTCGATAACTTGAAAACTTGCTTTTACTACCACTTGATAAGCTTTAGAGCTCATGCGAGTATAATTCCTCTGGTACTCTTATGAACTTGTCCACGCTTTAAACATTGCATTTATGGGCGAAAATGTTTAAAAAATGCGCCACTTGATTGTTATTCGGTTGCGGGTGAGATGCATGTGTTACGGTTAACTCACATTTAGTTTGACAAATTTTTTTGCTTATGAGATAATTAGGGTATCCACACGGAGACGTATACATGGATGAACAAAAAAAAAAGAATTACACTCTATCAGACTGTCACGGCTGATCTACGAACAGTGAATCTCTTGTGTTTAGCTTTGAATTATCCATAAACATCAATTTTCCAGCATTCTCATTATTTTGCTTTAGCTCAAATCTCAATTATACATTTGAATAGTGAACAATGAGATTAGTAACCGTTAAAACAACAATTTTCAAGAGATTGGATTGTGCACAAAATACTAATCACCCTTGTTAAATTTACAACTTTTGAAGTTCAAATTGCTTGTGAAAAAACTCACTTTAACTTTTCCAACTTAGAAAAATGAATTAAATCATATCACCTTTAGACAAGATTTGAAATGTTCTAAACATTTTTGGGCTCATCAACAAAAAAAAAGTAAAAAATGACACTCCTTTTCTCTTTTTTCAATTCTTTTACCAGAATGTTTCAATTTCTACTTTTCTTTTCTCGTATATTATTTAGAGCAGTGCTATCTCGCAAAAACGGTTTCTTTACCGTTAGATCATGCTAAAATTCAGATCTAACAGCCTTGAACCCTTTAGGGAAAATGGTGAGTCATATCCTAAAAATGGTGGGTCCTTTCCTGAGTGTTAATCTAATCGTTGATTTGATGATCTAACGATAAAGAAATCGTTTTTGCGGGAAGCCATCCCACAAAATCGTTTGGGATAGCATTTGTCTATTATTTATAGCAAAACTCAACTTCCCATCTCAAAGTTTTCTCCTTCTGTGCATAAAAATGAGTCGTTTTTGTACCTTATAGCTGTAAAAAATTCTGTCAGTGTACCCATGAATGAATCTTTTATTGTCTTTAGTTTGAATGAATCTCATCTTTTTCACAATTGGGGTCACTCTTCAGACAACAGACATTTATTCACTTTGTCAGATAGCAACAATCGAGGCATGACAAATTGACCGAACAAAAAGCCCGAAATAAAAACGGTGGAACTCTTTCCAGAGACATGGTTTCGTTATTATGTAATGGATAACCAGAGTCCACGTTTTCAAATCAATGGTACAAATTTTTGGTGCATTTCAGGGGAATAAATGTAACATTTTGTTGGAAACCTGACTTGATATAAACTGTAAATGTCATGGATTATTAAGTTTTATGTTTTTGAATAAATGATACAAAAATCTCTACATTTTTACAAAATATATGTTGAAATTTTTGGGAGACGTGGTTTGAACAACAGATTTCATATTTTCAGATCAGTACTACAAATTTCATTCTTAATTCACAAAATATACCTTAAATTTTTCTAGAAACGCGACTTGATCTAAAATGTGGGTGTCATGATTTAGTAAATTCTACGTTTTCATATAAGTGGTGCAAATCTCTTCTGAAAAACGTGGCTTGATCTAGGACGTGAGTCTCATGAATTAGTAAATTCCCCGTTTGAGAACATTGGTGCAAATCTCCCTCACAATTCCACTGAATGCACCCGTTATTGAAAATGAATTGTATAGAATAAAACAAATTACAAGAATAAAGAAATTGAGCCACTAAATACTGCTCTGTTTCGATCTTTGTTTTGAGAGAAATTAAGAACTTCTTTATTGAATCCAATAGGACTATTATTGTACAATTGAGATACTACTATTACTAACATAATGAATGTCAGTAAGATCAAACCAAATTTGTTGAAATACTTTAACAATGATATCATGATATTCATTTGAATTTAATGAAAGATAACAAGCTAATAATTCTTCTAATTCACCTGATTTCCTTAAATCATTCTCAACAATCATCTCCACCATTGATTCTCTAAAATCTCTTTGAGGATCAAATGAAGATTTTATGACTGCAAAACTATCCGACACATTCGACGACACCACCGGTATTAGTTTCGACGATGAGATTGTTGTCGGCTTCTTGGTTCCGGTGGTGGTGGTACGTTGCTTATTTGGCTTTGCTCCAAGGAACGTCATCGTCATGTCTTTGGAGTGGACTTTACGTGACAGAATTCTTGGAGAATTTGATCGAAGCTTAAGTCCCGGAGATCGAACAAAAGGACTAGATTTTTGTTCTTTCGTAGAAAGTGACCCATGAACATTTTTTTCCTCCTTATCTCTACTACTAGTTGAGTTTCTTCTTCTGGATGATTTTTGTTCTTTCGTCTTGTTTTGGATGAATTCTTTTGGAAGCTTTGTTATAATCGGAGGAAGTTCAAGCTCCGTAATGGGATCGAATCCATCATCGAATTTCTCAGCAGAAGATCTTTTACTATCAATAATATCTATAATAATATCAGTAGTCGAAGCACTTACTCTGCAACTACAAGATGTGGTACTACTAGACATCGACATAGACACTGAGTTAGCGTCAACTGTTATTGATTCAGCACATTCTTGATCATTGTCTAGTTCAGGAGAAGCAGCAGCTGTAGAATCAGACTTGCTAGCAGAACTCCTTGTGGATGATGATGATTCTCGAGTATCTCGACAATTGCAAGACGATGAAACTGAAGAAACGGATTTATTGTTAACTGTACTTGTTCTTCGACTGTTCTTTGGCCTTGATCTTTTGGATGATTTTCTTGGTGGCTCTGCTGCTGCTGCAATGTAATGAAGGTCGGAAACTTTTGTGTTTTTTGGTGATGAATTCTGAATGGCCTTATGAATATCAAGAAGTACTTGATCATTGGCTTCAGGTTTAATGTGAATTTCTCTAGTGAAGTAATAAGAATGCCTAGGATGAGAAATTTTCTCTGTTTGATGATGATACGATGGTGTTGAACTAGTTGGTGGTGGTGTTTGTATCAGATAATGGTGTTGGTGGAGATTTTTTTGCTTGTTCTTAACTGGATGAGGATGACCATTTTTGAGCTTGTAAAACCATGCATTTGGCATCATATCTGATAATCTAAACTTGTAATTCCCCATTCTTTTTGAAATTTTTTGAGTTCACTCTGAGTGTTTTTGCAGTTACTAGTGCAGGAGTATGTTATTATAGAGGTGGTGGTAGTGGAAAGAAAAGAGGTTCTGAGAGATGAGATTGTAGGGACCATGAAAGCCTCAAAAAAGTCATATGACTAATAATATATTGAAAATGGGTCCATAATAAACAGTCCAAATATGTAGAAAACTAAATAGAAATAATAAACGGTGTGCGTAATTAATTTTTTAGACGTATTTCTGTTCATCGAAAGGTATTGCTAATCAAACACCAAATCATGTATAGTTTAATCAGGCAGTTAGAAAACACCATCAGTGATTTAAATTTTAACAGGAGTACCACAAATTTAAATTTTAACAGGAGTTTCGATGAAATGGAATATTAAGATTTTTCTAGGAAGAGCTTGTGATGATTCCAGAGTTAGGTGTACGGTATAATATTTGATTGCGGTGATGATGTAAAAGGCGAATCATATTTATGAGAGACAATAATTAATGGTAAATCTCATGACGCGACCATAGACATATTCGACTATTGAGGGTGGGCAGAAGTAGATTAGATTCTATGAACAACAATGGAAGACGTTGTTCTTTTCTTGTAGGTTTAATAAAGCCTATTATAGCTTAGCTCTAACCAAATCTTGATTTTGTCTAAAGTATAAAGATCATGACAAAACAAAATTGTTAACTTGTTCGAAAGATCTTCAAACCACTTGTTTAAATATTTGGTTAAATTTCCTTGTTCGTTACTTTAATTAATCACGATGAACTAGTGGTAATCCTGTTTCGTTTTGTTTTTCAAATTCAGAACTATTTAATCACGAAACCAATAATGAACATACAATAGAAGAACCATCGTCAAATATACAGTGGATATTCGTACACCCTCCTTTTTCCAAGTCTGCTGCATGGGATTACCAAATTTCATTACCAATTTAGTGAAGATTGTTTTGCTTTGTGTGATTTGGTAACCCCAGTACCTAACAGTTCTTCCTTCACCAAAACAACAACTACAAAAGAAAAACCATTTGCAAGAATGCATTTGGAAGCTTGTTGGTAGATATATATATATAGAATGCATTTCATTTGTATGTATTCAGAAAATGTGGCAAACATAAAGATAAAATGTATTAGAAAATGTTGCGAGGCAATTCCTTTTGGTAGGAGAATTCTAATAATAGATCATGCCATATCTTTGGATGTTTTGGTGAAACCACACCATATATTGTTGTAAACAAACTGCATGTCCACTTTTTACGTTAACAAAAGGCAAACTTCACACTTTCTTTAAAACTGCAACACCAACAGGTACTACACACAGTTCTCCTTTTCATTACGTTTCGCTTTCTTTTCGAAAAAAATCTTTTTGCACGTAAAAGATTTGTGGGGATCATAGAACACTACACAGTGAAGAAGTTTTTATTTTTTATTTCGAAATTGAGTAGCTAATCATGCATAAAAAGATTGTACGTTTAAGTGGGGCTGTTGGCGGTACTTGTCTAGATTGTTTCGATCTTTCATTGCGTGGTTCACGGTGTCGCAGAACGCACAAACACATCGTTGATTGGTGTATGATTTTGGGATGATGATGGTGAAGGGAAACAAAACCTGCAAACATAAAAGCTTTAAAGTATGAACAGTAAGCTTCCAGTGGCAGTGCTGTAGTGGGCTGTGAATATGGTGGTACGTACGTTTTATGGGTGGGGGTAAAATTGAAGTGGTGGTTGTGGGAAGAAGACTGAAGACTAGAAAAGACGAGAATTGGGGACCAAAATCACTATCGTCCTATTTCACGTGTAATCGATCTGGATTACTCAGATGAGTCCAACAACCACCAACACGTGCTGTGGAGGCCCATCATTGTGAAGGAGTCTACTGTTTAGTAGAGAGGCCCATTAGTGTCTGCTATGAAGATGGAGATCACCTATGTTACCACTGTGTGTACGTATGCTAGGCAGGTTTGGCATTACTTCATTTGAGCCTTCAAAATATCCTGCCGTTTTCAATGCAGCTTGTATTTTAACTTTGAAGCTTTATACGAACATGCTTACCTAACAGGAAACTGAGGATCCAAAAGAAAATTGTCCTATCTTGAGAAAATGTCACCTTAGTATAGCGGTAAAGTCATTAGGCTATAACAGTAATGACCTAGTCCGAAACTTCGAATATGTGTTATACGGAGGCCATCAAGGACATAATCATGATTTCTCCTTGAGTAGGACTGGATTATCAGTAATTTCCGTGGCGGTTGGAGGCCGCGACAAACTTTTTGCTACAATTGCGGTAAGTTTTTTGCGACAAATCTCGTAGCTGGTAGATAGTTTATATCCACAAATGAAATACTAAGTAGATAGATACTAAAAATTAAAAAGTACAAAATCATTAACAAGAAATGACCACGACCGAAAAGTGACAATAATATCAAGAGAAAGCTATTCTTTTTACTGATAAATTAAAACTTCTATCAAATGGATAAATATTATCTCATCAGGTTGCTAAAGCCTAAAAGTACATCTAAGAAATTAAAATACCTTACGCTGGTCGGCTAAAACAAAATTTTCAACAAATTTCAGTACAAGTTTTTTGTTGGGCCAGATTTAGGGACGGGCTATGGCCCAGACTAGCCCCTTTCTAGGCACGTCCCTGAGGCCACCAGTTTGAAGTTGTTTACCAAATAGGGGATTAAAAAGGGGTGGAATTATGATATTTGCTATTCCTTATTAAAAATTTCAAAAACAACATTTTTATACATGTTTTTACCCACAATAGATTTTTCACAGTGTTCTTTTAAACGAGTCCTCGTAAAATTCAGTTGACTGATCAAAAAAAATCGTCCTTACTAGTTAAATGAGTCCAGTTGACCAGTCAAGGACGGGAGTCCACCCTTATTGTCCTAATATTGCACACTCGAATACATTGTTGTTACCTCTAACAAATCTTAGAGATAGGAATTTATCTAATCCTTAACAAAAGGAATAAACCAATACCTTTTTATTATATGCATAAAATATATAACATTCATATAAAATTCCTAATATTCTTAATAGTATCTTAATATAATCTTAATAAAAAAATTCATAAATTATAACTAAAAGAATATGTAATTATTTTTTCTCTTTTTTTAGAAAAAATATGAGACAAGATAAAAACGATAAGTTTGTAATAAGAGCATAATATGTCTCTAGCATATTGTAATGGAATCGAAATAACTGAAAATAGGACTCCACTCGATGAACCTTGAAACAAAATGACCTACAGCAAAAAACAGGGGAGTTCAATCAAAATTCATTGGTATTTTGACTAAACAGTTATAGCTTAATTCAAATTCCAGATTGAATCAAAAAAATCCAATATATATTTTTTCCACATTCATAGGAGTGCGTCTATATTTCTACTTTACAAATATGAAATTTTCTGGGCATTTCTAATAATATCAAGTCTTATTCCTATTTTGGCTTTTTTCATTTCCGGGGTTTTAGCCCCGACTCGTGAAGGACCGGAGAAGCTTTCTAGTTATGAATCAGGCATGGCACCAATGGGCGACGCTTAGTTACAATTCCGAATTCGCTATTATATGTTTTCTATGGTTTTTGTTGTTTTTGCTGTTTGCAAATTGTGTGGGACGAAAAATAAATAAATGGAGATCAGTTATTCTACCACTTCAACCAGAGATCAAATAGAGGAACAAGGAGCCGCGACAGCTTTCAATTGGGCTATGGAGCGGAGTGAGCACATCATCACATTCAACGGTGATTCCAAACCTACTATTTTGTTGCTTATAAACAAGTAAGCAAACACAAAAGATCAGAGATACAAAATCGATGGAGACTTCCACAACAACTCTAATTTTTATATTAAATTGTTAGCTAAATCATGTACTTTAGTAATAAGATCAAATATAATTTGGGCCGCCAAGTTATCTGTTTTTTATAACAAGTATGTTAT
Organism: Papaver somniferum; assembly: GCF_003573695.1. Taxonomy (NCBI): domain Eukaryota; kingdom Viridiplantae; phylum Streptophyta; class Magnoliopsida; order Ranunculales; family Papaveraceae; genus Papaver; species Papaver somniferum. Next base: position 160,812,353 of record NC_039360.1, on the reverse strand, counting down.
TAAACATGCCTGATCTGAAAATGCTCTTTGCTCAATACTAACTTATTCGAACATACAGACCTGGAATCAAGATGTAATGATTTATCGAACCTCAAACTATGGACGTTATGGTCCGGTTGTATCTATAATATGAAGATATGAGGGAAACCTCTTGATGTGATTTGTAGATAGTGGTAAAAGTGGTTCGATTCTCAGACTTGTGAAGGATATTAATTAGACTTAAATTCTAATAGTAAAATATAAAACTCACTAAACATTATAGCAAACTCAATCAAAGATGATATCAATACTAAAAGAAACACTGAGGCTAAGATTCCACTATTTTCCAAATTCAAAGTGATTAAATCAATACTTATATTTGTGCAATTTTCTTGTTTAATTTGATTCTAAAATATTGCAACAAGTAGATTTTCAAAAGTAATAATTGTAAATACCAAGTATGAAGCGTCAAAAGTCTTAAAACTAAACATACTCCATCAAAATAGATCACAATCACTCAAATAAAAATCATATTCAATAATAGTTCAAGGCAAATAATCATATAATTATTGCAAATAAAAAGATAAAATAGAATATACCACTTTTTGTTGGAAAAATAGCTTCCTCTATCGCCTCAGCAATGGGGTTTAACTCCTCATATTAATCATGATCTCAAAATATGTGTTTGTTGCTCAAAAGATGATTAAAAGAGTGAAAAGTAATAACACAGACTGTTTGCAACAGTGTATTGGTGTTGCAAAACAGCTGTTACAGAAAAACTGTTGCTTTGTCGCTGATTTTAAGACCCTAGAATAAGACTTCCCTGAACAGCTTAATGTTCTTCAGCTGTTAAACAACGACACTTTTTTGCGACTGTCTACCGAGCGTCAATGTTCTTCGCGTTCTTCTTCTTCTTCAGCAGCAGCAGCAGAAACATAGTTTGGTAAAGCTCTGATTTCTTCTTCTCTGGATCTCCTTAGGTTCCCAAACTCTTGACACCTCTTCTATATGACCCAAGACATCTATTTATATCAAAAATACCGATTAAATCTCTCCCAAATCTTCCAAAATCTCTTTCCTTCTCTTCACGGCCAAGTTACGACAATTTCTTGTTTAAGGATTTCTACTCGTTTCTGAGCTTTCCTTTTTATTCTAAACTCTTCCTTAGATAGATACAAATCTTTGGGAAGGTTTACAGCGCTTTAATCTCTCTAAAATTCCCTAAAACAGGTCACACACGTGACTTTCCATATTTTCTTGTTGTGAGAAAAATCCGTCGATTGAGCCCATTCTAATCGATTTAAACACTCATATCAGATTCCTAGACCCATAAGAGTCTATCCTATGAAAATCAGAGGTTTAATCGACCTCAAACTCCTTCAAATCACGATTGCCAAAACTGCTCTTTAACTGCATTTTTTTCCCGCGAAAAACCTGATTTTTGAATGTTGAAGATGGTTTCCCCTTATCTAGAGTAGGGGTGCGATTAGAAACTTCCTGGAAATGGGATGCCCCTTAGTAATTAGGTTACCCCGTATCCAAAGTGAGAGTCCGGATAGCAAATGTCCTCTGGATGCTTTCCGACAACTTTTCGAGCCAATTTTTTCCAAAAATGTTTATTGGCCAAAAATACCTACAAATAAATAAAACACCATAATAAATACAAAAATGAGCCCTAACAATATATAGAATCGAGACAAATCGGACACAAAAATGTGTCTATCACCTCTTTTCCTAAAAAAAAATAGAAGGCTATGGAATAAGTATTAAATACACTCAGTCACTTTCAAATCCAGTTAGAGACTGGGTAAATGAGTGTTTTCGCACGGTGGAGAGAAATTAATCACACCTAGACTAATGCAAATATGCTTCTCAAGTATTTTCTGGTTATTTCAATAATAAAACTTGAATGGGCCGCGTTAAAGAGTTTTAAAGTATATTAAAAAAAACTGAAAAATATGGTTGAGAGGAAGATCTTCATCCGCTCAAGCAATTGTTTTTCCAAGAGGATGATGTTTAGTCTGGCAATCTCTACTTTCACTCACTCTTTCATACGAAGGAGTATGAAAGCCTTTGGGTGAATGAGAGAGTGTTCCCATTTTATAATAGCACCCAATTTGATCTTTTTTAATATCTTTCACTTTAAATAAGTATGCTCATCCCATAGTCCAATCTCTTAAAGCCTTTAAAATAATTTGGTATTTCTAATTCAAGTTGTATTTGAACTTTGAAGCGTAATAACAATTCATATGATTTACCTGACAAGAAGTTAAGGGTCCAAAATATTTTTTCTTATGAGATAATATGGTTGGTGTGGAAATAAAGAAATACAGAAAGCTTTTAGCAACAAGTTGAATCATGTGTAGACATTATTTTAGAGGTTAAAGAATTGATATAGTTTTAAGGGATTCCGCTTCTAATTCATTAATTTAAATCAATTATTCTTTTAAACGGCAACTTGTACAATTGACAAATTGTTATTTATTAGGGTGTGCATGGCCCTGATTGAACCGGATTTAGTCTTATCCGTATCCAATCCTACACATGCCGGATTCTAAGTCTAATATCCGCATTCATGTACGGATTGGACACCCATCCACATAGAAAACAGATGGGACCGAAACCGCAGATCTGGTCCCATATGTGCACCCTTAGTTATTCCTTAGTTTATTGTAATGAAGTGATGGAAAAAAAGAAACTGATCCTTGAGAAGTTTAAAGGTGTATGGGCCTACTGGGTGTTACCCGGTAAGAGATGGCTAGTTAGGACTCCAATTTTGGGCACTCCGTCCCTAAGGACTACTCGGGTGATCGCACCTCAATTTTGTCATTTGATTTAAGTAGAAATTAACGTTTAATCCCATTTTTTCTGGGCTTTAGACACTCTAGTCCTCCCCTCCAAAGCCTAGTACTAGTTAGTCCAAATATTCCCCGTGTTTAGAGTTCGGTCCAAAATATGGACGAGTTAGTCCAAACACAACGATTCCGATTTTCAAAGTACCCAAATTACCCCTTCATAGTTTCCATATACGAACTATTTTTTTCAAATGTAATTTGGATCTAAGATTTCAAATCAGAAGAGATTGAGAAAGACAGGGAGAAAGGGAGAGATAGACAAAGATATAGAGAGATTTTGGAGGATTAACTCGTTCCTTCATTAAATTTTGATCTCAGGTTAGTTTTTCATCGTTAATATTTTGTTTTATATCTTCGATTTTGTGATTATGCTTCTTTTTTTAATGCATGATATGAAATTGATTCGATCTGTTATTTTTTGTTAGATATTTTTGATTTTCAGTTTTTAATTTTGATTTTTGTTATGCTTAAGTTTTGAATTTTTATGCAATGCTGATTTTGTTTTCGTTTCTTCTTCATAAATTTCTTGCTCTGTGTTAGTTGTTTCAATTTTGAGAGATACATATATCCATTAAGATGTTTTTATTTTCTTCATATGTGTGTTTTTATAACACGATGAAAGTTATTGAGGGTGATTAATTGATAAATTGATTGATTTCTTCTGTTTTTGATTATACAGAATGTGTACTTTCTTGTATACTGTTTCATTTTATGGTTATTTTAAGCTTGAATCAAAGAATAACTTCTCTATATATTCAAATGTGATTTGATTTAAATATTTTTTCTTTTAAGTCTCTGTGTTAGTTGGTTCGATTTTAAGAATTTTTAGATGTGATTTAGATTTTTCTTGAGCCACCTTCTGTTATTATATGTGATTTCTTGTAGATCTTTTGATGTCTTCATTTGTATGTCTTTATAACACGTTTAATTTTACTTCATGATATTTAATTGATAGAGTATCTGATATCTTTTTATGGTGATATAACATGTGTACTTTATACACCATATATGTTCTCTATATGTGTATTTTATAATATGCAGGGTATCTACCATGTCTGAGAAGGTTGAATACATATTGTACATTGAAATTCTCTTTGATGAATGCATTGGTTTTTTGTTTGGATCAACGCTCTATTTTTTTATATTTTTCTGTAGATGTGTATATACTTGTACACTAGTATGCTTTCGATGAATGCATGGCATGTTTGGTGGTTATGGATGCTAAATTTTGTCATTTTTCAGTGATGTATACACTGAAATGCTCTATGATGAATATATAACATGTCATTTGGGTATGGGTGATAAATTTTGTTAGGTTTTTGTATAGGTGTACATGTATATGCATGCTAGTATGCTCTTTGATGAAGGGATGGCATGTCCTATGGGTATGATGCTAGAATTTATTAGTTTTGTGTAGAGGTGTACATGTTTGTACACTAGTATGTGTTTCAGTTTATATAGCATGTGCATGGATTTTAATGTACACCATATATGTTTTTTGTAATAACAACCAAGTTTGAGAAGGTTGTGTATGTTTTTTTTTTGAATCATGGTGAGCGTTATGCCCTATTTTTGTAACCTGTACATATTTTGCACACTGAAGTTCTTTGTGATGAATGCATGAATTATTTTGTTTGAATAAATGCTCTAATTTTGTTACTTTTCTGTAAACGTATACATAGTTGTACACCAGTATGCACTCTCACATTTTGTTTTTGTGGATATAGATGTTGGATTACTTGGATTTTTGAAGGTGTATACGTAGTTGTACATCTTTGTGCTGTCTCAATAGTATATGGCATGTTTTATGGGCATGAATGTTGTATTTTTGTAGGTGTGTACGTATTTGTGCACCACTGTGCTCTTATTTGATTTTATGGTCTGTTTTGTGGTACATGTATATACGCTAGTATGCTCTGTGATCAATGGATGTCATGTCATGTGGGTATGAGTGCTAGTTAGGTATCCATAGATTCGTACATATTTATACAATAATATGCTATGTAATGATTATTTTGAAATCTATTTTTGCTTTTAAAATTGTGGGAATCATGTTTTGGATGTACATAGTTGTACACACGTTATTTTTAATGTGCACATAGTTGTACACATGCTGACTATAAATAGTACAAAACTATATTACTGTTATCGACTTTGACATTAATCTTTTTTTTTAGTAAAGGATGCATGATTCATTTGGTCGCAATTAATGAACATTGTTGGAAATAGATATGCCGCAAACTTGATTACCTCTTTGATATTATATTTATAAGTGGTGGATATCACTAGGGTAAATTTCTTTATCTTCGGTATCTTTATTGTTTGATTTATACTAGGGAATTCAGTTAAGAGAAATTATTTGGTGCTCAAGTGAATTTCACAAAAAATCCGTCACAACGAACTTAAAACCTTATTTTGAGTATAGTTTCCCTAGTAATGATGCCGATGATATCTGGGTTGATGATATGTGACACTTCAGACTCATTAGATATTATTTGGTTTTATATGTATTAAAGAACTCATAAACTCAAAATAGTTTTAATCAATATGGGTAGCATTATTGGTGCTTAACTACAAGATTCAGGCTGTATGAGTGTATAAAAAGGTTCACGTTGCCTTGTCTCATTGATATATGACATGTTTTATGGGTGTGGATGTACACAAGTTTAATGTTTTGAAGATGCGCATATTTCTGCAACTAAGTGTACATAGTTGTACAAATGCTTTTTTTTTAATGTCTACATGTTTATTATTTTCACATCTACGCATAGTTCTGAAATTTTATGTTACTTTGTTTTTTCTGGATCATTTGATTGATTTTTTATGTTTTATTTTTCAGTTTGAAGATTGTGAAGTTGACATCTAAGAGATGGGCAAAATCTCTTATGGATATGATCATTAGTCTCATCTCTAGGACTCCACCTGGAAAACGAAGAACTTAACGCATTAAAATTTCTAGGAAATAGTAAAGAAAAACTTTGATGTGCATTAAGTGCTTCACTTGAGCCTCCCTTGATGATTTACTATCCTTCTTTCTTAAGACTTGGTAGTTTCGTTTTTATAAACTATGTTCTTTTTTTTTGCTTTCCTGTAGCTTGTTACCATCATGTAAACTTTAATTTTCTAACCTATCAGTAGATGTGCACCATTATGTACACCTTCATTTTTATAATGGATGATCCTTAGTTTTTACTTTGATTTTGTAATTTCAATTTGGGTCTTTGTATGGGTACAAGTTTGTTTTAGGGGATTTTATATGGGTGGTTTGTTTTCAGGGATTATGGTGTTCTGGTGACTGAAAGTTGTAGGTTGTGGGCGGTGGTTCTTGCAATTGGTGGTTGTGGGTGGAGGTGCTGGTGGTTGACAGTTGTGAGTGATTGTTCAGTTTGGTGTTGGTGTTTTTGGTGGATGTTGTTGGTCTACTGGAAACAACTTTATTTTTTTCTTTTTTATTTGGTCTCGTTCCATGAATTTCTTAATAAGTTTGAATCTTTGATTTTGTTTGTAGGTCTCATTAAATTTGGAGCTTTGAATATGTATTTAGGGTTTGCTATGTTAGCGTATCAAACAATTTTTTGTTGATGTTGAACAGAAAGAATGGAAGTTCAATCTTTATGATACTCTTCAAATCAATCTCTTGGGTGTCATCTTCTACTTGTAACTTTTTGGATAAACTTGGTTTACAAAGATGATGGCACATATTTTATTTATATATATAGATTTGTTGCGGATTCTGTATGATCCTTCTGCATTTAGAAGTATTTGTCCGAGCAAAAGTTTGTTCATTTGCTAACAGGTTAATGCACGTGATTTGAAAAAAGAATAAAGGTCAGTTCAGGTCCAAGAACTCTTTCATTAGAATATTCCTCTCAGCCCCAAGATCACAGTTGTTGTTGCTCGAGGAGAAACCTGAATCTTGAATCCTGATATCTAAGCATTTGGTGGCAAATTAATTAGTTCCATACCTTATTCAGGTACATATGCCACTATTTGGCTTGGTGAATCATTCTTTAGAGTCATAACTTTATAACTCCGAGCTCAATTGTTTCAGTTATTTTCTTATCTCTTTTCATGTATTTTCTTGACTGTTTTCTGTTCCAAATTCTTTTTATTCCTCGCGATATAATGTTAGTTAGTGATTCATATTGGACCAACTAGCTATTTCATTTCTGCGAGGAAGATTAACCATGGGTCAGTTGTTCGAGTCCATTCCCTTTGGTTATTTGATGTTTTGGTTTTGTTCTTGGTTCACGCATTAGAGCTTTTCTATCCTCAATTTATTTTCCTGATATGCACTAGACCACATATTCTTTTCATTTCCGCCGCTAGTTAGACTACATTTTGTATGAACTAGTTAGACTACATTTTATATGAACTAACTAAAGATGTATTACACCAGGTGCATCTTGCGGGTATTGGTGATTTCCATTCAGCTGGTGTTATTAGAGTCGCTGATCTTTGCCGTTTATCTCTTCTTCATGGCCATAATCTAGAGGTACTCACTCTAGATTTTAATATCTGCTTGAATAGTAATTCATTTCTACCTCTTAGACTCTACAAAGGTGATAGTCACTCATTAAGTTACGACTTTAGGGTTTAAATCTATTTGTGTGTTTCTCAGTAATAATAGCTGGTAAATTGACTTATCTACTTCAGGTTCTAGAGTTTCTGAAGGAAATGTTAACTTCAAATATCTACTCGACAATTAGTGTCAAAATGTCAGGGAGATGTTAAATTTTGAAATTTGATTACTTAGGTGTTTAAATATTTGTTTTTTGAGAAATGTGTTTCAACCAGTTATGTTTTCTTCCTTCAATTTGAATTTTGAATTGGGTTTTGTTCATTTTGACTTATTTGTGTAGAGGGGACAATTGGGACATGGTGATAAGGCATGATAAGCCGACAATTGTATGTGGACTATTGGAATAAGTTTATATCTGTTTTGAATTGTGATATTACTTCAACTTATTTGACTGTGCCCCTGCATCACTGAGACATCCCAGATGTTTCCTTATTGTTTGTGGATTTATGTAGAAATATTATGTGAACCCTTTCCATAGATTTGTTGGCCATTACGAACCTTCACCTCTAAAATGGATATAACATTTTCATTGGGTTGTTTATACTCGGTTTCACATTGTGGAAATTACTTCTGATGGACGGGTGGTTAATAATCCTCTACCATATGTTCTTTTATCAACAACTAACGTACATTATCGTTGGCTGCAGACGCAAAATAATCGAAGCAGGCACCGGTAGAGATCATACAGTGGTGGTGGATAATGACGAGCTTTGGCTGGAATATTGCAACATCGACTTTCGTAACAGAGATGAACTGTTGCAACCCTACTTTGCAACTTCCACTTACCGTTGCTAATCACTAAATTTGGTGTAGTGTTTTGCTACTTGAATAAATGTTGAATCTTCTTCTTTTTGTTGTTGTTTTTTCTTTCTTTATTTCTCTTCAATCGCTGATTTCCTTTTAGATGATGACGATTTTATACTTTTTGCTACTTGATTAGATGTTGAATCTAATGCTTGTTGTCGTGTTGTTCTATTTGAATCTCGATTTGTTTTCAATCATTGGTTTTAATTTAGATGATGATTTTTTGACTCTTTTGTTATTGCGTCTTCTTCACCATGATGTTACTACTAATGCGTTCATCAATGGATTTTGATGATAAAGATTTTCTGATGATGATTTCGGTTTTCTCTCCGCTATGGGTTTGATTTGAATCTTCGCTATTTTTTGTTTCTTCTTCTCTCGGTTAAATGATTTTTATTTTATTTATTTTCGATTTTTTCCAGTTTCCAGGTATTAAGATGAGTAACGGTTTTAATTCACAGCATGTGTGCATTACAAAATCGTGCGAAGGATATTAATGTCTTTGCATCTGTTTTGGACAAATCTGTACCTAGTCGATTCGAGTTGGGCGAAACAGTACTTTTGGACTAAACCGTATTTTTTCCTTGATTTAATTTTGGTACACTAAGATCCGTTGATAACTACTTAATCAATTAAATGAGAATGTGCCATAAACTCTTTTTTAAGGAGTGTGCACGCAACTGAATTATCCACACTGTGCGTGTTGCGGTCGTTTTGTGTATTTGTAAAGGTTTTCTATTGGAGATTAAGGATCTTTAATTCTTTAACACATTAACTTTTTATGGGATGTTTGGATAGTAGGAAGAGAAACCCATCCCAAAATCATGATATATAGGAAACCATCATATCCCACCCTCCATGGTCTTGATTTCCTTTACTTTAGAGAAGTGTTATCGGCATTTTTCCTCCATTATTATCTACCAAACATGGAAATGTTATTTGCATGCAAGAAAGAACAGAAAAAAAACAGACAATATTTGGGCATATAAAGCAAACTTTCAACTAGTTCAAAAATGAAGTCAAGAAATTGTTAAAATTATGATGGCAAAAAACACGTCTCTTGCTCGACATTTACACACTTTGGTCGTTAACTTGCATTCAATTCTGACAGATATTTCCAAAGATGCTTAGGGTGTCCATGGGACGTGCACCCCATCACGACTCTAGATGGAAGTCAAAAAAGCCTTGTTTCAAATTTAACAACAAAGTCTTAGCGGCATGGCCGCATGGCCCTATTCAGGTGGCCAGCTGATTGACATTATGTACCATACATCACCAGTAACGACTTTGAATAATGCTACCCCTTTATCCTCTTTAAATTTGAACTTAGTTGGAGCAGTTGAATAGATAGAATCGTAGAAATGTATTTTGAATATGAGGAGGTAGCTAGTGATTAAAATAAGCACCTTATCATTAACTAAAGGAACTATAACACACCTTTTGAGTTTAATTATCTTAATTAATTACTCCCACTAACCTTAAAGTACTTCTCTAACTACACAAAAACAAGTCAATCCTGTCAAAGAAAATGAACGTCAAAAGAAGTCAGTGGTCAAGCATGCTTCAGTTGAAAATTGAAATCCAACGTTATGGTATTGGATTTATGAATCAATATCCCTAAGGCTAAGGCCCAATCAAGTAAAATGACTATATGATGATCTCCATTACAAAGCATTAGAACTAATCAAGCTGATAAGAGTTAATCATGACCTCAATAATAAGAGATTTATACTGCAAAATGTTCTATTAATTAATCACCTCAAAACTTAATTAAGGTTTCATATATTTACATGTTTGATCGATCAAAATAAGTAATTGTAGCAAACAAAGAAAAAAGAAAAGAAAAATCTTAACAAAGTATTTGTATAAATTTTATATATAGATATATATTGATCAAAACAATTCCTAGCTAGCTGGCTACAGCTAGTTATTCATGTCATTGGTTCCTTTGCTTGGCCCGGAAGGCCGGTAAGTTCCTCTCGGAAGAACGTTCAGCACCAGACTTCCATACCTTCCGGCGAGGTTCTCTTTGAACATCGTCGGTGCTGCCAAGATATTCTGAGTCGAAACCGCTTCTGAGTGATCTGTAGATGAATTCATGATATTTTCTTCATTTTGGAGAACAATATTAAGACTTGGATCAACAGAAGCTTGCAGGTTGGATCTCCAAGATTCAATCTCATATCTGCGAGTTAATAATCGGCTTGCAGTGGACGAAGACATGTTACCCGAAGACGCGATAACCAGTAGAAGAAAAGCAGTAACGTAATGAAGCTTAAGTGCAGACATATTTTAGAGATGATTAACTAGAGAAGAAGTAGATGAGGGACTAGAAAAGAGAATGTTTGCAATAAGTAGAAATGTGTAGGTTGAAGATATTGTTAATGAGATCCAAGGACAGCCTTTTTATGCAGTACCATTTATAGGGGTTGTGACTTTGCGAGGAAGGTATAGCCAAGGTGTCTGTATTTCCTCTTTTTGTATTAAATTGTTTGTTTTTACGTGTACATGTCAATGTTCAAAAGTTCCACGAAGCCTCATTGGGTGCTCATCGTAGGTGTCTTGCATTTGAAGTGGGTTGAGAATACCCCCATTGTGTCCTTGCTGATGGAGGTATGATGAAATGAGAATATCCCCACTGTGTCATTCATGAGCTGGATTCTGAGTTGTATGTTTTGCATAGAAAATCATGCGAAGTAGCAGGATGCATGAGCCTTTGTTTACCCACGTTAAACGTGAATCGGTGCATTGGGCAAGTTTGACTTGGAAGGTAGGTACATACATATGTGCACTTGTTTTGTTAGAATCCAGCTCATGAATGAGTGCCTCCTCATCGTGAAGTAAGGAATACGTTAAGGGTGTTGGTGATTGAGCCACTTATTGGGGGATGGCAGTGGCACGTTAGTATATGCGTTGCTCACTCAAAATCTTTTGTACATCTAGAGACGCACTGTGCTACGTACTGATTATTATGATCATCAAGAAATGTGACCTGTTCATTATAAATCAACCCTCCAGATCTACGATGAACGGTTGAATCATTTTTAAGATCAGTTGCCCAAAATGATTTCTTAAGTTTGAAACTCTATTTTTATTTGCAGATCTTGCTTCTTCAATTGCCAAATTACATAGATAACTTTCTTTATTTCTTGAAATTTTTATAACAAAAATGATGGCTAACGCATATGCCACATAACTGCTCTTACCTGCTACTGCCGACGGTGCATGTTTTGATTATTCATTCCCTTACTCAATCTGCATTCTGCAAGTTGGATTTTCAACTCAATGAATAAGGTGACCGTATAGAGATGTGCACCAAAAAGGGCATGTAAGCCATAACATATTTTTACATAACCAGCCATGCAAGGTACTCAAGTTATCAAATGTCTTGCTTTGCGTCTATATCGTTCTGTTAATTAAGCCTTGATTTTAGGCATGTCTGTGTTCTTGGTACATGTTCTTGATTAACCAAAGTACAAGAGAGAAATAGTTCCAATGAGTTGACATTGTTATTAGGTCATGAAATAGCTAAATGTGGTGACATGACATGACATGACATACTCCTTTATGGATGGTGTCTCTTCTTTTTATTTCATTCCGTACAATTACAGCTCATAACTTAGTAATTCTTTGACAAATGCAAGGAAAGGGGACACACAATTTTGTTGATGACAATGACAAAGGAAGTTGCCAAGGCAAGACTAATTAAATCAGCAGAAAATCCCATTTTTGTGCACAATTATCATCCGGATTTTGGGATACTCATTTTGATAACTCAAACTTGGGGTTTTCGCATTCATTTAGTTGATGAAATCCTGAAAACTTCAGACCAATTTTTTTTTTTTTCTATTTTTTTCTCCAAGAGCATGATGAATAATGATGCCTCAAGAAGATGAATCACGTACCTCAAACCACTTCTTCTTTATTCTGGAATCCACTGAGCTTTAGGTTTCAGCTGAATTTTTCCGGCCCAGCATCCGAAACTGGAGATTTGGTTGGGCTTTTTTCCCGACCCATTCCATTTGAAGTTGGAATTATCTTTTGGTTGGGGTACGTTTGTTCTCACCGCAGTCACCCATCCAGCGGGCTGTTTTTCCCTTGTAAATTTGTGACATATCATGCACGCCCTCAATTCTGACAACTTCTCCTTCAGGAACAGAAATGAAAGTTTTCAGAACGCAATGGTGGCTGCGGTGTTGATGATCTGTAATGATTCTCTTTCCAGAACGCAAGTATTTTCAACTCCATACAATATATAAAAATATACACACTAGGAATTTGTTAGCATATTTAGCAAACATGTCGACATTATTGTATTTAATTTGTTAGCATATCCTTTTATAGTAAAATATCTCAATATAGACGTATTAATATCTCCGATATCCTTCTTCCTTCTTGATATATGGTAACAATCTTTCTTCCTTCTCCATCAACTTTTGGATCGCGCCGTGTATTTATCATTGGTTAATAATAATGGCGAAATTTATCGACTTAACTCATTGGCTTCTCTTGTTAATGATCCTCTTTAATGAGGAATTAGTCGAAGGAAGAAAGATTGTGAACAGTGCAATAGTCAAAACCATTGAGGTGAAATATATTTATATCATTTTTCATCAACACTATATACAGTCAATATTATGTATCTACATGTATTCATTAATTTATCCATATGTACTTTATCTTATTGATCGATTCTTACTTTATAGGTTGATGATCATGAGATCATTGATTATTATGATATTTATAGACAACCAAGCCTTAATCATTCTTTGCTTCGTAATCATACAATACAGGTTTAATACTAATAGGTCCTTTTTTTTTACATACTTTTTCTATATGATTTCAAACTTCTAAAAAATTACTTATTTTTATGAAATAGATGACACCAATTTCGTACCCAAGACAAATAAAATTAGATAATCTTGGTATACTTCAACTTACACAAATTTGGCACAAGTATGGATCATGTCCCGAAGACTATCCCTATTCGGAGGAAAGGAAAAAGTTATGATCTCGTATCTTCACGTAAACATTACGACGTGGTTAACCAAGTCCATGAGGTGCATATAGTCACATATCATTGTTATTATTAATTCATCTTTTATTCGTATGTGTACATATGGTAACAATAATCGAAATATTTTTTTTCCACTACGCCTATGTTCGGGTTTATGGAAAATTTCTAGGAGCACGAGCAAAGATAAATCTTTGGAAACCAGTTACTGAAATACTTGAGGAAATAAGTGTATCCCAAATCTGGATTATCACTGGTGAGAATAGAAATAAAAATACTATTGAAGCCGGATGGGAAGTAAGTTGTTTACGGTTTAAATATATATGTCTAAACCAATTTATGTCCTCTTTCTGGGCACCACTAAATAATTTTCATTTTTGTTCTTTAATTAGGTGTTTGAAGATCTATACGGTGATGCCCATACCAGATTTTTCATATTCTGGACGGTAAGTATTATAACTTGTTTTTGTTGACGGAAGAGGACGATGATGCCTTAAAATGACTATCTATTATTGTCTGGTGTTATTATTTTCAAGAAAGGAAACCATTTAATTATGTTTTATTTCTTTCTTTTAGACGGATGGATACCAGGACACCGGTTGCTACAACCTCATGTGTGAAGGTTTTGTGCACACATCATCAGATATCGCCCTTGGTTGCGCATTCAGTGAGGTGTCTACTTTTAATGGTAGTCTAAAAGATGCCTCCTTCAACATTTATAAGGTAAGAAAATAGAATTGATCAAATTCTCATACCCCATTATAAAACTTTGATCCAAAAGTAAACATTGATAATATTTTCCAGGACCAAAATACTGGAAACTGGTGGGTACAACTACAAGGTATTGCGGTCGGTTATTATCCAAGTTCTCTCTTCACAGAATTATCAAAGATGGCAACAAGGGTAAGCTGGGGCGGAGACGTCACTAATTATGAAAGTAAAGACCGACATACTTCGACTCAAATGGGTAGTGGTCATTTTCCTTCCGAAGGTGGTTTGAAGACATCAAGTTATTTTAATTGGATTCAAGTAGTTGATGAAAATAATATGTCCAAAGACCCAGAAAATATTGATATATTTGTTACCAATCCATCCTGCTATGATTTGAAGATTGATGACAACCATCGTGATACAAATGGCTTTGGTTTTTACTTTGGAGGTCCCGGTTATAACGATAAATATCAATGATAATATATTCACATTTTTTATAATTTCATACATTTAATTAGAATGGATGAGGGTTGATAGAAATATATTCAGATGGTCCATTAACATTAGTGTAGTCTGGTCCAGTCAACCAAGAGGTTTTGGGTTTTTAACTACACCTTATTTGATTTTTTACTTTTGTCAAATTAAAATTTTCTTTTTTTCTTTTTTGAAAAAGGAAGGATATATTAAAAGAAAAAAGTATATGCACAAGTTATTTACAAGGTCCAAAGGCCATCACAAAGAAGAGAAATACTATAACTACACGCTGAATATATCCTTCCATTGATTCAGAATTTGATTACCAGAGTAGTTTTTAAAAACCTCCGTAGTTGAGCTCCACAAATGGATCCATTGCTTAGTGGCAATCTGAAGTTCATAACTTGACTTTGCTCTACCTCCATGAACCCTCCTATTTCTCTCATTCCAAACCTCCCACCAAATAGCATATGACAACAGCTGCCACACCAACTTCACTCTGGAAGAAACTTTATCCAATCTCCAGCTTAGAATCATCGTTTTGAAGTGAAGCGCCATCACCTATTTAACCCTCAAAAAAGCTAAGAAAAACTCCCATAACTGCACAATCACTCTGCAATGAATGAATAAGTGATCCATTATTGCAATCCCCGTGTTACAATAGAGACACAGATTTGATTGAATGTCTACTCCCCTATGCTGCAACATATGTCTTGTTGGAATGGAATTATGTAAAGAAGCCCAGCATAAAAAAAAGAACTTTAGGCGGCACCAATTTACTTGAAATAATATTCTGCCCATCCCAGTCCGGATCCGTGTCAGATAACTTAGTATATATAGATTTCGCAGAAGTATCTCCTTCCAGGAAGTTATCTTCTCCCTGAGTCAAAGTTACCATCCTGATATCAAACCTTAACTTTAAAAGATCAATACTTTCCGCAGGGTCCAAAACTCTACTAAATTGAAAATTCCAACTGTTGTTGAAAATTGCACCTACAGCTTCCATCTTTTGGGTACTTATCCTGTATAACCTAGGATATTTATCTTTGAAAGATTTCTTTTCGCACCAACAGTCATGCCAGAATATGATAGTTAATCTATCCTTTACCTGCACATTCATAGAGTCAATAAAAACTTTATGCTCTCTCAATATATCAAAACACATACTTCTCCCAACTGGTTCCTTAACTTGCAGTGGAAGCAAACAATCCTCATCTGTTTTTGACTTTTCACAAAAAATTCTTCTCCAAAATGCCGTCTTCTCCTTACAGTAACGGATATGCCATTTAGCTAACAAAGATTTGTTCACCAGCCTCAAACTGCTAATTCCTAAACCTCATTTTCTTTTTGGTTTACATATTCGTTTAAAGGAAACCCAATTCATCTTCTTCCTTTCATCGTCTTCTCCCCATAAAAACTTCTTCATTATTGTATTCAATTTCTTTTCGACTGAGGCAGGAATATGGTGCAAGGACATAAAATATACTGCTAAGCTGTCCAGAGAACTTCTTATTAAAACAACCCTACCAGCTTTATTCAAATGCCTTCTTTTCCACGGTGCAAGCTTTTTATGTATTCTTTGAATAATAACTTCCCAGATTAACTCACTTATTCTATTGGAGCCAATGGGCATGCCCAAATACGTCAGAAGAATGGATTCAACTCTGCACCCCAGTTCCATAGCAAGGCCATTCACCAACTGATCTGCACCGATGCCGAAGACCAGTTAAAATCTCAAACAAAACTAGAATAACCAGCAATCTTCTCACCTCCACCGTTGTTGCATCCAAGAAGATAATGGTGTCATATGCAAATTGCAGATGAGACACAACAATACCACCATCCTTTACCCAAAAACCACTGAGTTTTCCTTGTGCCACAGCCTTTTTGATAAGTAAAGATAAAACCTCCACTACCAGCAGGAAAAGGAAAGGCGACAAAGGATCACCCCGTCGAATTCCTTTAGAGGATTTGATTAACTTTGTGGCTTCCCCATTTACTAGAACTGAAAACTGCGCCTCAGTCACACACCATCTCATCCACTGAATCCATCTCCTCCCAAAGCCATTCTTTGCTAAAATAGAGAAAAGCGAGGGCCAACTTACGTTATCGAAGGCCTTCTGCATATCAATCTTGCACATGACTCCCGGTAATTATTGTCTCAATCTGCTATCAATTAGATCATTAGAAACCAAAATACCATCTAGGATTTTCCGACTCTTAATAAAAGCTCCCTGTGCATTAGATATTAATCCTGGCATTACCACTTTCATTCTCTCCGCTAATAGTTTACAAAGGATTTTATAAAAACCACTAATCAATCTCAGTGGTCGAAAGTCTTTTACCGTGGATGAGTCTTGTTTTTTGGGAATTAGCTTCAAGAAAGAAACGTTCAATCTCCAATCTAGCTTCCCTGTTTGATGGAATTCGTTAATAGCTGCCAAAACGTCTTTCTTCAAAACTTCCCAACAAGCTTTATAAAATTCCAGGTTATACCCATTCGAACCTGGAGCCTTATTAGCACAGCACATCTTAATTGCTCTAAGAACATCATCTTCTTCAAAAGCCCTTCCCAACCAGCACTGCTACACCGAATCAGTAGTTCTGAACTCCATATTGTTAAAAGAAGGACTTACTGGAGAATCAGTTGTAAACAAGTCTGTATAGTAGCTGTGTATTTCTTCTTTAATGACTTCATGATTAAAAACGTCCAATCCATTAACCTCCAGTTTCGTTATACAATTCCTTCTTCTCTTGCCACTAGCAATCTTGTGGAAGTAATTTGTATTCTTATCTCCATCTTTGAATCCCTTAACCGTCGCCCTTTGATACTCCATTTTAGCTCTATTACACTTTACATTATGCAAAGTGGTCAATAAGTCAGCTCTTTCAACAAGTTGAGAAGGAGATAAAGCCATGCTCTCCTCCTCAATATTCAATACACTTATCTTCTTCTTAAGCTTATCCTCCTCCTTTCTTACATTCCCAAAAGTACTCCTGCTCCAATTTTTGATAAAAATTTTTAGATTCTGTAATTTCCTAAAAAGTACATACCCTGAAGTACCCACAAAGTCCAATGAGTTCCACCAAACCTTCACCAATTTCACAAAATCCGGATGTTCCATCCAGAAGTTCTCAATCTTAAAACAAGAATGATTTTTGATTAAAGGTTTTAAATACAGAAGTATAGCGTTGTGATCTGAGATAGTACGCACCAGTACTGTTTGTGTAGCATGTTAAACTTAGCATCAAAGGTAGTACATACTAAGCATTTGTCCAGCCTACAAAGCAAAGGATCACTTTCCTTATTGCTCCAAGTGTAAGCGCCACCATGTAATGGCAAATCGATTAATGCTTGATCTGAAATAAAATCATTAAGAAACTTCATGTTTCTTACTTCTCCTCCAGGCTTGTTCCTCTCCGAATCATTCCTCACCGCATTCACATCTCCAACAAAACACCAGGCTTCAGAAGACCAAGCTCTTATATCTGCTAAATCATTCCAAAATATCTTTCTTCTGTTATGATCACAAGGAGAGTACGCGTTCGTCAGCAAGAATTTAAAACCCGTATTTCTAAAACGGAAGAGACAAGTAATTGAGTTCAATCCCGTTTTCTTATCCAACAACTCCAACTGTGTATTGTCCCAAATCGTTATTAGGCCACCACTATTGCCTACAGATCCTTGAGAAGGTAAAAATTCCATCCCAAAATCTGAGTCATACCATAACTGACGAACGAACCAATGAGACATAGTCGACATCTTTGTCTCTTGAATGCAAAAAATAATGCATTTGTGATCAGCAACCATATCTTTCACCGCAATTTGTTTGCCATAATCATTAAGACCCCTTATGTTCCAAGAAATAATCTTAGAGCCCATCAGATACATTTTCATCCCGTGAATTTACCTCCTCATTCTCATTCTCATCATTGGAGGATTTAGAGGCATTGGAGTCGCAGCTATCCACTATTCTTTGGCCTTCAGCAATGGCTTTGTACTTGAACAATATCTCGTCTATGACTGCTTTAGCTTGCACCTCATCCTTATAATAAATACCTTCCATCCTGCAACATAGTTACACTACTAGTTTTGAAGTGGAAATAATGACTTCATTTGAATCAATATTTTCCCCCTGAATATCACCTCGCTTGATGACTATTTGATCATCTACCACATTAAATAGTTCCAAATGTTGGTCTGTTGGTGAATTCTTCACTAGTAGTGGTGTTTCCAGCATATCCTCCAAATGACTAGAGTGTAACACCAATTTAAGGTCGTCGTTCAGATCTAAGGACTCAAACCTTCTGGATGTACCCACGTCCAAAGATGGTTCATTAACACCTGAAACGGTGGGAAAAACACCCACACCACCACCACTTCCTTTAGTTAATGCTCAAAAACTGACTGAGTCATTTGGTGTCACAGGAGTGTTGGGTACACCACCTTCCATTCCAAACACACACTACGTACCAAGTGCCTCAGCAGAAAAAGTACAGTCAATAATTTCCAGTCTATTTGAGGTGGGAACTTCGCCTTCACTTCCACACTCATTTAGAGCTTGAAACTTATTAACAGTAGTGATTAAGAAATCCCTCTGATAAATAACCCCTACTCCATTATTTTCAAGAGAAGAATTCGAAACCACCCTCATAGCAAGTTGGGTAATACCACCATTACATCCACCTCTGGATCTAGAGAAAGAGCGATCACCTACCTGACCATTTTCTCTAGATAAAGGGACACCAATTAAACCAAGGTTGTGTACTGATGCTGTTGGCTTAGTGCCCAAGCCAATATCCGTACCACCAAAAGCCTGACTTGGCTCACCTTCGTCAGCAACTGAGTCATCATTAGAAACTGATTTAGATACCAAAATAACAGGAGAAAAATCTTCTAATTTTGAAGTTCTGTTATCAAAGTCATTAACTAGCCGAATATACTCCTCCATTGGTTCCCTGATTTTTGAATCAAAATTGAAGTCCCATTCAATTGAGACCGCACATTTTTGGTCTTCATCTTCTACCATGAGTACCACCGGGATCATAGCAAATTCGCCTCTGACTTTTATTTTGAAGAAATTTTAGTTCCCCATTCTTAACGAACTTGTAGCGATCTCTATGAGGTATACCTCTGATTTTTAGCCATTTTCCGTATTTTTCCAAGGCCTGTAAAGGGATTACCTTATCTTTGACAGATTTGATCACCTGCATTTCCTTAGATGCCTTACTAGTTTCCTTGATATTCCACTCCTGGATCACAACCTTCCCTTTGTCTTGTGAAATGTGTACCACAACCATATCGACATAGATCTTCTGAGGCTTCCAAAGATCCAGCCAATAGTCTTTATCTAATACTATTCTCATTGCATTCATCCAAAATCTCCATATCTATGAATGAGTCCCATTCCATTTGCCTTCTAATCTCCCTCGCCACCCTCTGCCATCGAACAAAACCTTCCACATGGACAATACCTTCATAAGACTGTCGAATAGTGTCTCTCCTTGGCAGGGAAGCTGCAAATTCTGACTTTGAAGGTATTAGTTGAACCGACTTCTTGATCAAATTATTCTCCTTCAATAGTCTGGTGATCTCCTTGCCAAGAACTTCCCACTAATACCCACTCTCTCCGCAAGGAATACATAGCGCATAAGATCTGTCAGCATCCCCTCTTCTTATCCTTGAGAATCTTAAGTATTTGCCTGCATTGTTCTCCCTTATCTCACACAGGAAAGATGATTCTCCCTCCCTTCTTGGCCATCTTTTCTTCATACTTCCTGTATCTCTCGCTTCCTCTAAAACTGCATCCAACCATGTAGCGGTATCAGCTCAAAAATCCATCCATGATTTGAATCCTCCTCTTTTCTTTTCCACCAATCTCAGACCTTGAGAACCCACCGAAACATAGAAAGTCTTCCTAACGGTTTTTCCGCTCCTTCTCTCTGCATGATTCTGATTTCTTATGGACATTCAAAAATATTTATTTATTTGGGCATAATTTTCTTTTTTACCAATTCGGTATACAAATAGGATAAGAGATTTTATTCGCTTCTAATTTCTTTCTAAGATTAATTTCTGGTTTTATTTATTTAACTTTTGTTTCTAGGGGAATCCGAACATCCTTATTTTTGCGTCCAACTCCAAAGATTAATTTCTCACTGGTATCTAAAAACAAACTCTTCTGTTTATGGAGAGGCAGAAACTCTCCTACTTCTGATATTCAAACGCTCTTTTAAGTCATTGTATCAGTGGTATTATGGTATATTATAGTCAAGTACAGTCAATAGTCAACCAACTACTAATCCATAAGCTTTACTCCTCCACACCCCAAATCCCCAATTCCTATAAACCCTGGATTGATTTTCTGAAATCTCTCTTCTTCCCCAATCTACTTCCATCATCTATAAAAACGGTTTCGTCATTCATCCATGGATTATTTCAACAGTCGGCTCCCTGTGGAGATTACAGTAGACATTTTATCTAAACTACCCACAGAATCAGTTCTGGATTCCAAATTGGTATGCACCAGATGGAGAAATGTTGTTTCTAATCATCCTTCATTCTCCAATGTGCACTTCCATCATCATCAGCTGGCTCAAGATTCTTCAGTGATAACAGGGATAATTTTTTTACTATATTGAATATAATGAAAAGAATCATGATGATGGTGATGAGGAATCGACAACACCCATTAAAAGAATTAAGTTCACCTCGCCGGTTAGGAATAGGGGAAATATAATTGCTGGTTCATGTAATGGCTTGGTCTGTCTTGTTTGCAACCAAGATGTTTGTGTTTTTAACCCTATCACTAGAGAATTTGTAATTCTTCCAAAAGTTAAAACAGGTTGTGGTGATGTTTATAGATATAACTTCGGATTTGGTTATGCTTCTTCAACAAATGAATACAAAGTGTTAGTAATACTTGTGAAGAAGACCAAGGCAGAAGAAATTTACGTCTACACTTTAGGCAGTCGCCGTGAATGGAGAAACCTTGGAAACTTGGATTTTGAATTCGAAGCCTGTAATTGGAGTGAACCTGGTGTCTTTGCTAATGGAGCAATATATTGGATGATGGGTGACAAATGTAAAATGATCGTTACCTTTGATTTGGTTGCGGAGAAATTTTGTAAACATCTCTCGCCACCTCCTTTGCCACCAGAAAGTATTTGGCGTTACAACTCGATAGCGGCTTTTCAATGGTCTTTTGCTGTTTTCTGCTTATCCATCTGCTTATGAATTTGTCCGAGGAGGAATATCTTATGTCATATGGTTATTAGAAAAGAAGAATCATAATCATGACAAGGAAGAGGGAGAGGAGAATCAGTCATTAGGTTGGAGGAAAGAGTTAGGATTGACATTACGAAGTCAATGAACTTTTTAGCCTTTACGAAGAGCGATGATGTTTTAACCACCTCTGCTAACTATCTCACCATTTACAACACAAAAACTTCAACCGAGCAAAGGCTTGTGAAGTTTAAGAATTGGATTGACCGAGTATTCCCTCACGAGAACACCTTAGTTTCATTGAAAGAATTAGGGGAAGAAGATACAAAAGTAATGGAGTCAGTGGAGGAGACAAAAAGCCATTATCAGCTACAGGAGGATGCGGACCCTGAATATATATACTTATAAACTGGTAATCCTTGTCAAGTTTGATTTATTTAGTCTGGATAACAAGTAGCATTTGTGTTAACCTGAATGCTGACATTGTCTTAGTGAGTAATATATCCAGACTACTGCTAGTTTGTATCTGTCCAGCTTTATGGGATTGATTTTTACTTTCTAATTTTAAGCTATATTGCTTCAGTTCTTTGTTAACTATATGCATTTTGTTAGTGACTCGATCTTATCTGAATGGGGGAGTATAATTGATCTATACTATAGTGACTTATTTTCTTCATTTATGGGAGTTGAATAAGTAATTGCGGCCACGATTGTGGAAAGTAAGAGTTTCCCAGTAACACGAGGGTTATAGTTTTTCATGCTACCTCTTAACATTATTTGGTAGATACAAGGATCCAGTTTATAGATTGCATTTATTCCAGCGTTTTGGTACTGCAATAACACATGGTAGTTTGAATAGGTAATGAAGTTTTCCATCATACATTAGCAAGAGCAGTAGTTTACTAGGAAGAGTTCTCTGTGATGACTAACATCGATTTAGCAAGGGACCTTGCAGACCACAGCCGGGATTCACAGAGTTCTCTATGATGATTTCGTTTGCAGATTACTAGCAAAATACACAATTCATGCCTACTTCCTCAGTTGTATAAATATTTCAATTGCTTAACTTTAAATCAGTTAGATCTCAAGCTGCATCATTAACCTCTACATGCTCAGATAGATTCTTATTCATGACTTCAAATTTTATGCTGCGGACTACTTGTCGTTATATCGTTAACTACTAGGTCCACAACCATCAATCAATGTGGCTAGTGACAACTAGAACTTAACGCATTCTAGACCATTCTAGTTCTGGGAATTGAATGCCGCATACTTGTCCTAGTTCCGAATTTGTCCTCTATGACCTTTTGCGAATACTTTGAAGAACAAAACTGGTTTATTGCGCCAAATGGTCCCATGCTCATAGTTCCCTCTATAGAGCCAACGATATTTGTCTCTAAGACCTGTCACTGAAATTGATGTTGCCGCAGTAAAACTTCAGAAAGCTTATAAGAGTTACCGGACTCTTAAAAATCTTGCAGATTGTGCAGTTATGATGAAGGAGCTTTGGTAAGCAATAAGCATCATATTTCCTAATCTATTTTTTTAAGATTCTAGTTTTGCAGTTTTGTGTTTCCTGATTTTATTTTGTTTCCTCTCCAATGTTGCAGGTAGAGAGTTGGACTTTCCTGCTCTCGAGCAGAGTGGTGTATCCTTCTTCAACATTGAGAAACCAAAAACAGCTGTTTCTGACGGGTACAGGCAGGGTTAAGTGTTGCCAAGGTACTTCTCACCTGACTAAGGATATGTAGTTGCGAAGAGTTTTCTTTGGAGTTGCTTAGTGTCCTTACTGATACTTTGAGAGACGGTGTGGTTTGAATTCAATAACTAAGCATGTCAAGTCTCAGTTAGTATAGTTGGAGTTATTCGAGTTTCTTACTTCAATTGGTAAAGCTTTTAGATTTGTTCATGTTTTTCTTGCTTGTATATTAGTGGATACTGAAATGCACTGGTATCATTCTGCTGTTTGACTAGTATAGCAGACTATCTCACAGTTCAGTATGGCATTTACGTTCATAATGTTTAAGAGAATGGTACCTTTAATGTAGATCCTGGAACCAGTTGGGCATATGAGTGAATCTCATTGTCATGGTTTTCTCTTGTAGTACATAAGTAATTTTGTAAAAGTTTGATATGCGACGCAAGCCTTTACAAGTTGATGAAGGTAACAGGCAAGTGATTAATAGCTTAACGTAACAATGAAAACACTCAATGCTGTTATTTTAGCAAAGGCTGCAGCAGATTAAGCTTGTGCAAATACATTGAGTATTAAACAGTTGGGCTGGAGAATATAGAAACGTCGGAGAATTATTCCTTTCTCTCCTTTCCTTTCCTGTGGTTCAGTGGTTGTACCAAAATTATTACCGAAGATGATGCACTCTTATCATTATTGGGCCTCATAGTATCGTTTTTTCACCCTTATGGTGCAGGTATTAAAGCACATCTTTCAGGATCATTTAAACTAAAGCCAAGAAACCAAGGAGCAGGTGTACTTGGACATAGTTAGAGAGACTTCTGAAATTTTAAAAGAACCTCCTTGTGATGCCTGATGCATCACAAGCTTTATCAACAAAAGAAGACATACTGTCTCTCAGACTGAGAAAATCCGACATTGTTATTCATCCTTTAGATCTCAACAGTGAAGCCAAGATAGCTGACCACTCAGCAGCTGGTATGGTTGCTGGTCATTTGGATCCTATTAGCCAGCATCCGGTGTACATAAAGTACTGTTGCCACCTTGTGAGATATGGGTTTGGATCTTAATGTTCAGTAAAGCAAAATATTGTTTATCTTTACAAATGTCTGATTTTGTGAAATCTAAGGATGCTTCAGAAATTTTTGATTTTGCATTGTTTTTATATAATTTTTGCCGTTACGAGTGCAATAAGCACATGGCTCAAACCAATACGGACACACTTTTAAGAAATGAAGAATATTTTTCTTCAAAATACCGGCCTACAGTGTCAGGAATTTGCAGAATACAAACTGCAGTAAAAACAACTACTGCATTATTCAGCAATGTAACAAAGCCCAAGTGTGACAACAAAGGGACGACAGGAAACTTTTCTAAGTTCCATATATACGATATATATAACACCTAATTCAGGAATTTGTTACCCTATTTAGGATGCGTTGTATTTTAGGAAATCAATTAAGTATATAGTATGATGTTATATTAATCAAAAAGGAAGAAAAAAAGAAAAAAAACGAATCAATCTCTTCTCAGTCAACCTGCCGTGTTGCATCTAGTTGTGTATTTTTTCTGGTTCATAATGATGCTGAAATTGGTCGACGTAACTCGTTGGCTTCTTATATTGACAATCCTCATTAACGAAGAATTAGTTGAAGGAAGAAGGATTCCGAATGCGGCAAACAATGCAATAATCAAAACCATTAAGGTAAAGTGTATTAATAGTTTTTACATTAAGCTGTATATATACGGTTAGTTTTATCCTTCTAAACATGTTCATTAATTTACACCTATGTACTGATTTCGTTGATATTTATCTTATAGGTTGACATTGATGAAATCATCGATTGTTATGATATTTATAGACAACCTAGTCTTAATCATCCGTTGCTTTATAATCATACAATACAGATTTAATGCTTTGAACACTCAACCTAATTTTATTTTATCTTATTGATTTTTTTTCTTTTTTACATACTTCTCTTGATAATAATACATATCTTTCCATACGTCGAAAAATTATTTATTTTTGTTCTTTGAAACAGATGACACCAAGTTCGTATCCAAAAACACTAAAATCAAATAATATTAAGACACTTCAACTTACACAAACTTGGCATAAATATGGATCATGTCCTGAGGGAACCATCCCTATTAGGAGGAAAGGAAAAAACTACGATCTTATGTCTTTCCCTAAACATTATGACGTTACAGGCGGCCATGAGGTAGATTAATTATTGGTTTTTTTTTCTCTGTACATGTGTATATACAGAGATCCATATATAGTAACTAAACTAAATATTTTTGCAGTATGCGATAGTTGGGGTGGAAGGCAAGTTTCTAGGAGCACAAGCAAAAATAAATCTTTGAAAACCGATTACTGAAGCAACTGAATTAAGTATATCTCAGATGTGGGTGATAGTCGGTGAAAATAATAACAAAAATACTGTTGAAGCCGGATGGATAGTAAGTTCTTTAACGACCAAAATTATACTCCCTCTGTTCCACTTTAGATGATGTTTTTGGAGTTTTCACGCAGATTAAGAAATGAAGAGAGATATAAAAAAATTCTACTTATTCCCTCGAGAAAAGTCTTCAAACATTAAATGCTATTTGTCTGTTTAAAAATAGACCTATGGTTCCAAGATAAAATGTGAGGGTATTGATGGTAGTTTTGTGGGAAAAATATGAAAACTATCAAGTAATATGGAACAAAAAAATAATCCTAAACACTCATCTAAAATGGAACGGAGGGAGTATGTCTAAACCAATTTATGTCCTCTTACTGGGTACTATTAAATTTTCGTCTTTGTTCTTAATTAGGTGGATAAAGAGATATACGGCGACTCCCATACCAGATTTTTCATATATTGGACGGTAAGTATTATTACTCGTTTTGTTGATGGAATGGGCTGGTGACAATGATCTCTTAGAATGGCTATTTATTATCGTGTCGTGTTATTATTTTTTCAAGAAAATCAAACCATTTAATTATGTTTGTTTTAGACGGATGGATATGAAAGCACGGGCTGTTACAACCTCTTATGTGACGGTTTTGTTCACACATCATCAAATGTCGCTCTTGGTTTCCCATTCAGCGAAGTGTCTACTTTCAATGGTATCCAAAAAGATGCCGCATTCGGTATTCACAAGGTAAGAAATAGAAGAAATCAAATTTTGATATATTATCATCAACTTTTGATCAAACAATAAACATTAATAATTTGGCAGGACCAAAAAAGTGGAAACTGGTGGATAAAAATACAAGGTATTCCAGTCGGTTATTATCTAACTTCTCTCTTCACAGAACTATCAAAGATGGCAACAACAATAAACTGGGGTGGGGAAGTCACTAATTCGAAAATTAAAGGTCGACATACCTCGACTCAGATGGGAAGCGGTCATTTCCCTTCGGAAGGTGGCTTAAGAATATCGAGTTATTTGAATTGGATTCAAGTAATTGATGAAAATAATATGACCAAAGACCCTGAAAATATTGAGACGTTTGTTAGCAACCCAAATTGCTATAATTTGAAGTTAGACAATAGCCATCATGATACAAATGGATTTGGTTTTTATTATGGAGGTCCCGGTTGTCAATGATTAAATAGAATCTAAAAAAGGAACTTTAATATTTTTGAAAACTCCATGTATCATGAATGATTGTTGATGGAAATATATTCGGATAAAGCTATTATGTCTTCATTTTGAGAATTTTTTAACAACTTAATTCGAAGATAAATATTAATCTTTCTCCGTGATTTAGTTTGCATTGTACAAACTACGCATATATTCCTCTGATTCCCCAGATATATTGCGTAAAAGAATCAAAACAAAGACCATGACACAAATGTTCTGTCAATCTCCCTCTTCTAAGAACAATAGGTAAATAGGTGATGCAGTACTTGTATAAATGAATACAACACGGAGGTTGTAAGGGATGCATAGAAGAATAGGATGCGAAAGAGACGAAGTAACGAGTGCAGGTTTGAGAGAAAGAAAAGGTTAAGATATGTTCCCTGTAAAAGAAATGTTTCATAAATTGATAATAATAATTGTGTGTCTTAAACAAACGAAAGAAGCCTGTATATATAGGCGTAAACAAAAGACTTAAAACAGGAAAACTCTAAAATAAGAAATAATCAAAGGACTAAAACAGGAAGTGTCTAACTTGATAAACAAGTTGAGAAGATTCTAGAAGAACTAGTGAAGAGATGTGCTACATCAGTCCCTCCCTCTTGAAAGAGCTCGTCCACGAGTTGTTCAAACGTCTCCATGAAAAGTAAAAATCTATTGAACATTGAAAATGTTAGAGATATTCCAATCTTTAGGAAGATCAATTGTATAAGCATTATCACTTATTTTTTTCAAAATCTTGAAAGGACTATATTTTTTCATCTTAGTCTTGTTGTATGTACCTGTAGGAAAACTTTCCTTTCGAAGATGAATCATAACTAAATCTCCCTCTTGAAAAAGTTTAAGTCTTCTGTGGTGATCTGCTGCTTCTTTATATTTGGCATTGGAAACTTCAAGTCTAGTCTTCACTTCTTGATGAAATTGAGCATCTTTGTCTATCATCTTATCAGCTTTATCATTATTCTTTGAAATCTTTGGTAGAACCATTAAATCAAGTACATGATTTGGTACTTTTGAATAAACAACCTTAAATGGTGTTTTTCCAGTGGATCTATTAACTGAAGTATAAAATGCAAATTCCATGTGTGGCAATAAAATATCCTATTGTTTTTCCTTATTCTCAGCTATCTTTGCTCTTATTAGATTCCCAAGTGAACGATTAACAACCTCAGTTTGTCCATCAGTTTGTGGATGAGCAGTTGTACTATACTACAACTTAGTTCTAAGTCTCATCCAAAGAGATTTACAAAAGTAACTCAAGAACTTAGTGTCTCTATCAGAAGTTATGGTTTTTGGTACACCATGTAAACGTACAACTTCCTTGAAAAACAAATAATCCACGTTAGAAGCATCTGTTGTCTTCTTATAAGCAACAAAATGAGCCATTTTGGAATACCTATCTACGATAACCATTACAGAATCATGGCCTCTAGCTGTACGAGGTAAACCCAAAATGAAGTCCATGTTAACATCAACCCGAGGAACTTCAGGAATTGGTAAAGGAGTATATAGGCCAGTGTTTTGAATCGTACCTTTAGAACATTGACAAACCATGCACTTCTGAACAAATTCTGCACATCTCGCTTTAAAGAAGGCCAAAAAAATATTTCTTCAACCAAAGAAATTGTCTTATCCTTACCAAAATCTCCACCTAGACCACTTCCATGCAATTCTTGCATTAAATGAAGACGCAATGAACCCTGGGGAATACATAGTCAGTTTTAAAAATAAAACCATCTTGTATTAAAAATCCATCTACTCCACCATTTTGTGTTCCACAAGTTTTCCAAATATCCTTAAAGTCTTCATCTTCTGAATAAACTTCTTTGATAAAATCAAAAGTTATACTTTCATTATGAAGAGTAACAAGGAGATGAGTACGTCGACTTAGAGCATCAACGACAATATTTAACTTCCCACTTTTATGTCGAATAGAGAATGTGTATTGGTTGATAGTTGATAGCCATCTATTATGCATTCTATTCACTTTTGCTGAAGCTTGAAGATACTTTAAAGCTTGATGGTCTGTATTGACTATAAATTCTTTATGAACAAAATAAGGATGCCACTGCTTCAAAGCTTGAACTAATGCAATCAATTCAAGTTCATATGTAGACCATTTCTTTCTTTGTCAGAATTTTTCTCACTATGATAGGCACCCGGATGTCCTTCTTGAGATAAAACAGCGCCAATTCCAATCACCGAGGCATCACAATCAATATCAAAAGTTTTGTTAAAATCAGGCATAGCAAGTACAGGTGTACCGCATAACTTCTCTTTGAGAATATTGAAACTCTTGTCTGCTTCTTCTGTCCAACAAAATTTCTCTCCTTTTGAACAATCTGTAAGTCCGACAGCAATTGAACTAAAGTTCTTTACAAAACGCCTATAAAATGATGCTAGTCCATGAAAGCTTCTAACATCTTTAATACATGTTGGAGTAGGCCATTCTTTAATTGCTTTCACCTTTGTGTCATCCACTGCAATTCCAGCATCAGAAATAACGTAGCCTAAGAAAGTCACCTTGTTTGAAGAAAATGTACACTTCTTTAGATTTACATATAACAAATTCTCAGCAAGTACTTCGAGAACGTTAGAAAGATGTTCAATATGTTCATCTTCACTACGACTATAGATCAATATATCATCGAAATAGACAATAACAAAATGTCCCAGAAATGGATGTAGTATTTGGTTCATTAGTCGCATGAAGGTACTAGGAGCATTTGGCAAGACGAAAGGCATTACGAGCCATTCATACAGACCTTCTCGAGTCTTAAAAGTTGTCTTGCATTCGTCACCTATACGTATACGTATCTGATGATATCCACTTCTTAAATCTAGTTTAGTGAAAACTTTTGCACCAACTAACATATCAATCATATCATCAAGCCGAGGTATAGGAAATATATATGAAATAGTAATCTTATTAATTGCCCTGCAGTCGATGCACATTCTCCAACCCCCATCTTTCTTGCTTACTAAAAATGCTGGACTTGAACAAGGGATCTTACTTAGCCTGATTAGACCCTTGTACAATAATTCATTTACCTGTCCTTGAAGAATTTCATGCTTAGTAGGACTTAAACGATAATGAGCAATATTTGGTAATGAAGATCCTGAGACTAAATCTATTTGATGTTGTAGATCTCTTAATGGAGGTAATGAAGTGGGTAATTCATCAGGAAATAAAACCTTGTATTGACGAAGTAATGGTTGTACCTTTTTTGGAATGTTCACCTCAGGCTTAAGGGATTCATGAGAATTGAGCGCATGATTGTGCAAAGACTTGACAATGGAAGCTACCAAAGCACTAGTTTTTCCATCACTGTGTTCTTTATAAACAACTGCAGATTTGTAAGGAATCAAAATCTTCTTCCCATCTTGATAAAACGTATAAGTGTTTTCAAAACAGTTGTGAACAACTCGTATAATATTTATTATTATTATTTCTTGTATTTTCTAAATCTCAGATCAACTTTTCTTCCTGTTCTACTTGATTGAAACAATTACAAACCCTATCTCCATCTCAGAACACATCTCAGATCCATCTTCTCAATCATAATACTAATTATAAAAAAAAACCATTCATACATCTTTCGGAAATAACAAACATCAAGATCTCGATTCATCTCAGAAAATCACCTCAAACCCTAACTTTCGATTTCGTTCATCTATTGTTTCCAATCTTCATGTGATTATATTGTCTATCAATATTACTGATCGTAAGTCACAGTTGGGAGGAAGAAAAGAAAAATAATTGAAGAAGAAATTCCGGTGAAGAAGAAGAAAAGATACGAAGAAACCAAATTTTATAAATTGTGGGTTTGGGAGAAATTTTCTCACGAAAATTGGGTGCGCGCGTGAACTTTTCCGCCCGTGGATTTCACGGTGTAGAAAATCTGTAGAATGGGTCTCCATGTAGTTTTCACTTACACTTATTGTGCAGGTATTGAAGCACATCTTTCAGAATCTTTTGTAATCAAAGAAACGAAAGAGCCGGTGCACTTGGACATAGTTAGAGAGACTTCTGAAAATTTAAGAGAACCTCCTGCGATGGTGCGTGATGCATCACAAGCTTTATCAACAGTAAAAAAATACGACACCGTTATTCATCCTACAGATCTCAACAGTGAAGCCAAGATAGCTGACTACTCGGCTGCTAATAAGGTTGCTGGTCATTTAGATCCTTATAGCCAGCATCCTCTGCCACCTCTAGAAAATACGCGTTATCCTTACGAAATGTCTGATTATGTGAAATCTAAGGATGTATCAGAATGTGGGAGTTGTACTGGTCCCTTGGAGGAAAATGACTCGTTTAGAGCGTAGAAAGCAATGAAACAATACACTTACCCCTTGTGGCCTCGTTTATACACGGAGGCATAACAAATGTTCAACTGTTTCCTCTAGAAAAAAAAATGGGGATTGCAAGTGAACGGGTTTGCGGAGAGAAGAATTTGTGGTTGCAGCTAAAGCTGCATGGATGAAATGTCCTAAAATGAATCATCTACCACAATAATGGGTCAGAGTCTGAAAACCATTCAAGTTAATTTTCCCTGTTTAAAAATAAGAAGAAGAAAAAAAAAACAGCTAAAGACATAAAAGGACATTTTGCAGGAGATGATCTACTCTTTTGAATCTCACTGCAGTTGGCTGAAAGAATACAGGACCACCACAAGCGTGAAAAAGTGATATGTTATTAGTCATTTTTGTTTTCTATAACATCATTATGATTGAGATGAGAAGTTTAAGATTAAGATTAACACAGAAACTTCTCATCTTATTTCAAATACATATGAAAATATCAATTTATATAAGGAGGTTATAATTTATGTTGACTACTAAACACGCTGTGCTCTTGTACATACAACGACAAACTGAAAGGAACTTTAATTAAGAGGACAAGACTAATAAATCAAATCCCATGGTTCCATATTCACTTGTAAGAGCTTGTTAAATTCGTTGATCATTCTTTAAACTTGAGACCGTTAACAAGTTAATACATAAACACCACCAAAGAACTTCTCTTCTGCTCTCTCATACTTCTCTGTCTGCTGTTTTTTGACCAATTCTGCTCGTTTTTCCTCCGACATGATCACCACAGTTTCCTTCGCTTTGTCTTCATCCATGCTATTACCGAGCAACATAAAATAACTTGAACATGGATATGAGGAAGGTGCCTCATCGCTAATCTCCACACGACGTCGCTGTCTCGGAGCAGGGTCTTCCTGGGATTTTGAACCAAAGAGATGTCAGAAATAGGCATGGAGTTGTATATAATCAGTAAACTTTAACCATCTGGTTCAGATTAGGAAATAACCTTTCCGAGCAAATCTTCGTTAACAGGAGCAGTAGCAATCCGCTTTCTTTTTTTCACCTTCCCCAGAATTCCACTCCTAGTCCAGATAGGTGAACCTTTAAATTCAGCAACATCACTGTTCTCTGATTCAAACTTCGTAGGAGCAGTCCTCCTCTTAAGGATTCTATGGAGAATAGTCCTCCCATAAAGGATTTTCTGGGGTTTTCCTTTCTGCTTGCTGTCCTTCATTATCTTTGAGTGGTGATTAGGGTCAAGGCTCGGTTGTTGTTGTTGTTGATGCTTAGGGTCAAGAATGACTGCCTTTGCTGCTATCCGAAACAAGTCCTGATTCAAAATGCAAAAATTCCCACAAACAATAAGAATACAAGGTATGAGCAATTCCACAATAGTTGAGCAGTACCTCACTTCGCATCCTTGTATTTACCAAGGAAAAAAAAATCAAATAACATGCTTGTTGCGGTCATCAAAATACCACAGATGGCAGCAGCAAAAAAAAAAAAAAAAAAAAAAAAATCCAATAAGGGTAGATACAATACTACAATTAAACGGGACTCCTATCCATTTAAATTTTAAATCCTAAAATAGACAAAGTCTCAATAAATAAATTGTTAATATTTCTGGTATTCCCACACAATTTAATAGTGAAAGTGATAAGCTCTCCTGGCAAGCGTTTATGACCCGCTCCTTTGCTAGAAATATAATATAAATTAGTAAATACTTGTAAATCTATATGAATAACTTAGAAGTTTTCAACATAATTAAATCTCTTTGGTACTTGTAAATCTCTTTGGTACGCTTATTAGCTTGGCTAGACATTATCAAAGAACATCACAGAAGAAAACAGAGGAACAAGGAAGAACAAACGTCTAAAACAAGTGGCTGAATGAGATAATAAAAAGTTATAAAAAGTGCTATACCAAAGCCAAAGCCTGCTTTTGGGCTTTACATCCCAAAAAAATAAAATGACGGAAGAAACCTATATAAGAGCGGATTTTAGGCATTTTGGAGGGGAAGCGCAAAAAAGGGTATCAAAGCGCAAGACAAGACGAGTATTAAAACCATAGTTGCAACACAAATTAAATAATTATTAAGTATAAGTGGAATACAGCAGACCTTATTACTCTGCACAACAGCAATTCTGGTACCGGTAGGTGCAACAGGGCCACTAAACATCGCAAGGCAGTGCTCATGCTCCTCATTGAAATCGAGAAATTCATGCCGTCCATGGTGGACTTCTGTGGCATAAATAGGTGTGGTCTGGTAACGTCTCCAACCAGCTGACACGGTGACTGTGTCTGCTGACTTCAACAGTTTCATATGCCACTTATGTCGCTTAAGTCTCGCCTGGAACAAGAACACATATACAAAATCAAAAGGCTAGCTGAGACAGTTCAGTTGATAGAAAACATGTATAAATGTCTTCCTAATAACTCATAATCAAATACCCGATAATGGCAATTTCATTTAACTATATGATAATGAGTGAAAATTATCAAAAGTGGTATTTGACTATATGATAATGAGTGAGAATTTTCAAAACGGTGAAATAATAATTAGAGTAACTACACAAAATAGGGATAATTACCTGCATATCACAAACATTTTCTTCTTCAGGATTGATACCTCCAACGAGAATCGGACGACAAGGATCAAGATTTTCAACCATCTTGAAAGGAACGCTATGAACGTCCAACCTTAAATAGGTCCCTGCTCTGAAACTCTCATGCTCCATGTGGTTTAGCTCAACAAGATCATTTTGCTTTTCCAACTCAGACGACGAAGGGGCAGGATCAGTTATGCATCTAACACCAGCTAAATGAAAATCACCAACACCAGCAATATGCACCTGTACCGAAACACCTATGAGTCAATTTGGTGGATAAAAGGGAAAGTGAAGTTTGTGGTAGAAGAACTAAAAATAATGAGTAAGCTGTTTTCCGTACAAGAGTTCTGTTATACACAACCTGGATTTTCCACAAATGATACGGGAAACCGACATTTTAATTTTAGGCTTAGCTAATTCTTTTATACACAACCTGGAAGATACGGGAACCGTCAATTTAGGCTCAACTAAATGATAACCTAGAAGAACATATTAAGCATCCAACATTTACAGAACCAACTCTACAGAATAAACTACAAGGTAGATAATCTAATCTAAAGCAGAAACAACACAGTGGAACACATGCAGTGAAGTTCGGGTTAGTTTCTAACATCAAACGCCACAAACGGAAGTTTTACTGTAATTTTTGTGTCTCATTCTTTGATTCTTTACTACACAAGTTTTATATGAAAGCTAAAAAATGTGCAACGTATATAATTGTCAGATATGGTCTTGCTAAAAAATTGACAGCAAAATTCAATAATAAAATCATAATCTTGTCTGACAAGATCACAGAACAAGAATAGGAAATCTCTAGCTCCGAAAAATAATATATTACGATTTGGAAACTCGCATTAACCTAGTTAAAGGAAGTACCTTAGCTCCGCCCTTAAGACAACAACCTCGAAGATAACCATACAGGCTTAAATTTCTATTGCAATTTGCATCCTTATGCAGTTCCTCTGGAGGAGTAACATCTTCAAAACGGTCTACAAGCATATAAGGACTTCCCGCTCTCCATGGCCATGACGAGGAATTAAATTGGAGCATCACTATGTCATTTGCCAGCTTTTGTACTTCACACACTTTGTACCTGCCATCCAATGGATAAGAAACTAAGGTGGTGAGTGCGCCAGATTCAAAGTAAGAGAAAACACTATCAGCAAATGAGTAAATGTTTACAAGATAGGCAGAGGAATTACATGAAGCAACTTTGCGTTACTGATCAACAGAAACTTACAAGTCATGTTCAAGTCCAGATAGGTACGATACTGTTGCTTGTTGACATATTTCAGTTCTGAAATGATCCTGGAGACGGTCTATGATTCCCTTCATTTCTTTTTCATCTTCGAACTTGTCAAGACGTGTAAGAACACCCATAACATTTGAAACTCCATGCACTTGTAAAAGGTTAAGAAACTCGAATGTTTCCTGAAACCAACAAAATCAATTATGATCAAAATAAATCCCATGCTTTTATACACATACATAAACATAAAAAAACTAAGTGACCCACCGCTTCAAACCCATAACTTGCATCAACCATTAACAATACCAGATCAGCATATTTTGCCACATCGATCATGGCATTAATATCATCAGGGCATTCCACAAACTGTAGCCTTCTGCAGTAGCCTAAAGAAACAAACAAGATTTTAGCAAGCAAAGCCAAAAATTATATACCAGTAATATTAACTAGAGCACGAACCATCTGTTATGAAGTTGATGGGGCCTCGGGTATCATCCTTAGGTTCCATACCAGTAATATACTTGAATAGAGATTTAATCAGCAAGGACTTCCCAACCTAGAACAGCAATTAGCAATTTTAATTGAAACAAAAAATCTGACTAAACCACACAAAATCATAGCAAATTCTTACATTGGGAGGTCCTTGAACGAGAACAATAAAAGGTGGCGGTGGTTGATCATCAAAATCATGGGCATGTACTGGAAATTGGATAGGATATATCTCTCCATCCCAATCTTCTTCACACTTGTCTTTGTAATTTCTATATATTTTGAAAGCTGGTGCTGGTTCTGGAAGATCATCTTGAGAACCGGAAGAAGAATAAGACATTTCTAAATCCCTAGAAAGAAGAAAAAAACCCAAATATTATGAACATATACAAAATCCAATTGACACCAGCTAATCAGTAATATAAACAAAAGAGAGGAAAGGGAGTCACCTTGATTAGACTGGAGTGAAATTTCTTCTCCGTTTTTGGTTGATTTAAGCGAAGGTTAGGTTTTCACAGACGGCGGAGAGAGAAAGAAACCGGGAGTATTATATATACACTCGGTCCTCCTCGTCCACACCAAGCCACACATATTATTCACACGCTTAAAAACCCTCAAGAGAAAATTACGTAGCAGAAAGCATTTGGCAAAGCTAAAAGTGCTAAGATAATGACTTAGGAGAGAATAAGTCATTTCGATGGGGGGCTTATCCGTGGTAAAGATGAACACAACCTAAATCTCAGCTTTTATAAGCGACGAAATATGTATGAGAGGAGAAATCATTATGCTAAAACTGATTCATTAGTGTTGTTGTATGTGAATTTTCATTCTCGTGACTCAGAACCAATATCACATCTATCTCTTCTATTATCATTTTGCAAAGAAAAAAAAACCCCTCAATTTTGGTTCGGGAGTGTATGTATATATTCGGTCTTCCTCACTCACACCCAAGCCCATACATACGTTATTCACACGCTTACATCATTTGTTAATTTTCACTTTTGTGATAAGGAGGGTGAATAAGGAAGTGAAAATTTTTATTCTATCTATTATATTTTCCTATAACTCAGACAAAAGTACTCGCATAAAATATCAATTCATTCCAAAAATAAGGACTGGCCTTCATTCTTCTCCTGATTAACTACAATAGAAACTCTATAAATTAATAATGTTGTTGGGACCAAAAAAAAATTTAATGAGATATTAATTAACTAATAAATTAATAATAATTTATTTATTTATTAATTCATATCTTATTAACTTATAAAGAAATTTATTGGTATCAAATAATTATTTTCTAAATATCGTAGAATGTTAATTTCTTCAAAGCACCCTTCAATATCCCATTTTGCTTAATTATAAACTTTGATCAACATATAACACAAGTTTACACAAGTCAAATCAATAAATAGACGGTGAAATCACTTAAGACTAGCAAAATTTGATCGAAAAGATGGGTTATCGCAATTCAATGAATGTCAACATGTTCTAAATATCTGGAAGAAAATGCAGTTACACAGCTGTTAACTGATGAAAAATAATTCAGAATGGTGTGGAACTGATTAAGATGGGAAAGAAGATGGTGAGGGGTCTACAGGAGCTCCCCCTTCACAAGACGAGGTTGTTAAAGCGGCAAGCACATTAAATAATTTCTTGTCGAGTGGTGTGAAAACAACACCAGAAATTCTTACAATGATAACATAACTTAGGGGTAAAATTCAATGTGATATTGATTTTAACAAAAAGCAGAAGACATTTGAATCATTAAAAAAAAAAATCTTCATAATTCATTAATGTGTTGAAAATATATAATGAATTATTAATTTTTATTTCATACGGGGACTACATCGGTAATCAAAAAAGTATCATTTAATAATTTTAACGAATTATTGGTTAGGCACGTCGTCCCCGACTCGGGACCGACTAAAAATATTAATTAAAATAGTTTATTAAATAATCGAGTATTAATTAATGGAGTTTGTTAGAGCATAGCTCGGTCGAACCCACCAAGCGTTGGTATGTCAAGTTTGGTTGTCATATTTTAGTGAATCAAAACTCATGTTAAGAGTCGCTTGATTATGTACTAAAGTCAACATCGTATAGGATAGCTTGAAAGTATTAGGATATGAGACATTACAAGTATTGCGAAGTCTTGAAGATGTGAAGAAGCAAAGAGCTATAACGACAACAATCATCCTTCCACTTAAGGTTAGTGGTATTTGACTTGAACTTTTTCGTTCCCTAACTTATATTTCAAGTCGTGCATATTGAAAACATAACTGCGAAGCATATTTGAACTCAAGATAGACATAGTATTAAGGAATACAATACGAGGTTTATTGCATAACCATTAAACTTTGTAGATAAGACATCGCCATAATCATTTGAATGATATTGTGCTTATTTATGGGTATGAGGTGAGGATTTCATCCTAGGGAACAATGTTTACATGTGTTCAAAGAAAGTAAGTTCATAAACTTGTTTGTGAACCGAAAAGGAAATTTCCAGGTGTTATTGGTTGTGTTATTCATTGCATATCTTATGAACAACCAATATGTGTGATTGAGTATAGCCGCTCACAACTTGTTTGTGTTCTTGGTAGAACTATTCACAAAGGCCTGGATTATGCATTGGTATGACTTTTATTAGTGAAACTGATCTTAAGTAATCACCTGAGATGGTACGATCGGGTTTGTGTTTTGTCTGACCAAATATGGGAAAAGGGAACCGATCCTAGTAAGAGGTGAAATACATCATAAAGAGGAATCGATCCTTGTATGGGGTGCAACAAGGTTTATAGCAGAAAAGGGAATCGATCCTATGAACATGTGCAACACGTTTTTAGGCAAAGGGGAACCGATCCTATGGACATGTGCAACACATATGAGTTAGATACCATATATATGTGGGGAACCGATTCTAGTACCTAGTCAACCGAATTTTAGAAAGCTAGTGTGAGTACTCACACGGAGATAGAATCGAAACTTGTTTTGGTAGAACCGTTAAACCCATGATTGTGATTGAATGTTGGTTTGATCAATCACATAGTTCTTGAAAGTCATATGAATCAATTCTAAACTTGTTTGGAAGTGTGGAAAATCGGTTTCAAGGTTGTAAGTGTAAAAGAGAACTTACAAAGTAAGGATGTCGACAAACTTTTAACACGTGTTGTGAATGTTTATTTCTTTAATTGTTCAAAGATATTCCTTAACGGCTAAGGGAAGAGAATCCTAGGATCGTAACATAAGTAAATTAAGAATTTTTTAATTAAGGTTATTAATTTCATTTTGTAGCAAAATTCCAGAATTAGTAATGTGCATTTACTAATTAGATTTTCCGAGAGACTTCGATCATTATTTTTGGAGAGAGCATTTCCAGGAATTATGAAAACCGAATTTGTGCTTTAATGAATATCTTGAGAATATTTTTTGTTTGGAAATTCCTTAGTGTCCAAACTTCCTTGTCTATAAATACTTAAGTTTTATTTTCTAGCAAACTAATCCTTCGTAACAACAAACTTTCTCTTTTGTTGTTGTTATTGGTGTAGCCGCCTATTCGGAGAGGAGAGTAACCTAATTAGGAGAAATCTCTTACGGCCGCTCAGTTTAAAGTCTTCTTTGGGATTGAGAAGTTCTAGCGTGTACCGTTGGTGGGAAACTAGATAATTGCGGTTTATCTTTTTTTTTTCGATTGATTTAATTGACTAACGATGGTTGAATTATGATTGCACCTAGTTTATTTATTCTTGAGAATCTTCTCTTCTGATATAAGATTCACTATAACTAGTTCAGAGTTTCGACAAGGATCTTTAGACTGTTGTGAGTTCTAAAGACGATCTTGTGATAATCCATTTTTAATAGAGTCCCTTCTATGCGTGATTGATCACAAGAGATTCAAGTGATTGTGTGCAAGTTTTTATTGAAGAATTAAGAAGATTTGAAGACAAAAAAGATATTGAAGATCTAACTTGGGTTTTATAATATTTGGTGTACATAATAATTATTTTGGTAAAAGAAGATCAAATTAATAATCGGTTTATCCTTGTGGTCGATTGGATTGATTAATTGAGTAGATCGGCATCAACAAAATTCTTTGGATTAAGAGTGTTGTTGTCTTAATCTTAACAATTACCTTTTGGTGATTGAACATAAGATAAATCTAAGGATCTGACGAAGGAGTTTATGTTAAGATAAACGGGAGATCCTTTGTTTGACTCATATCACTTGGTTGAAGAGAGTTGATACCAAACATATTTGTTGTTCCTTTACTGTTTGGAATACGAACCAAAGGAATTGTTCCAAGTACGTGACTTATTTATAAGTTGGAGGCGTGGGAATACAGACGGAACTAGGTGAACTATAGGTTTAGTTGCTTGGTCTCAACTATACGAAGTTAGGTGATTTTGTGTAGCGGCTTAATCTTGAGAGTATTCAATTCTGGACAAGGTCCCGGGGTTTTTCTGCATTTGCGGTTTCCTCGTTAAAAAAATCTTGCTGCGTCATTTACTTTTATTTTCCGCATTATAATTGTTTTATTATAATTAAAGTAAATTACACAAACGTTAATTCATATTTACTTGATAAGCAATCCTATTGTGTTTGGTTAAGTTCGAACTTTTGTATCAAGTAAACATATTTCGTTGTTGTATTGTCTCGATCTTGTATCCATAGACGATCACACGAAGTGTGAACCGATTAATTGTATTGTCTCACTCAGTCCATAGACAATCACTTTCGGAGAAAGGTTTTATAGGTAGGAAATGTTTTAGCTTGAGGTATATTTGGGTACCCTCGTCTTTTCAATTCGTATCAGAGCAGGTAAACACGAAAAGATGTAACAATCTGTGTTTCGTGCGATTCAACCATAAGAATGAATCCAAAGGATGATTCAGTTAATGTAATCCAAGATAATGAGAATAAGATCTCAAAGAAAACCAATGGAAATTGGTCCCGAAAGTATTTTCAAAAATCAAAGAAAAAGTCTATGAGTAATAACTTGATTGCGAATCAGGTTCCTAATCAGAAAAGAATGAGTTCGAAACTCAAGAATCTTGTTTTGGATCCGACTCCAATTCCTAGTGAAAAATTGTCTGAAAAGTGATTCGATTCACTATTATGCCCAAGCTCTGAATTTCGTAAGGTGTTGCAAAGATTTTTCAAGCATGCTGAAAATTATTCAGAAAAGGGAAAAACCATTGACAGTCTAGATGATGTCACATACCTTATTGTTCAATTAACTATAAGAATATGTGAAGGAAAGCGAGAACACTCACTGTTCAAAATAATCTGGAATATTATATGGAACAAAAATTGGCCTTGTGCAATGAAGTTCATCAACAGACTACTGAATGTGAAATTCTTTCTCAATCGCTAGAACATTCAAAGTTAAGGAATAAGGTCCTTATTGAGAAACTTCTTACTGTAATATGTCGAGAGGTATACCTAAACCAATGTTTAGAAAAACATTTCTAGCAAGGAATGAATACCTTAAGAGGACATATAGAGCTTCTTGAACAAGAGACATTAACAAACTACCGACTGCCAGATCTAGACAAAACGGGTTCAATTTCAAAGAACATACTATCCTGGGCACATGATGTAATTGAGGAAATTGCATCTCGCAATCTTCCTAACAAAGAGGATGGGTTCAGAATCCACGAAAACGAACATGAAGATGTTCAAAAGGGAGGAAGATCTCCTCATGAGGTATATGATGAGGATTATCCTCATCCCAGTGCATAGCCGCATTGGTTTGTGCGTCCTTACAATGCCCAATCTTCGGATGTAAGGAAGCACATATACCTGGGCTGCTGGTATCCTACTAATATCTCTTATTCAACATAGAGAGATTACACAATCTACCTTAAGGATACATTAAAACATCTTTATGTGTAGAAAGGTTGTCTTACAACAACTTGTGTAAAAGGATAAGTTAGTTGTTTTGAAGTATCTCTTGATACCGACTTTGGAGACATGTCCCATGGAGAATATTGTGTTTCTGTAACACATTAGATGCGAAAATGTTTTCAAATCTTGTCAGAATTATCTGTATAAGGCTGATATTTATGTTTGGAATGTGTTAAAGGTAACAGTGCTCATATTATGCCAACATCAATGAATCCTTTGATGTCTTGAGAAAGAAGGTCCAACGACTCCAACCATTGAGCCAACAGAAACATTAAGGGTAAACATCTAATTCAGTTCGAGTATGTCTTTCCAATTTCTTGAAATCAGGCTAATCAGCCTCAAAATTTTGTAACTAAAAGGGATCACTGGAATTATTTTCTAAATCTTCACTAGTAACAG
Source organism: Papaver somniferum (assembly GCF_003573695.1). Taxonomy (NCBI): domain Eukaryota; kingdom Viridiplantae; phylum Streptophyta; class Magnoliopsida; order Ranunculales; family Papaveraceae; genus Papaver; species Papaver somniferum. The sequence goes on along the minus strand of NC_039360.1, from coordinate 160,770,417 downwards.
TGCTCATATTATCCGACCCATTACTGGCAGCTGATACTAACTTCATTCGGAGATTTTCACCCATGCAGGAATAAAAGCTGCGAAGAGTAAAAAGTTGGACCAAAAATTCTTCTCTCGGAAAACCTACTTATAACTTGTTCCCTCGTTGCAATCTCCATTTTTTTTCTTAAGATCACTTTTGGTTTTCCTTAGTCCTTCCTTTAACACCTTAGGTAGTGGTATGCCCCACTCTATCTTCCATTTGTTAACTTTTTAAAGGTCTCGAGTTTAAAAATTGAGCAGCGAATTTAAACAAAGGTTTATATTTTGTACGTACGTGTATAAAATATGGTATTGTATCTTCTATTTGTTGGTCCGGCTAACCCAAGGAATATGGAACTTGTGGTACATAATACACTACTAGAATATGATCCTTTGTTAAAATTCAAGCATGTGATAGCACAACTAGTCATTAATCTTTAACTCAGAGACTCGGTTTCTTGGAATATCATCACATCTCTAAGAAAATCCAAAATAACATAGTTAGATGGCCTGGTTTGGATTGATTAAACCGAAGCAAAACCGATTAAGAAGATCAGATATTATGAACTATGCGAATAAAAAGTCGGTTAATAATTCAAAGTGCAATAAACTACAGTATAATTATTCAAATTTGAACCAAACTTGAGTAGTGTATGGTATTTTCGGATATCGGATATCCATAATGCTCCTATCTGCATCTAGAGCGCATATTGAAATAATCAATAATTAGTCAAATTTTGTCTACTATCAAAAGTATGGAGCCATGGAACTCTCCTGGTCCAGATGGCTTCCCGACAGGGTTTTTCCGTGATAATTGGGATATTGTTTTTGTTCAGGTTATTGAGCACATACAAAAAAATTTCAAGACTAAATTCTTACTGAAGCAGTTAAACTACACTTTTATAGCTTTAATTCCTAAGGTTTCTAATCCTTCTACACCTAATGATTTCAAGCCTATTAGCTTAGCTAACTCAATTTACAAAATTATCTCCAAGATTTTAACCAATACACTTAAACCTCTGCTAAATTCGCTTATTTCCCCATTTCAGTCGGCTTTTGTTTCTAATAGGAAAATTCAGAACAACATCATTATTAGTCATGAGATTCTGCATTCTTTTAAAACAAAAATTATTATTTTTAGTGCAAGAAAAAAAAACCAATTTACGGTAGAATAAGACAAAAAAAAACACAATTTCCAAAGAAATAAAATAATTCTTTGTTAAACCTTAACATGTATATACAAAAGCCAATTATCAACAAGCAATAACCTAAAAGCTATTATAAACGATTAAAGCAAAATAGCACTATAAAGAGAGTAATAGGTGTAAAAGGAATTAAATATTAAAGATTGCACATGAAAATTGAAGGAACTAAAAGCTATTTTTTCCAAGATAAACTTTGCCACAAAAACTGAGGTCAAACCCTATTATTTAGGGTGTTTAAGTTGTTACTTCACTTAGTTGATTTGCAAAAGAAGTACAAGTTGAACCAGTAACTTCAAACAAAATAGACGTGGAAATGACTATAATCTTCCTATTTCATCTATGAGAAGTTCTCCATGATAGTTCTTGCTCGCAATTTTCAGAGATAAACTAAAACAAATTACCAACAACTGCAAACCCTATTCCTTTGTGTCTCTTTTCCTTTTAAGACTCACTTGCACTGCCGCTGCCTCTACTGCTGCTTCCTCTGCCTCTCTTCTCATCTGAATATTTGCACGTGCCAACATTAAATGATAGTTCATTACCTCAACTCTTTCTACCCTTCCTTCTTCTTTAATTTCCATTTCAGTCAGAAAATCCCGATACTTGTGCATTAGGACATCGGCATTCTTCTCATACAACACTTCTGTTCCATCATCAGTGAGATGGAACACTGAAACAACAATAAACGAGGAATTGATAAACATAGTCATTGATTGACAGCCTATAGCACCTAAGCTTATATGCGATAATAACAACAGCAACAATAAAATAAAACAAAACATAATCCAAACCTGTAATCATTCTTCCAGTCTTGGGATCCTTGAAGCAAGAATATGCCATTGCCTTTAAGATTTCGTCCAATCGACGTCGCACATTCTTCCCACACTCAAACACACGGCTCTTGCTGCAAAGAACCTTTCTAGCATAATCACCACCGGAACCTTGGAAAGAAAAGGTTCTGAAACATTTCTTCATTTCAGGCACTAGTTTAGTTTTCAATTCTGATACTCTTAAGACATCTTTCTTGGTCACAAAGCCATTGGTGTATCTCTGAACCTTGATTACTCTTCTGGGATTCTCTCCAAATCCACCATAGGATGAGAAAGTAATGCTAGCCGCTTTTCTTTGAATATCAAAATTTTCAGGAAGATACGACCACTTATCTGGATTGAGTTTATATTTCCTATTCAGAAAAAACTTTTTGGCCAAAGTTGCACAGTCTTCAATGTTAAGTTTTGGGGTTTTTCCCTGGAAAAATAAATTAAATCGAGATTTTCAGAATATGAAGAAAGAAAATCCATAACTCCAATTCGATTTAGTCAATCAAGAAAACAACAAAGAAGAACAGTTACCAGATTTTTGAATTCCTCAATCAAAGGCAAAGTCCAACCATTGAACCCGGCAACAGATGCATACAAGCCAAATTGAATTTTTGCTACCTTCAATTCGTCTGTGGTAGAGGACAGACCCAATCTAGCAATATCCTCAGCACCGCTTACTGAATTACCCTGACCATCCGCAGCGATTAAAGTGCCAAGTTCATCGTTCGTCGTGATAATTGTTGTTCCAACCGTCAGATCCCTATGAAACAATAAGATTTTCAAAACAATTTCCTTGATTTTCTCCTAAAATTTATGGATTGACAAAAATAAAGACACAATTTTATGGAAACCAAAACATACTCCGAAATATAAGTAACTGGAATCCTTTTTCATCGAAGAATAAAAGGAAAGAAAAAGTTATTTGGTATAGTAGTACCTCTTAGCGATTTCCATAATTGCTCAACGAAGAAGAAAATCAAAAGTGATGTAAGGATAGAGGAGATTTCAAGACTTTGTTCTACTGTTGTGGAACATATTAGAAACCTTAACAATGAGTAAAGGGAGGTGGCGGCTAAGGGAGATAGGGTTTCAGATCACTACTTGAAGCACCATTTTGTTTTCCGTACATTGAAAAGCCCTAAAATTGTATGTCAACAAAAGTCGCCAAATAGGTTTGACGGACACATGGCCCTTTATTAGTAATCATAGGAAACTAATGGGGGTGTACCAACCAAAATGCAATTTTGGTACACCCCCAAAAAAATCTGTTCCCCTATTAGCCCCCAAATTAGACATGAAAGCCACGCCAGGTTTCTGTTTTTCTTAAGGGTATGTTTTGTTCAGTATCCACAGCTCCCCTAGAATACATCACAGCCGTCTAGACTAAATCCCTATAATGAACGGGCTAGATTTATCTCTAAACCCTAAAACTAGAATGGTTGTCCGCCTTCAGATCCAGCTGTGTGGTGAAAGAAACAAATAAAAATCCAAACTCTAACCCTAAAACAAAGAACAAAAATATCTGTTAATCTCTGCCGTCTGCTGCATGAGAATAGGATGTAGGCCGTCAGGGTTGATTGTATCAATTCTGCAATAACCAACTGACTTATAAAATGTTAATTTTCTCTCAGCAGCACCAAGATTTATAGAAGTTGATCAAATCTTGGTTTTAGTTTTTTTCATTAGTGAGATTTGATTTAGTCTCCTACTCTTGAGTTCCTTTCGGTTTGTATTGTAAAAAGAGCAGGTTAAATGAGTAATCAATCATAAATTAAAACCAATTTACATTGATATTTGCATATCTGTGTATGAGTATCTACAAAATGCTGTCAACTTATATAGCCCAATCTTCATCAGTGTACATTTCCAAAATGACTCTTCCCATCCTAAGCAAGCAGATATACAAGATTTCCTTTTCGCTTATTTATTTCCTTAATAATCAAAAAATTAAGATACTGCCATGATCCGTGATAAGGGAACTATTGTTTTGTGTGTTTTAGGGCTTCTTTCTTCCTTTCACAACTCACACAAGTGAGGCACAATTTGGATGCCCTAGTAATCTGTCCCTTAAATTTGGGGTTAACTTTTACTTGATCCAACGGCTGTATTGTAGTTTGGATTCCCTAAATTAGGGCTAACTTTCATTTCATGTGACGGCTGTATCGGATGTCTAAACCGACCGTACGTATTTGCTCACCGACATATGTGGTGAGGATTGAGGAAGCTAATTTTGAAGCAAAAACCCTAGCCTCTTATCTCCAAATCTTATCTTAAAACCCTAAAACAATCACAAGGAACTTGAAGGAAATAGAAAAGGTTAAAGTTCATTTGAAAGAAGCAAATCAGTTGATTTGAAAGAAGCAAATCAGTTGATGAAGACGAAGATTAAAGAAAAATTAAATGAAATCCAACGGATTAAATTGAAGTTTGATGGTGTTTTGCAAGAGAGATCTGAATTGCAAGGTGAAATTAACAAGTTGAAGATATCTGTGGGTCTTCTTAATGGAGATCTGGTTGGTGAAAAAGAGGTTGTCTCTGAAATTGAGAAGAAATTCGATGTTCAGGTTAAGAAATCTAAGAATCTGAAACTGAAAATCAGCGTCGATTCAGAAGAAACTCAGTGAGGTAGAAATGGAGAATGAAAAGCTACTCCAAGAAAAGAAAAATCTAGAATCCTTAAAAAGTAATATGAAGGCTGTCGAGGAGAAATTGGCTGAGACTTTGAAAGCGTTTGATGATTTGAAGCAAGACAAGACAAGGAAAGGATTGTATTGCACAAGGAGAATATTGAGAAGAAGAGAACTAAATCAGTTGGCCAAAATCCATGATTTGGAGAAACATGTTCTGGAGCTTGTTGAAATAATTGCTTCATTGGATGAGATGCTGAGAAAGAAAGTTGATGAATTGGAGAATGGCTACAGTGCCGCTTTAGAGAAACAACAACTGTTGAAATTGGAATTGGCTTCATTGGAGAAGATGCTGAGAGACCAGGTCGCAGAAGAAAACAAGGAAAGGGATGAAGCATTTCAAGGTTTATTGGGCGAGAAACGTTTGATTGATTCGGAGAAGATGGTCAAGGAATTGAAAGGAGAGAAGGAAGAAATTGTTGTTGAAATGAAGAAGTTGGAAACTCGGTCGGAAATGTTGATTCAAGAGAAGTCATTACTAGAGAAGAAATTGGTTGAATTTGAAAAGGGAAACCAATGTTTGGCTTCAAAGATGAATTCTGCTCAAATGAATGCTGAGAAGGCTTAATTTGTTGATGTTGAAGGATGCTGCAGGGCTGAAGACGAAGTGAAGGAAGATATCAATATCCAACAATTCAATGCCAAAGCTGTAGCCATGATTGGCTGGATCTATGTTGTAACTCTAAATCCCAAATAGACAACAAGCATCTGTGAAGTTAAAATCAATCACCTATCCTTGTAATTGTGATTGTAAGGGTAGTTGTGATTCTTCATCAGAAAAATTGCATTCACCTGCCTCTAACAATAAATTCCCTCTAATAATGTAGATCTCAAGATATTTAAGATTTCAATACCAACATAAAACAACCAAATCATACATGGATCTTTAGTGATTGTTTCACATAAAAAAAGAAATTCCATCTTCAATTACTCTTTATAATTTTTCTATCTCATTGTACCTTCGAGATTCCACTCATGAAAATCTCTACAGTTACGCAAAAGAAAAACTGAAGACAAATATGGGGCATACTTCGACAAAGGCACCGTTCACCGTGGCTTTTTGTTTCTTGAAAAACGGGTTAGAACAATTGAAGTTAATCTTCCGGGAGGGTGCTTGATGTGATTTCAAGTTTTTGTAGTAGTAATAGGTTCGTTAAGACTTGTGAAAGCAAAAGATTTTAGACTTATAAAACTTGAAAATAGAAAACTTATTGCAAAATTGATTTCAAGATATTAAAAATATCCAAGACACTGATTCCACTATCACACATGAATAAGTTATCGTAAATAGTCCAAAACTCTAATTATCTTCTAAGTCCATTATTTCTTAATTCACAAATAATCAGGCATATTCTCAAACATTAATTGTATTCCTTAAACATGGATTATCTAAATAAAGTATAACCTATCAAATTGAATCACAAGTAATTAAGAAAATCATGCAAACAATTTAAAACTCTGTGAAGCAGTGATTGAGTGAATTATAAATTATAAATTATAAATTAGAGAGAATAGAATACTTACCAATTATTCAGGCGTGAATAGCTTCCTCATTTCCTTGGTTGTGGGAGAATTAGCTCATCATCATGTTGGAAATACACTCAAAATTCATTTTTATTGCTCAAAGGATGTTTACAAAGATGAAATGGAGAAAAACTATTAAAAACCGGGTTTGTAACATTTAGAAGTGTTACAAACCGAACTGTTACAGAGAACGATATATGTAAACTGTCACTGATGTTGTAGCATACGACCCTCACCTCTTTGTCGTTGTCACTGTTGATAAACGACTGTCTTTGTGGGTCTTTTGTTCTTCGTGTTCTTCACAGCAGCAGAAATGGTGATTTCTACAACTTGATTTTCTCGATTCTGTGATGCTCTGTAATCTCCCAGACTCTCCGTCACCCTTCTCTGCTACCCCATGATGATATTTATACTCAACAGGCGAAGAAAATTCTCCGTAATAACACACAGTAATCTCTCTTTATTCGGCAGTGAAGGGCAATATTCTCGAAATATTTTCTTTCCAAAAATCCTTCTCCTACACGTTTGCTGCCTTTGAAATTTCCTTATTTGACTTCTCCACTCTTCTTCAGAGACCAAGTGATATCCAAACATGAGAAGCACACGTAAAACTTGCTGTAATCACGTGAATATCTCTTACGGTGTACGTGTTGCTCTGACTTCTTCTTGCGAGGTATCTTGTCAATTTTAACTGACGAAATCAACCATATCCTTCCTGTTAACCTTAATAGAGTCCCTCCTATCAATCTGATCCATTGAGTCTCTCTACAATGCCTTCCAATTTTGAACAAAAATTCTTCAGGTGAGAACCATTTTTACCCCCTTTTTCAGAATTAAAAAGATGAATATGGGTGTCGTGAACAAAATTGGGCTACGTATAGCCGTGGGTGCCCCTTAGCAAAATTGGGGGTTCGTATAGCAAATGTCCTCCGAGGGTGCTCCGAGTGGTTTTTCGAGCCGAATTTTCCAACAATATTGATTTCCAAAAAATACCTACAAACACACAAAACACCATAAGAAGTACGAAAATGAGTACTAACAATACGAAACATTGAGGACAAATTAGACACAAAAATGTGTCTATCAGTGCTCTTGCTAAAGTGTTCGTTTCCGATCAAGATTCATCGTTGATGTATGCTATTAAGAAGGTATTTCCGGATGCATTCAATTTTCTTTGTACGTTTCACATATGGTGCAATGTGAGGAAAAATTGCCAATCGAAACTTCAACCACTTAAGTTGAAAGAATTACAGAATATTGCTAAATTATTGTTGGAGACACGAGTAAAGAAAAAAAAAGGAATTCTTGAAAGTATATGAACATAATGATATGTTGTGGGATTCTTTCCAAGGCGGATGGGAAGCTTTGGTATGGTCAATCACCGAGGATGTCTATGAAGAAAATTTTAAAATGCTTATTGAGCATTGGAAGACCGACTACCCCGATGTCATTACTTACTTGGTCAAAGATGTGTTGGAACCTAATAAAGAAAGGTTCGTGGGTTGTTTCACAAATCGACACAAACACTTCGACAACCAAGCCACAAGTATGGTAGAGTCGGCTCATTATCGGTTGAAGAAGAACCTTTTTGGATGTGTTGACACTTTTGTCACGTTTTTTGATGCAATTGATGAATATTTCAAAAGTGATGTTGTGAGAATTAAAGCCGCGATTATGGTAGTAAATGGCTACGGGAATTAACTTATAGAGTCTCCCATCTATGCATAGACTTGTTGATGCAAGAAGTGGATTTGATTAAGACATTAGGCACTAACTTGGAGGAAGAGTGTGTTTGTAAAATGAAGACATCTATGGGACTTCCATGCCGCCAAGACCTACTTCGGTACAACGATGGTATCATACCATTTGAGAATATTGATCATTTTTGGAAACAGTTAAGCTTCGATCCTCTCCCAACCGAAGACGACGAGGATGATCTAGAGATATAGGACACGAAAAATGGGAAAAAGATGGCGGAGATGTATAGGAATATGTCCCTACCTCAAAAGAAAATCCTATGGGACAACATGATGCCGGTCATGTATCCTTTTACCCAAGAAAATATTTTGGAACTGGAGAAGAGTGAACCGAAAGGTAGGAAGAGTAAGAAAATGAATAATTTTCAAACTAGACAAGCCGACAAGGAACTATTAGCTAATAAAAGAGATCCATCTGACGTTGACTACCATGGTGCAAGGTATGAAAAGGCAAAGAAGAAAATTGAGAAGTTGATGAAGGAGGAAGAAGTCAAAGTTCCAAGAAAACGAGGTCGTCCTAGTATTCAAAAAGTCGAAACAAGTAATAAAGAGGTGAATGATAATGATTGTCCGTCACAAGAAAAGGGTGGTAAAGAGGATGTCAAGGGGAAGGCTAAGATGTATCCTTCACAAACTAAGATAAAGGAGAAAAGGACCTTACATGAAATTGGTAGGATGAGAGGACCCAAAAGAGATAAGTCCGGTAAGTATTTGAGGCCTATCAATTTTATATACGATAACTACTTGGAAGATCTATCGCCAATAATTCATGAGCATATTATAGCAACGGACGACATGCTAGGTGATGGAAATTGTGGATATTACGTCACGGCGGAACAACTTGGTCCTTTTAAGGAAGGGAATAATCCGGTGCCCCCTGAAAATGAAGTGAACTATATTCGGCAACGATTGTTACAAACCCTACGTAAAAACAAAGAATTCTATAAGACAATGATGAGAACAGGTCCAAGAGGAGATGCAGGGGTGGCAGCGGAGTACATTTCATTCGAACGTCGTTTTCATGGGGATTTTATCATTACCGAAGAACATTGGATGTCAATGCCCATTTGTGGGTTTTTAATAGCAGAGACCTTCGATTGCATCGTACATTGTTTCGCATGGACGGGTAGTAGCTTTACTTACGCACCTCCAACAAAACCTTTCCATGATGGTGTAAAGGATAGAAGACTTGTTATTGTATTTGTTCAAAATTGTCATTTTACCGGAAGACATAAACAATCAACACATTTCCTCCATCTTCCGGAAGACCATGAGGCAAACTATCTGATCGAGGTGGAATTACGTCATCTTCATCAGGAATATGTAAACCAGTAATCCGTTGTTCTGATACGTTTTTCTCTTTCTCGGAATCTGCCACCTTCTTACCTTTATTGTCTTTCTTGGATTTTCCTTGGGTTTGTGTTTCTTGATGAACTTCTTGATTATTATCTCCAGATATTCCTTCTACTTCTTCATCTTCAGCTATTCCTTCTTCTTGTCTTTCAACTCTTACTTGTTCAGCTTCTTCTTCTAAAATGCCTCCTCTACCTCCCGCTCCCAATTTTTGCTTACCTCCTCCTCGAGGATCGAGAGTGTTAGAAGTAGAAGGTGTTACCTCCATCTTCTTCCTCTTTTTAGATGCATTGGTCCTGACACAAGTATGAAAGTTATAAGACTACTTTGAACAACAAAGGGATACAAACTATACGAAATATGGATTTGGAATGCCAAAAACTTTTCAACAAATATGAAGGCTCGGCTTACCCGAAATAACACATATGAGCCGAACCATGTCTTAGAATTTTCGATAGCATACACAGAGAGTGGTTCGGCTCATACCACAAACTATTTATAAGCCGGTCTCATTTGTTTGGCTCACAACCAATACTATCGAATAAGCCGAACCTAAAATTATGAATTCAAACCTTTATTCGGCGCAAAACTGGTACTACCATATGAGCCGATCCTATACACATGCAAAACTTATGAAATTGAAAGAACATTTAATCGGCGCAAAACTAGTACTATCATATGAGCCGATCCTATACACATGCAAAATTTATGAAATTTCCACAACACAAATTCGGCGCAAATCTAATGCCATCGAATAAGCCGATCATAAATACAAGGCTCTATGTCACTAGGTTTGGGAAAAACTGATATACCTTTTAAGCCGAATCGTTCATATGCATTTTCAGGGTTGAGTTTGAAGAACAGTTGGGCGAAAATCTAAACTTGATTTTACGCCGAACCCAACCCTGTGACCGCTGCACAAACCATGTTTTTGACGAATTAAACCAATCATACCAACCAAAAACATCAAATATGAGATGGGTTTGTAGAACTAACCTTCTTATTCTCATTTCAGGAGTTGGTTCTTCTTCAATCTCTTCTTCCGGTTGGATTTGTGGTTGATTTTCAGTTTCTTCTTCACTCTCTAAATCTTCTTCTTCTTCAACAGGTTGTTCAGTTGATCGATTAAAACGAGATACTTGCTTACGACGACCCATTATATAGATGAGTTTAATCGTCGATTAATTTTTCACGAACCGACGATCAAATTTCGGCGATGATGCGATGAAAAAAAATGGGGAAGATGAACGGGTTCGGCTGCTGTGGAGAGGAATAAGAAGGTGAATGAAACTGATTTTAGGTTGATTGATTATAGGTTTTTGTATTAGGATTAGGGATATAGTAGTAACTTAAAAGATTTAAGGGCATATAAGTAATTAAACTACCCATAGGGTACCTCTTATAAGGTCACCCAAGTTATGACTACTGCTTTGTATCCCTAGAAAGATTTAGGTATGCCCAAAATCAGGGTTCATAAAAAGAGTTACTTGAAAAGCTTTCTTTTTCTATCCACACTCACATTCTCCTCAAACCATAAGCTAGCCGTCTTCTCTATCGCTTCACTCTCTCTGTAAATCAAAATTTTTCTTCGCAAAATGATAATAGAAGAGATTGATGTAATATTGGTTCTGAGTCACGAGAATCGAAATTCACATACAACAACACTAATGAATCAGTTTTAGCATAATGATTTCTCCTCTCATACCTATTTCGTCGCTTATAAAAGCTGAGATTTAGGTTGTGTTCATCTTTACCACGAATAAGCCCCCCATCGAAATGACTTATTCTCTCCTAAGTCATTATCTGTTAGTACGTGACTAAGATAACACACCAAGTCTTCCCAAAGACTCTCAATAACTCTAGTCCATAGGCTACAAACTAGGACTTTAAACAGTTTTGAATTCTTCTTATGTTTGTTAGGATATATTCTAAATCTGTAACAAATCTATTATCTTTCCTAATATAAATAAGAAGCATATCTCCACAGGTTATGTGTGGAAGATATTCACCAAATTCCTTTTCTAAGTTGGTATCACGAGTCGATCCAACACACACTTCCGCAAAGAAACATAAAAAAAGAAAAAACCAACAATGGCAGCCACAACAAACAGCATGAGAAATATCCAGATTCATCACCTAGTGGTGTGGTTTTAAAAGAACCTACAACTACACCTGCAGGTATACAGGGTTGTTGTAGATAGGTGGAGTAAGAAGGGGTTTGTCCTCAGGGACTTGGTGTGTGTAGTTGAATCTATGGTTTTAACTACTACTGTTTCAAATTGAGAGTAACCAAAAAAAAGGGGGGTTTGTGTCGATACGACAAAGATGATGATAGTGACTGAAATAACAAAAGCGAAAGCAGAGAGTAACCTACAAGCAGATAGATAAGGTGCTGGGGAAGTCGAATCCACCGCTTAACCTATACTAAGTCAATTCAATCCCAATGATGTTCTTGTCCCTTGTATAGATATCAGTGAGCTTCTAGGCTCAACTGACTAACTAGATGGCAGTGGAGGTTCTATGCCTGCTGCTCATCAAAGGGTGGTTTCAGGAGGAAGGTTTAGTATCACTAAGATAACTATCTAATCCTAGTATTAGCTGCCCTTCTCACAAAACAACTAACCACATATCAATTACTTAGGTGAGTAAACAATCCTAAGGGATATCCTTATCACAGCTAAAATATCAATCCTAAGCACTAAATGTCTGACTAAAGCACAATTAGTCAGAGAATTTGACAATATCAATAAGGTATGAGCTGCAGCACAATCACACAGTGGTGTTCTAACTACAATGCATACATGACATGCACTGTGAGAGCAAAATGTAAAGTGCACAAGATAATTTATCCACAACATTATAGCACAACAAGACCAATATCAGAACTTAAATGAAACTTAGCAATAGATTAAAGGTTTCATCTAAACCCTAACTATGAAATTAGAACATCATCATGAAGATAAAATCAAACATGAACTACTGCTTGGTGCACCGGCTAATCCGGGCATGTCTTTAACACAACCCAACAATACATATTTATACCCACAGACCCAATTTCCCAAAACTACAAAATTAGGGTTCTTCCCCAAAAATCAGTTGAATTAGGGTTACCTAATTTTTTGAAATTGATCCTTGAAATCGTCGACCCATGCTTTGTAATTGCTCCCTGACCTCTTCTCATGCGCCAATTGCAACTCTAGGTTACCTAATTCATCAGTTTTTCACGCCTAGGGGTTCAGGCAAAGAAGCGTGAAAAAGTGAGAAAATAGGGAACTAGAGGGCTAGGGGGAGATGGGTTTTGGTTGTTGGTCGATAGGGTGATGATGGTGGCGGAACTAGGGTGGCTGTGGCAGGGAGAAGGTGGTGGCGACAGTTGCAGGGAGAGGTGGTTTTGCAGCAGGGTAAGGTGGAGAAGAAAGAGGTCGACTGAGTTTGGGGTAGGGGGCGTTTGGTAGAGGTGTAGGGTGTTTGGTACTGTAGTGTTGAGCGGTTTCAGCGAGGGATGACGTTTCGCGATCTGGTCTGTGGGATGTGACGATGGTAGGTGGATCCAACGGTGAGATGGAAGGCTGTGGGTAGCGACCGTCGGATGGAGGAATGCAACGAAAAGGACGGCCCAAGATGGAGATGGGCGTTGCGATGTAAAGCGGGAGCTTCGGAGTTTGATGTGCGATGATGGAGCGACCGTAGGATGCTGAAATGCTTCGATCTGACGGCTGAAATCCGAGACGGGCTTGGATAGTGGAAATGGGTTTGAGAAAGGGCTTTGGGCCTTGGGTATGCCAATCCCATATCTTCTTTAAGGACAATTCTTCTTCTTCAAGCCCATTCCTAGCCTCTTGGTCTTGTGCACAACATTCTTCGCGGCTTCCTTGTGTAATTCCTCCCGGCTTTTCACCACTCTTCAGCTCTTTTCCGCTCCGCAAGTTATCCAGACTTTATTTATTACCTAAAAATGCAAAATTAAGTAAGAAAAATATTTATTCTTGAAAACAATGAAAATACAGAATATGGGATAAAATGTAGAATTAATGCACAAAAGATGAGTTAAATGCCAAGAAAAATATATAGAAATATGCACTTTTTAGCACTCATCAAATACCCCCAAACCTGAATTTTACTTGTCCTCAAGTAAAACAAAACTAAGGAAATCCTACCTATACCACTGTCGCTGGTCTCTCGAATGCATTTAGCGTATGCACTAAGCCTTTTAAACCACTAAGTGTCCCTAGTGGACGAGTTGAAGTCTCGTGAAGGTTTGCTTAGAACGTACCTACAAAGTTCTAGGTCAAAATATAAGCTCAGATTCCATCAAATGTGACATGTGCAAAACAGTTTAAGCTCACAGCAAAATGGAGATGTCAATCTAGCTATCGAAGGCACAATCCTAGCACTGATAACAAAAAAGACATGTGATAAGAGTGTAAAGTGTATCTACACATGTGTAAAGAAAGATCTGAAGTTATGACTACTAATCACCAAGAGATAGTTTCTCAGGCTAAGAACTGAGGTCGAAATCTAGCTAGCTGTCCGGACTTTACGAGAATTGTGAATGAGTTGGAGGTATTTCACAATTACTCGCGTTGTACATCAATGGCATACACCCTCCTTGCTTATTACAACAAAATGACTATTTACATGACTCTTATTTACATTGACTATTCTCTTTTTATTTTTGGAACAAGAGATGATGGAATTGATAAATACTTGATTTTTTTGTATTTTTCTGATATTTTTTTCTGAATATATACATCGTTTTTTTTTTTTTTTTTTTTTTTTTTTTTTTTTTTTGAAGGAGAACACTTTTGATACATATACAAAAGGAAACAAAATTACATGACACTTTGCAAGAGGTAGCCCTTTTTGATGCACCCAGTTAAATTCGATGGTTGTCTTTCTTAATGTAACCTCCACCTTCTATCCCAACCAACCAAAGAACAAGCTAGTCAAGTTTCGTTCAGTATTCTAAAGTGATTGGCAATCGTAACTTCCTATCAAACACCTTGAAGATCGAGGCCATACATGTATTGGTAGATCGTGCGCGTGCAAATTTCTTATCACTATGTGAATTGTGCTAGAATCAGGGTGCCTAAATATCTAGACTAAGACTCCTAATAAAAATACATATTTGCACAAGAGTCAACATTTCAAGGTAAATGAGCTCCATTTTTTATGATTTTTCATTTTTTAATTTTTTTTTTTTTTTTTTTTTTTTTTGAAGAAGGAGTTCGTTTTCAATTATAGCATATTATCATGGTATCTACTCTATACCCCCAAACCTAAACTAAACATTGTCCTCAATGTTTCAAAATATGGAAAGAATTAAATGCAACATATGGAAAGGGACATGCTGAGTAGAGTAAAAGGAGAGAGAATACCCGATTTCGGCGAAAGCAGAATTAAAACTCCGTTATTCAAGGCAAAATCCAACATATTTCAGCCGAGATCATATTGGATTAGCAAAATATATACAAATGGAAAAAAGGTTTTTTAAGAAATTTTATCTACTGGATTATATACAAAAATTCACCATACACTAACAATCTAAAGAGTTGAGGATCAACCCAAAAGACAAAGTGTAGATTTCAACAGCTTCACACAATAATAATATGATAAAACGCAAGTGAAACTGTGAAACAAAATGAGCTACCCCCAAACCTGGATTTTTCAACGGATAAAATTTTGGAAACAAAATCTCGCAGTTTTGGGGGTTCATCATGTACAAGGTCTAGCTCAAAGTGAACTGTGCTAGGGACGGGCAAACATGCTAATTCCAACTGTGGTTCCTCAAATGTATTATACTTAGAAGCAAAATAGTCCAAGAGGACTTGGGAAGCACACAGTTCCAAACCTAGATTAGGAATTTTCAGAAAAGTCGGTTTGACAATATGGGTACAAACCAAATCTAGGTTGGGTGGAAGGCCATCAGATTGTGACTTATGTAGGACGATAGGCACATCATTACTAATCACATCAACATCTCCTAAGTCTTCTACACGTGTCACAACATGCTCACAATCATCAAACAAATTGGCAAGATCACAATCAGAGTCATCAACATCATCAAGAAATTCATTCTCATGCATCGGCAAATCAGGAGAAATATCACAATGTGACCTAGGTAGAGAATCAGACACATCAAATATATTTTCATGCATATTAGTGTCTACAGAAGATTCAACTATTCCTATGTCATGCTCATCTTCACAGAATAATTGTACGAATCCCATGTCAATATCAAAATCATATGAATTACAATGAGTATTAGAAAGAACAACATTCATGAAGGTCGAGGGCGAGAAGCCATATGCTATTGAACCAACAGGTTCCACAATATTTTCATGTTCTTCCAACATATCATCATAATCATCATCATGGTAGCATGCATATTGGTCCTCATTAACATTGGTGGTGTCATTAGTCGAGTCATGTTCCTCTAAATTAGGTTCATATTCAACATCATTTACATGAATGGGACTAGACACTTCATTCGGGACAACATACATTTCCTCATGAATTTCCTCCTTTCGTAGGTGAAGCAAAATCTGATCTAAATATGCCTGAATTCGTGATGTAGATCTATCGAAGTTTTGCTCACTGAGTCTGAAAGCTTCTGTGGTGGAGTCTAAATTCATGGGGGTACAAAATTCTTCATGTTCAAATTGTGGTGATTGGTACATGTGTGCATGGTCATTAGGGTTTATAAAAGATTGATCGCAACCCTCAAAGGATTGATTATGGTCCCAATGACTACCATTCTCACAATTTATGGGCATTTTATACCTTGGATTTTCTCAAGATTGCCTAAAATTATGCAAAATATGACAATTCTCAACAGGGTGGTCTAAACTACCACATGCGGGACATGCATAGATTTTAGGTTGCCTAAGAAAATTAGATGTGACAGATTCCTCATGTGATTGCATTTCTAAAGCTGCGATCCTAGCTTCTAATTGATCCACAAGAGATGATTGTGTGAGTGAGGCACTAGCAAAATGTTCATTTTCACGTTGTGGCAAACGATGCATGTGCGAATAGTCAGTAGGGTTCATGTATTGAGGCTCTGGACTTTGAAAATGTCCATAATAATTCCTATGACTATTGACATCATGATCTATGAGAGGTTCATAACGTGAAGTATGTCCACGTGCAAGTTCTCTAAGGGATTTGTTGTATTCCCCAACTGTAGACCAAGATCTAGACATGATTGAGCTCAAAAGCTAAGTAACTATGTTACAAAGCCCAAAATTTGGTTTTTAATGGGTTTGGATTTTTGGGAAAAATTTGGTTTTTATGGGAATGAAAAACATTTGGTTTTTGATGGGAAACATTTGGTTTTTATGGGGATAAGCCCACTGTTTTGGTTGTGCTTTGGTGAGGCAATGGGTTTGGGGAACTGTTGTGAAACAGAGCCCAACTTTCGGTCTAGAGTTTGGGTACACGGCCCACTAACGACTTCAGCAAGCCCAGAAACTAATGAAGCCCAGCTGAGTTGGTAGGTTCAGTTAACCTTGTTTAGGTTGTTTGTTGGGTTTTTGAAACCCAAAATTTTGATAGGGACAATCCCACAGTTAATGCTCAAATACAAACCCAAAAGTTAACTTAAATTACAAGCCCAACAAAAAAAAATGGAAAAAATTATTACAAGCCCACAAATTAAAAATGGAAGCCCACAGGTTGGGTTCTCTTAATGGGTTTAGGCTTACTTGCTTAAGCACAGCCCAGCTGCTCAGTTTGGTTGCAAAAGCCCAGTTGGGCTTTGGATCATCCTAAGCTTTGGCTTCAACACTCAAGGCCCAGTTGGGCTTGGTTCAATTTCTTCTCCTTCTGCAGCTTACAGCCCAGTTGGGCTTGGTTCAATTTCTTCTCCTTCTGCAGCTTACAGCCCAGTTGGGCTTTATCTTACACCAGCTTCAGCAGGCAGCAGCAGCAGGGAATAGCAACAGGAGCACAGCAGCAATAGCAGCAGCAGGATCAGGAGCAGCAGCAGGATCAGGAGAAGCAGCTCAGCTCTATTTGGGCTTCACAGCAGCATATCAGCACCAGAGGTTTCTTCTCAGCCTCACAACTACCTGGTAATTTCAGATGAGAGAATTAGTTCTCACAACAACAAATTTCAGGCATTCAAGATGACACTGCTAACTCAGTACACAACTCAGGCATTCACAGCAGCAAATTTCAGAGTTCAGTTGGTACAAAACCAAGATGACAATGACCCAATGACCAATATGCAGTAGCAGTTAAGATGATGTAGTAGCAGATAAAAAAAAGAAATATGCAGCTAACTACAGACAGACAACTGCAGCTAACACAGGGTGCTAAGTTGCAATTACAGAGGTGCAGAAAATTGAAAATATGCAGTGATGCAGGACAAGATGCAGAGATGCTAATGCAAGTTACACTAAAATGCAAGAATGCAATGCATGATGAATATGCTAGAATGAAACAATATGCAAAAGAGTATGCAGTGATGCAAATGAACTAACATGCAAAAACATCCAAGAAAAATTCAACACAACACAACCAAGTCCCCGGCAGCGGCGCCAAAAACTTGGTGTGGTTTTAAAAGAACCTACAACTACACCTGCAAGTATACAGGGTTGTTGTAGATAGGTGGAGTAAGAAGGGGTTTGTCCTCAGGGACTTGGTGTGTGTAGTTGAATCTATGGTTTTAACTACTACTGTTTCAAATTGAGAGTAACCAAAAAAAAGGGGGGTTTGTGTCGATACGACAAAGATGATGATAGTGACTGAAATAACAAAAGCGAAAGCAGAGAGTAACCTACAAGCAGATAGATAAGGTGCTGGGGAAGTCGAATCCACCGCTTAACCTATACTAAGTCAATTCAATCCCAATGATGTTCTTGTCCCTTGTATAGATATCAGTGAGCTTCTAGGCTCAACTGACTAACTAGATGGCAGTGGAGGTTCTATGCCTGCTGCTCATCAAAGGGTGGTTTCAGGAGGAAGGTTTAGTATCACTAAGATAACTATCTAATCCTAGTATTAGCTGCCCTTCTCACAAAACAACTAACCACAGATCAATTACTTAGGTGAGTAAACAATCCTAAGGGATATCCTTATCACAGCTAAAATATCAATCCTAAGCACTAAATGTCTGACTAAAGCACAATTAGTCAGAGAATTTGACAATATCAATAAGGTATGAGCTGCAGCACAATCACACAGTGGTGTTCTAACTACAATGCATACATGACATGCACTGTGAGAGCAAAATGTAAAGTGCACAAGATAATTTATCCACAACATTATAGCACAACAAGACCAATATCAGAACTTAAATGAAACTTAGCAATAGATTAAAGGTTTCATCTAAACCCTAACTATGAAATTAGAACATCATCATGAAGATAAAATCAAACATGAACTACTGCTTGGTGCACCGTCTAATCCGGGCATGTCTTTAACACAACCCAACAATACATATTTATACCCACAGACCCAATTTCCCAAAACTACAAAATTAGGGTTCTTCCCCAAAAATCAGTTGAATTAGGGTTACCTAATTTTTTGAAATTGATCCTTGAAATCGTCGACCCATGCTTTGTAATTGCTCCCTGACCTCTTCTCATGCGCCAATTGCAACTCTAGGTTACCTAATTCATCAGTTTTTCACGCCTAGGGGTTCAGGCAAAGAAGCGTGAAAAAGTGAGAAAATAGGGAACTAGAGGGCTAGGGGGGAGATGGGTTTTGGTTGTTGGTCGATAGGGTGATGATGGTGGCGGAACTAGGGTGGCTGTGGCAGGGAGAAGGTGGTGGCGACAGTTGCAGGGAGAGGTGGTTTTGCAGCAGGGTAAGGTGGAGAAGAAAGAGGTCGACTGAGTTTGGGGTAGGGGGCGTTTGGTAGAGGTGTAGGGTGTTTGGTACTGTAGTGTTGAGCGGTTTCAGCGAGGGATGACGTTTCGCGATCTGGTCTGTGGGATGTGACGATGGCAGGTGGATCCAACGGTGAGATGGGAGGCTGTGGGTAGCGACCGTCGGATGGAGGAATGCAACGAAAAGGACGGCCCAAGATGGAGATGGGCGTTGCGATGTAAAGCGGGAGCTTCGGAGTTTGATGTGCGATGATGGAGCGACCGTAGGATGCTGAAATGCTTCGATCTGACGGCTGAAATCCGAGACGGGCTTGGATAGTGGAAATGGGTTTGAGAAAGGGCTTTGGGCCTTGGGTATGCCAATCCCATATCTTCTTTAAGGACAATTCTTCTTCTTCAAGCCCATTCCTAGCCTCTTGGTCTTGTGCACAACATTCTTCGCGGCTTCCTTGTGTAATTCCTCCCGGCTTTTCACCACTCTTCAGCTCTTTTCCGCTCCGCAAGTTATCCAGACTTTATTTATTACCTAAAAATGCAAAATTAAGTAAGAAAAATATTTATTCTTGAAAACAATGAAAATACAGAATATGGGATAAAATGTAGAATTAATGCACAAAAGATGAGTTAAATGCCAAGAAAAAAATATAGAAATATGCACTTTTTAGCACTCATCACCTAGTCACCCTAAAACTCACAGAAACAAATCACTCTCTCTGGAAAACCCAATTCAAACCAATATTAAAAGGATATGGTTTAACTGGTTTTATAGATGGCAGCAAAGCAATCCCACCTAAAACTCTCCCTGATTCAGATGAAATCAATCCCCTCTATACAGAATATGAAGCACAGGACTCTCTCATTGTTGGTTGGCTCAATTCAACACTCACACCGGAGGTTCTGTGTCATGTACGTGGTCTGGATACTGCCAAAGCCGTATGGGATAAACTAGAAAGCTACTTTGCTCCAAAAACACGAGCTCACATGATGAGTCTCAAGAAACAACTCCATTCTATGAACAAAGGTAACAAATCCCTCAAAACATATTTAACTGATGCTAAAAACCTATTTGAACAGCTTGCAGCAACCGGATATGATGTATCCAATGATGAAAAAATGCAGTCAATAAGTAATGGTTTGAATCAATCCTATGATCCCATTGTCACGGCTCTGAGTACAAAAGATG
The DNA here is from genome assembly GCF_003573695.1 of Papaver somniferum. NCBI lineage: Eukaryota > Viridiplantae > Streptophyta > Magnoliopsida > Ranunculales > Papaveraceae > Papaver > Papaver somniferum. The sequence continues at coordinate 160,750,030 of NC_039360.1, read as the reverse complement.
ACATGGATATGGAAACTTTCTACTCCCATCTTCTCACCTTTGATATGAGAATTGAACAGCAGTTGTCCTCCATCCAACAACCGGCTGTCAATGTAGCTGTCTCCAGACACACACCACAGTTCAAATCAAGTTCCAAGATGCACCAGCAAAACCGTGGTTCACAGAATCACTTCAGCAATCAAAATCCACAATACCAATTCAACAATCAGCAGAAACGTTTCAACTTGCAACAACGTGGACAGCAGTCAATCAATACATCTGAGGAACCCTGTCAGATATGCAAAAAGGATGGTCATCAGGCTCCTAGATGCTGGTTTCGGTATGAGAAATCTTCTACTTCTAAATCAAAAAATCCAGCTGCTTATATTGCTCTTCCAAGATCGGATACAACCAATAACTGGGTGACTGACTCTGGCGCAACACATCATATGACATCGGATTTCAGAAATCTGTCTATACCTCATGAGTATGACGGGACTGAACAAGTACAAGTTGGGAATGGTAATAGTGTTCCTATTTCTCATGTTGGCAATGCATCATTTACTATTAATTCCAGGGTGTTTTCGTTAAATCACATATTCCGTGTTCCGAGTATCAACAGAAACCTACTGTCTGTTTCACAATTTTGTAAAGACAATAATGTGTTCTTTGAGTTTCACTCTTCTCAATTTTTTGTGAAGGACAATATGACGGGGGAGTTGTTGCTGCGCGGCCTGAATAGGAATGGTCTTTACATTTTTGACGACTTGAACAAGCTGGATCATATTATAAAACCTCAAGTGAATGTTGCTTCAACTCTGCCAGTTTGGCATCAACGTCTAGGTTACCCAATGATAAGAACTGTCTCAAGCATTTGTCGTAGATTCTCTTTACCTATTTCGAATAAGTCTTTTGATTACTGCCATTCGTGTCATGTAAGCAAGAGTAAGAGATTACCTTTCTCTCACAGTAGTACTTCTTATGATATTCCTTTGAGTTTAGTTGTGTCTGACATTTGGACTTCACCAAAATTGTCTAGAACTGGTTTTCGTTATTACTTGTTAATTATGGATGTTTATTCCCATTATACTTGGATTTTTCCAATGGTTCAACGTTCTGAAGCCTTAAATATATTTATTCTCTTTCGAAAGCAAGTTGAAAATCTGACAAATCACAGGATCAAAATTTTTCAGTCTGACAATGCTTTAGAGTACAAAAAGTTCACCTCTTATTTGAATGATTCTGGCATTCAGCACAGATTCACTTGTCCACATACATCTGCACAAAACGGATTTGCTGAAAGGCGAATTAGACATGTCACTGAGTCTGGTTTAGCACTTCTTTTCCAAGCGGCGTTTCCCTATTCTTATTGGTCAGACGCTTTTCTAACAGCTTGCTTCCTGATAAATCGTCTACCAAAATCTAAGAGTGTCTCTGCTACTCCATTAGAGTTATTGTTCAATAAAAAACCTGACTACTCTTTTCTTAGGGTCTTTGGCTGTTTAGCATATCCATGTTTACGTCCTTACAACTCCAATAAACTAGAGCCTCGGTCTTTGCCGTGTGTGTTCATAGGATATAACAATGCACACAAAGGATATCTTTGTCTACATCGTGAAAGTGGACGCATATATGTTTCTCGTCATGTTCGTTTTGTTGAAGAAACATTCCCTTTCAAGGCCAAGCAGCAGCAAGGAACCCAGTCATCGCAAGGTATGCTTCCATCTGACACAAGTGTTTTTCTTCATTCACCTTTTCAAAATACGTCTTTTGGCTGTGCTTCCCGTAATTTACCTGAGCCTGCTGTTGTTACTTCTGCTGAGAATACTACAAGTTCTACTCCACCGGATGCTGAAAATTCACGTCATAGTTCTCCTGTTACCACTGCTACATCTCCTGGTGGATCTGCTGCTACGTCACACCAAGCCTCGGTTCCTGTTGGCTCTCCAGCGTCGCCCTCTGCAACTTTGTCTTCTGAAGCGTCTGCAGCGTCATCAGTTCCTGTTGGCTCTCCTGCTGAAGCGTCTACAGCGTCATCCACTCCATTGCTCTCTTCGTCTCAACCTCCCGCAGATATCGATGCCAGTGCAGCAATACCTACTCACTCCATGCAGACACGATCAAAGTCCGGAATAGTGAAGCCTGCCAAGAAATTCAGTCTCTTGGCCACCAAACATCCCCTGTTGGACTCCGACTTTATGGAACCTTCCTGTTACACGGAGGCTTGTAAATTACCACAATGGAGAGCAGCAATGGGTGACCAGATCAATGCTCTTATCCGAAATGGTACGTACTCACTTGTTAAACAACTGCCTGGTATGAATATCGTGGGTTCCAAATGGGTTTTTCGTGTAAAACAAAACTCGGATGGCAGCATTGATCGCTACAAGGCTCGGCTTGTTGCGAAAGGTTTTAATCAACGAGAGGGTGTTGATTACAGTGAGACCTTCAGCCCGGTTATCAAACCCTGCACTATCAGACTGGTTCTCTCTATTGCGGTAATGCATAATTGGTCCTTAAAGCAACTAGATGTTGAGAATGCATTTCTGCATGGCCGCTTAGATGAATACGTCTATATGAAGCAGCCCCCTGGCTTTGTGGATCCGAATCGTCCTACTCATGTGTGTAAATTACATAAGTCTTTGTACGGTCTTAAACAAGCTCCGAGGGCCTGGTTCTCGAGGTTGAGTACTTATTTATTAGCTCTTGGGTTCAAGGGTTCTGTGGCGGATACATCTCTTTTTGTTTTAAAAACATCATCTTCGATTACATATCTACTTGTTTATGTAGATGACATTATAGTCACAGGCTCGGATCCACAATCCATTAATGATCTCATTCGAGATCTGGGATCGGAATTTGCTATTAAAGATATGGGGGATTTGCATTACTTTCTTGGCATAGAGGTGTTTGATAGACGCATTTATGTGTCTAATATATCTCAATTGTATATAGTGTTAGCACCCATTTTTGTACTTATTTGGTTATTTTATATATTTGTAGGTGTTTTCAGAAGAATAAGGATTTGCGGCGAAATTGGCTGAAAATGCGGCGTTTGAACCTCCGTTGATAGAGTGCCGGAAGCGCCCCAGAAGTGTACCGGAAGTACCCCAGAAATACCCCGGAGGAACCCCGAAAAAAAGTGCGGAAAATGCCCCAGAGGAAACTTGCTATATGGACCCTTGATTTTGGATAAGGGGTAACCTAATTACTAAGGGGTGACCCATTTCCAAGCAGCTGCTAAAGGGACACCAGGTCTGGTTAAGGGGACACCACATTCAAAGTTCAAATAATGGAATTTGGCGGGAAAACTAAGTTCACGTCTGATAATTCTCTGTTGGATTTCTGGGCAGTTTTGAGGGAGATTAAATCCCTGAAATCAATTGGGCTAGGCCTGTTAAGAATAAACAGATCGTATGCAAGTGATTTTATCGATCAACTTGGGCTGGAATGGCTGGGAGAAGCGATCAAAGTCCAAACAGAATACGTGTTCTCTGTGAAGTTTTCAAATATATTTTTAGAGATTCTGGGAGAGTTTTACGTTGAAGTAAAGTGTATCTAGTCTTGTTTAAGGATTAGGAGAAGTTTGGAGCGTAAGAAATTGCCAGAAGACGCGTACAAAGCAACAGAAAAGAGATTTATCTCTCAACTGCACGTGAAGAAAAAAGGGAGATAAACTCGGATTTAATCGAGTTATTTGGACCCTATTGGTATATAAAGGCTGGTGGGAAGTGAGAGAAAGTTTTATCAAGAAGTTAGGGGGAAGTTTAGAGACCACAGAGACGCAGCAGAGAGGCTGGAAGACGAAGAACAGGAAGCTGCAGGAAAGCTTCCTGCTGCTGCTCGAGGAGGAAGAAGAAGACGAAGAACGGACCCTCCAGGACCGTCGTTCTTCAACAGTGCTAGCAGCAGTACACCTGCGTCGTTCTTCAACAGCAGAATACCAGCGTCGCTTATCAACAGCAGCACTAAGGTATCGTTCTTTTATGGACGCTTAAAGAGGGTCGTAGTTTCACTGTATTATATTTTTCACTCTTTTAATCATATTTTGAGCATCAAGTATGTATTTTGAGAACATGATTATCATGAGTAGCTAAACCCCAATACTGGGATGATGGAGGAAGTTGTTTTTCAGCCATGTGGTTATTTAAATAATTCTTAATTCACTTTTTGCACCGATTTTAATCGATTTATGATTTCAATTAATTACTTGTGATTTTTTTTTTTTGATGGAACATGCTTAGTCCTAGGGATTCTTGATGTGCCATGCTTATAATATACAAGTAATATTTTATGGAATCTAATTTGGCAAAGATAGAGTTAATACTTGTTTTATTTTGAGCTATAATCGCCTAGGATTATTTTCTGAGCCACTTGAATATGAAACACATTGGAATCCTGAGTCCTGGTTCCTCTTGATCTTGTGACAATTTTGTACATATTTTTGTTTTTAAATCTATTCAAGTCCGAGCAACGAATCCGTATTTACCGCAAATTTAATACTACAAAAAAATGGCGCCGCCGACGCGGACTTGTATATAGATTTGTTTTTAGGTTTATTATTTTATTTTATTTTTTTTACTATTATTTGTTCCTTTTTACGTTTCTTTTTGTGTCTTTGATTTACAGGTTCGAAGTGGAATACTAAGGACTTGGGAACAAAAAGCTTAAAGCTAAAAGTTAAAATCTAAAAGAGAAGAAGAAAAAGACATAATTTTTTTATTTTATTTTTAGGATTTAATTTTTATTATTATTTTTTTTTGTATATAGCTTTTATTTATTTATTTTTAGAATTTGTAAATAGGCTTTATTTTTCATAATTTTTGTAATTTTGGACTTTTTATTTGGACTTTATTCTGGACTTTGGACATTATTTTTAAAACCCTACGGAAGGGTTATAAATTAAAAAAAAAATTAAATACAAACTGTTTGCAGGGAAGGACGACGATTACTATATCGTCTCGGCCCCTCGGGTTCGCACACGTCATAGGAGTCGTGGCCCGAGTCGACGACAACGGTTCATCGCCCGTCTGGTACGGGAGGTAAGTCCAATCGAAACACCCGCGAATCTCCTGCAAGCGGGTTACTGTCTGCCTTAAGGTGATAATTGTTTGAGGACGAACCGGACTGTCTTTATTTTCCTAGTAAAGGGCAAGGCCTGGCCTAAACAAGATAAGGACTCGGATTTCATCACCGTTTCCTTCTTGCCCGCCTTAGGAAAACGAAACCAAACGCGAACCTAAGCCTAAAATTTTGAATAGAACGAGACAAATAGGGTAACGAGCTTAATAGGAAACTCGTTCGAAAAATATTGGTTGCTCTTTAAGCACATTTCAAAGTTCATGATGGTTTCTGTGAGTTGAATGCGTGACTGCGCTGCCTTGTGATAGCGGTGAGGCCTTGGTAGGGCTGCACAAGAACCGGTCTACACGACCTGAACCGGAGTAGAACCGGAAAAACCGGACTTGTACCGAACCGGAACCGGCTTGACCGGTACAGACACCGGTTCTGAAATTTGAGAACCGGAGTAGACCGGTACAGACACCGGTTCTTGGGGAGAACCGTACTTGAACCGGACCATTTGTACCGGCTGTTATTAGCCGTTGAGATCTATCTAGGTTTTTAATCCTAGCCGTTGAGATCTATATAGGATGTCGAGAACAAAAGAAAATGAAGAAGCATTCTTCAGTTCTTTCTTCTTCGTCTCTTCTTCTCACTCAGCGGCAGCATCAGTTTCTCGATTCTCTTAGGGTTTGAATCGAGATTGAATATCAGTAATATCAGTGGATCACCATCTCTATCAGGATTCAGGTCAGTATTCTTCTCCTTAGGCTTTGAAACTTTGAATCGTTTGATTGTACATTGATTTTCGTATTGAATATTGATTTTTTTGACATAATCTCTAGCAAACTTTTTGATTTTATGAAGTTCAAATCATGGGTATGGTTCTAATTTCAGTTTTATGATCCGAGTTTTGATTGTATTGATTTTTTTAGGGTTACTGTATATCTGGTTGTATTGATTTTTTTAGGGTTTATTTTTTCATTTTATTTTGTTTTGGTTTGTCTGATTGTCTCTCAGTAGAATTCCTTTTCTAATTTCAGTTTTATGTTCTAAGTTCGTTTGTATTTTTTTTTTTCAGATATTGAGAAGATTAGTCCAAAGGCCAAAGCAGAGAAGAAGGAAGAATTAGATTTTTGGGGTTCTCAAGTACTGCACAATGGCTTGTGGTAAGCTCAATTTTTACTCAACTCTTATATAAAGAAACAAGCAATAAGAGTTCAGGGTATTCCAAGGATGTTTATTTCCAAACTCATTAGGTGAAAACATGAATTACAGTTTCAGTTTCTAGCTAGGAGGGGATTTGGATGTTGTTTTGAGATCATGGATGCTACAGTGTAATCATCACAAACAACTAATGGTATCGGTTTTTAATTAGTTTGGTTTCATCTTTTATGAACTTGTTTATGTGTTAAAGAAGATGTGAAACAAAACTTTACAGAGATTCTCTACAATGTGAAAAAAGATAGATACTAGTACTACTACGAGAAATTCATCTTTGGATGAATCCAAAGTTCCTTCACTTAGGAGTTACCCTTGATCGTAGACTCAAACTCTCTCAGGGTATTCAAAGGTTATTTATTTCCAAACTCGAACCTGAAGAAATGAATGTTGCTGCTGCTGCTGTCTAGTCAAATGTTGACGGAAATGCAGTTTAGCTATTCCTTGTTAAATTTACTTGAACCTTTACTGACTACTGTTTCTTGTGCAAATTTACTTACTTGTTAATTTCCTCTTTAACTATAAATGAATTTCAGGCTGAACCGCTGAACGCTTAAGGATCGTGATTTGTTTCAGGGAAGCAGGTGTTACAAAATACCCATTAAAGACTTAAAGTACTTCAGAGTATGTAAACTAGCTTGTATTTCATTAATTTTACTCTTTCAGTCATCTTCGTTGTAGTCAGGGATATGAGTGGGGAAATGATGAGTTCTTTCAGTCATCATAGTGCTCAGCTAACAAGATATAGGGCTCCTAAATCTGATTGATAGATTACTTGAACCTTAAAATAAGAAGTGTGAAAGATTACTTGAACTCTTTCAGTCATCATAGTGCTCAGTCATCATTAACTGCATTGCTATATGACCATATATATAATACCATTGGTTGATTATTATTTGTTTCTAATACTCTATAATGAATGTTGGTATAATCTGAATGTAATTGGTTCTGTTTTATGTTTGTTAGATGACCACATCAACTGCAACTCCAACTACAAATGCAACTGCAACTGCAACTCCAACTACAAGTACAACTCAACAAACAGAAGTTGGATCATCCTCTCAAGCTGCATCTCACACAAATGAATCTGAAACTGCAACTCCAACAAGTAAAGGCAGAGCTGAAGCAGTTGAAGTTGGTGATAGCAAAAAGAAGCACGGCAGAGTGAGATCATCTGTTTGGTTGGAAATGACTAGGATAGATGATGAATGGGCTGAATGCCGTTATTGCCACAATAAATACAAAGCTCACAATGACAATAATGGCACTTCTGGATTGCGAAAGCATTTGAATAGATGTCTAAAGAATCCTAACAGGAAGAAAGAAAAGGGACAACCATCTCTGTTGATGCCACCCCCAAAACCAGGTCAGGATGGTAAACTTATTGCTCATACTTACAATTATGATAGGTTAAGAAGGCGTCTTGTTGAGTGGATAATTAAGGATGAAATTCCTTTTAGAAAAGTAGAAGGGTCAGGCTTTGTGGCATTGATGCAAGAGGCACAACCTAGGTTCAAGGTTCCAGGACGTATGACAATTTATAGGGATATGTTAAAGATGTATGTAGAAGAGAAGAATAACCTAAAAACTTACTTCTTGACATCTAAGCAGAGGATATCTTTGACAACTGACACATGGACATCACCAAATAATTTTAATTATATTTGTGTAACCGCTCACTACATTGATCAGGACTGGAAACTGCAGAAGAGAATACTCATGTTTTGTCAAGTTGAAGGTCACACAGGTATTGCAATCGGTGAGAAGTTGGTGGATTGTTTGGAAGATTGGGGTCTAAAAGATGTGTTTGGTGTCACTCTAGACAATGTCAGCGCCAACACAGTAGCTATGGATCATCTGAAGCAAGTTGTTACTAGCTGGACAAGATCACCAATCAGAGCTAAATATTTACATGTAACATTCTCATTTCACATCATTAATTTTGGAATTTGTCACATGCATCTTATGAGTTATGACTAATTTTTCTTGATTATTTGTTTATTGTTATCAGGTGAGGTGTTCAGCCCATGTTCTTGCTCTTGTCATAAAAGATGCAGTACGACTCTTAATGAATCTGTTAAAAGGATAAGGTCAGTTGTAAAATATGTTCTTGGTTCTCCTTCTAGGTATGAAAAGTTTAAACAATGTGCTTCCCTAGCAAAGGTAGATTATAAGAAAGCACTGAATTTAGATGTATACACTCGATGGAATAGCACTTACTTGATGTTAGAAGCTGCTCAAAGATATGAAAAAGTTTTGCAATGTTAGCACAGATTGATAAGGACTTTCAAGAGAGGTTTATTTTTGAGCAAGACAAGGAATCTGTTTTACCAAGTGATGCTGATATTGAGGAAGCTATAGCTAGTGATGATATCTTGGAAGAAGTGGTTGAGGATATGGAAGAAGATGAAGAGGTTGAGGATATGGAAGAAGAGGTAAATAAGAAGAAGAAAAAGAAAGTAAAGACTCATGCTCCTTATGCAGAAGATTGGGCTTATGCTAGAGGTCTTGTGAAGTGTTTAAAGGTATTCTTCGATGCAACTGTAAATTTTTCTGCTTCTACACAAGTCACTACTCATTCTTTCTTATGGGAGTTGGTATTCATCCATGAACAATTAATTGAATTTAGAGAAAATGTAGCATCAGATCCATTTATTTCACGTATGTCTCGTCTTATGTTTGCCAAGTACAATAAGTATTGGGGTGTGTACGAGAAAATGAATCCTGTTATGTTTTTTGCTCAATTGTTGGATCCAAGAGAGAAACTAAAGGGGCTAGAATTTACTCTTAACTGTTTGTTTGAGAACAATTTGTGGGAGGTTCAAAGAATCATGAGAAAGGTGAAATTAGAATTTCAGGAACTCTTTGATGATTATAGTTCAGTGTATTCAACTCATGAGGAAGGGTCATCTAGTGTTGCTTCGGTAGTTGCCAGTTCAGTTAGCACGCCATCTCAAGGGTTGAAATCAAGAATTCAATCAAGGAAGAGACAGCATTGGGACAACCCAAGTTGTGTTGAAGAAGCAAGAACAACGGAGTTAGATAGGTACTTGACAGATGTGATGATGGATGGAAAAATGCGTGAAGTAGATCAAGATGATGACTTTGACATATTGGCTTGGTGGCAGGCTAATGCAAACAGGTATAAGGTTCTGTCCTACATTGCAAGAGATATATTAGCATTGCCTGTGTCTTCAGTATCCTCTGAATCAGCTTTTAGCACCGGAAAGCGCGTGCTTACTCCATGGAGAGCTTCTATGTCTACAAAGACAGTTGAGGCATTGCTCTGTACACAAAGCTATTTACAAAAACCCATGGCTCTTGATCTACTATGTGATTATGTACCTGATGATGATGGTGAAGATGCGGCAGGTACTTATTTAGGGTTTTCTTCTTTTTTGTTTTCTTTAATAGTAATTACTTTTATTGTATTGACTGAATTTTAATTATTTCTTCTTGTTTATTTTTTTTTTGCATGTTGCAGTCATAATTGAGAATTTCCTAAAAGCTTGAAGTTTATTTCTTGGCTCCTTGCTAAGAAATGGAAGGTTGGTAACTTTCTTTATCTTTCTTGCTGTCCTTGTTGAAACATAATTTGGATTCATTTCTATACCAAATTCTCATTACTACTATGTAATTTATGGAAATGAATGCAGGCTAGGATTGCAAATTGCAAGTGCAGGTTTGCAACCATCCATTTTCGTTTGCAATGATCACATTTCATTTCTTATCGTTATCGACTTGTCGTAGACAGACTTATAGTTGTGGAAATGTTGTTTTTTACTTTTTAGCAAACTGAACTTATTTTTGATTGTTGTTTTGAAGTTATGGAAATGTTGAACTTAAGTATGTATGCAACCTGAACTTATTTTGGATACATTGATCATATGGAAATGTTGTATAACTTAGTATTAATTTGTAACGTTTTCCGGGTAAAAAAACCGGTACCGGTCTTGTACCGGACCGGTACCGGCGGTACATGTACAACACCAGGTACAAGTACAGGTACCGGTACTCAAAAAGAGGTACCGGTCAACACCAAGTACAGACACCGGTTCCATAAGAGAACCGGTCCGTACCGGAGTATGTGCAGCCCTAGGCCTTGGGTATCAAAGCTCCACTGAGCTTCCCTCGCCTCGATTCAACTTACATTAGCTCGGATTGATTCCAGAGGGGTGTGCTCAAATTGTAACGAATACCTTTTCGAAGGAATAGAAGCTGGTCTAGAAAACAATCTAAGTGGATCCATCATGCTTTTTGTTTGCTAGATTCTATAGGTTTGATTTGGTCGAGTCGGACTTGTTTGTGATTGCGTAGAATTCCCCTGCAATTAAGAATGTCGAACTGGTATGATAGAATCCAATACAATGAATATCGACCTGAATTTGAATATGGACATCATCAGTATTATGACCATAGTGAGAATAGTGACTGGGGACGCCAACCTTTTCAAGGTTATGGTTCATACCATGGTCAGCCCAATTACTATCCGCACGCGCATCAGTCATACGAGCAAGAAGATTATAATACTAGTTCTTCGTCTTTAGAGGATACAATCAAACTTTTGAAAAGTAGTCCTTATAATGATCCTTCAGTTCCTATTCCTTCTCTAGAAGAGACTCTCAGGAATTTAGCTAAGTCATCACGTCAGTTAGCTGAATCGACGTATAAATTAGATGAGGTGAATAATGTAGTTATGGACGAAAGAACTGCAACAACAACTGAATCTGTAGAAGATATCCTCAATAGATTAACTCAAAACTTAGATCCTACACTAAGGGAACTTTCTTTGGAAGAGACCCTTGAGAGGATAGTTGAGTCGACACGTAGACTTGAGTTAGAGACGAATGAAAGTATTGCTCGAAATAACTTGAATTGCCAATATAGTGTATCCAATAATACCCTTGAGAATGAAGATACTTTTTCACATAATCAAGATAACGAGGTTATAATTGGTAACACTACTTATTTAGATAAGGTTCAATCATCTTCGTACTATTATGATGATGAAGATAGTAGTGATGAAGAATCTGAAACATGTAGGCATAGTAATCAGGAATCTAGTAATCCAATTGAGCTTTATAGTGATTATATTATTTCTACTTCAAATCCAAATAATTTTTATGATTATTCACCTATTCAAAAGGACGAGGATTTGATTAGGGATACCACCGTTTTAGACGATGTAGTTTTTCCTTTTGATTACGAAGCCGATAGTGGTTTAGAGGAACGGGTTCATTTCGAAAATACTGTTTTAGAGTCTAGCGACTTAGAAACAATAGTCTTGGAAGAAGAAGATAGACCCGTAGAGATGAGTAAAGATGCACTACCTGATAATAACTTGGAAGAATCTCTTGAATATTTTAAGGACTCTGAAGATACGGAAATTCAAGAAAAAATTAGAGGTCTATCTAGAGAAACTGAAAACTCTAAGTTTGGGGGTGATTATCACTTCCCTAGTGCCTTACCTTTAACTCTCAGAAAGTCCCCACACTTAGGACTTGACATCAATGCCTCAACCATTTTACAAGATTACTTTCATACTCTTCCTGAACCTAGTGATGTCCATAAGGAAGTTCAGTTGTTAGAAACCCATCCTCTGGTTGATGAGGTTAGACCAGGCTATGATACTAAGATCGACTTTGTTTTCCCACCAAATATTTTTCAAACAATTGTGGGAACGTATAAATTTCAAATGTGTCAATTATTAAGTTCTGAGACTAAACCTAATTACTTTAGGATATTAGAATCGACACATTTTCTTAAGAATGACCACTACTCTCACTGTGGTCAATTATGTAAGTCAAACCTGATTGACTTAGAGGATCCTCAATTATTTAGGTTATTATTTTGTGCTTCTAAGTTCTTATTTAAGTACTTACAGACTCTAGGACCTAATAATTCGGATCTCAATTTTGAGGAGTTGCAGCCTAAAGAAATATATTTAGACCCTTTTATAGAACCTGAACCTGAACCACAATTAGATATAGATATCTTAATCAGGAAACTAGGTAAGGGCATGCTAGTCTTGTACATTTTCTTGGTTCACTGCAGTTTCCTTTTGTCAGCTCTTTTTGGTGTTAAAGACCCACAGTTATTCCGGCTACTGTTATACGGTTCGAGTTGACTAATACTTTTCTTAGTCTGGCTGAAGACTTTAAACTTAGCACTTCTTGGGAGGTAACCCAATCTCATGCAACCAGGTAATATCCTTCCGTAACTCTTTTTCAAATGGTAACAGTTTCTCCTTGTTCATGCTTTTAATTTCATCTTTAGAACATTGAGGACAATGTTAGGTTTAAGTTTGGGGGTATGGGAGAAACTTTTTAGTATGAATAAATAAACTCCAGAGCTTAGAAATTTATGCCTATTGAGGATTGCACTAACTAATCTAAGTGGATGGAAGCATTTTGATTGTAGGAGTTTGAGGAACCAATCTGATTAGATGGAAACATCTAAAGAGTCTATTCATAAAAGCACAGAGCTCAGGTGTTAGAAATAACATGATAGTTTCACCATATCTCGTTGAGTCCTTTTCACTTCTATTTTTATTTTATTTTGTTTTTAAACTATGTTTCTCTAAGTGATAGGTGGGGCCCACGATTCAAGTTGTTACCAATGCTAGGGTGAATTAGAGTGATTGAGATACCATGAAAAAAAAAAGTTGAAAAAAAAAAAAAAAGTTGAAAAAGAAAAAGAGATGAAAAAAAAAAAAAAAAAGATGAAAAAAAATGGTAGTTACCAAAAAGTAAAAAAAAAAAAAAAAAAAATTGAGACCAGACCATTTGACCAAAAGGAATAAATTCAATAAAGTCGACCACTGGTACCCTTGTATATGCCAGTTGTGTTGACCTAGAGTTAGGTTATCGACCACTGGTACCCTTGTATATGCCAGTGTGTTGATATTAGTCAGACTAGTATCTCAATCCATTAGGATAGGTTCATTTTGGCGGAGGCCTTCAGACAGATATGGGAAACGTCGTTCACTTAGTAAACATCAAAACCATCTATGTTTTCTATATCCATCTTCTTGATCTATCCATGTGATTAGTTTAGACTCCGAATATGATGTCCATAGTGCAACTATCTGAGTAGAGCTCTGTCACTTTATATGAATTTTAGTATGCTTGAGTGCAAACTCGTGTACAGCAATTGGAATTTCGCATCAGGGTACTTCTTCCTGTAGTCAATAAGTATGCCAACCAAGGAGATTCTTTAGTGCCTTCCAAGGTTCTGCGTAGATAGCTAAGCTCTGGAGTATTAAGGTTTTGTGGGTACACCTCTGGTAAACCCCCCGGAGACAACACTCCGCCACTAGGGCCACCTAGTGGTTTAACGGCTTACTGCACGTGCTAAGTGTAGTCATTTTATTTTAGATTAGATTTGCTCGAGGACTAGCAAATAATAAGTTTGGGGGTATTTGATAGACGCATTTATGTGTCTAATATAGATCATTTGTATATATTGTTAGTACTCGATATTGTACTTATTTGGTTATTTTATGTCTTTGTCGGTGTTTTTGGAGAAATAAGCTTTTGCGGCGAAATTGGCTAAAAAGTGGTTTTTGCGCTCGTGGGAGAAAATTACTATACGGACTCTTACTTTGGATAAGGGGTAACCTAATTACTAAGGGGCACCCCATTTCAGGGCATGTACTAAAGGGACACCGGAACTGGATAGGGGGAGGTCATCTTCAAAGTTTCAAAACTGGATTTTGGCGGGAAAAAAGGCAGCAGCGTCAACAGTTTTGGATCAATGATTTGAGCGACCTAGGAGGCGATTAAATGGGCAAATTTGGTACCCACGGACTCTACAAGACATAAGGGACCTGTTAAAAGCGATTATACCCATCTAATTGGGCTGGATAAGTCAGAAAATCCACACAAAGTCAAGACAGTCCACACGGTTTCTGTTTAGGGTTTGAGATTAGTTTGAGAGATTTATGGGATATCTTGCGTGGGATATACATCAAAACAGTTGGGTAAAAGTCCTAGAAGATATTTGAGACGAGAGAATAGCTAGAAACAGCCTGTAACGCAACAAGAAGAAGATTATTCTTCAAACAACCCGTAAAGAATAATGGAGATTTCCAAGGGGTTTGATCGAGTTTCAAGGGGATTTAAAGCCTATAAATAGTTGGTTTTATGTCAGAGAAGGGGGATGAAGAGTTTGGGGTCGATACAAAGCCAGGAGGAGCGAAGAAGAAGGAGTAGCAGCAATGTTCACCTGCTGCTGCTGCTGCCATTAAAAAGCTTCAAGAACACGAAGAACAGACTCTCCAGGACAGTCTTATTTTCAGCAGCTTCAGAACAGTCTTATTTTCAGCAGCTCAACAACAGAAGAGAGGTGTCGCAGTTCGCTGCAGTTTTCTGTTGTCGTTCTTTTCTGGACGTGTTTTGTGAGTCTCAGAACTACTATTTTATAACTTTTGACTCTTTTAATTACACTTTGAGCTTTGAATTAATATGTTGAGTGCGTGATTGATATGAATAGCTAAACCCCAATACTGGGATGATGGAGGAAACCATTCTTTATGCATGAGTAATTTTATTTAATTCTTTTATGACTATTTGCACTATTATGAATGGAATTATGATTTTTATTGATTATTTGTGATTTTGTCTGATGATGTATGCTTAATCCATGAGATTATTGATGCATCATGCTTATGATTTACATATAATACTTACAAAATCTATGTTTGGCAAAGTAAGAGTCGATATTTGTTATCAATATAAGCTTTAATTGTCTAGAATTAATAATTGAATCGCATGAGTATAAGAATTGGTGAAATCCTGAGTCCCAGTATCTCTTGATCCTGTGACAATTTTGTATATATTTTTGTTTTTAAATCTATTCAAGTCCGAGCATCGAATCCTTATTTACCGCAAATCGAATTACTATAACAGTGTTGCGCAACAATGGTGGACTAGCGCTCACACAACGGAAATATGTATCGGATCTGCTGAAGCGCACGAAGCTGGATGGAGTTAAACCTGTTACTACCCCGTTGTCGTCAAGTGAAAAAATGCGGCAACAAGGTACTGAGAAAATGTCTGATCCTACTTTATATCGCAGCGTTGTTGGTGCTTTGCAATATCTTCATCTTACTAGGCCAGATATCTCTGTTGCTGTTAATAAAGTTTGTCAATATATGCATAATCCTTATGTCGAACACTGGGAGAGTGTCAAACGCATCCTTCGCTATCTGAAGAGCACAATTGATTATGGTTTACATCTTAGCCCATCCACAGACTTTTCTCTTCAGGCATATTCAGATGCTGACTGGGCTGGTAGTTTGGATGATCGAAGATCTACTAGCGGCTACTGTGTATTTTTTGGCGGTAATCTAATTTCTTGGAGTGCTAGAAAACAGAAAACGGTTTCGAGATCCAGCACTGAAGCGGAATATCGAGGTGTTGCCATTGCGACGTCAGAATTGGTTTGGATACAGTCGTTATTAGTGGAACTGGGTTTTTCGGTTTCGGCGCCAATTCTATGGTGTGATAATTTGGGGGCAACTTATTTGACTGCGAATCCAGTCTTTCATGCACGTACTAAACATATTGAAATCGATTACCATTTTGTTAGAGAACGGGTTGCAAGCAAGAAGCTATGTGTCCGTTTCATTAGTTCTCGAGATCAACTGGCGGATATTTTTACGAAAGGTCTTTCATCACCAAGATTTCAAATTCTTCGATCCAAGTTGCACATCCGTCAACTCCAGTACAACTTGAGGGGCGGTGTTAGTACGTGACTAAGATAACACACCAAGTCTTCCCAAAGACTCTCAATAACTCTAGTCCATAGGCTACAAACTAGGACTTTAAACAGTTTTGAATTCTTCTTATGTTTGTTAGGATATATTCTAAATCTGTAACAAATCTATTATCTTTCCTAATATAAATAAGAAGCATATCTCCACAGGTTATGTGTGGAAGATATTCACCAAATTCCTTTTCTAAGTTTATCTTAGCACTTTTAGCTTTGCCAAATGCTTTCTGCTACGTAATTTTCTCTTGAGGGTTTTTAAGCGTGTGAATAATATGTGTGGCTTGGTGTGGACGAGGAGGACCGAGTGTATATATAATACTCCCGGTTTCTTTCTCTCTCCGCCGTCTGTGAAAACCTAACCTTCGCTTAAATCAACCAAAAACGGAGAAGAAATTTCACTCCAGTCTAATCAAGGTGACTCCCTTTCCTCTCTTTTGTTTATATTACTGATTAGCTGGTGTCAATTGGATTTTGTATATGTTCATAATATTTGGGTTTTTTTCTTCTTTCTAGGGATTTAGAAATGTCTTATTCTTCTTCCGGTTCTCAAGATGATCTTCCAGAACCAGCACCAGCTTTCAAAATATATAGAAATTACAAAGACAAGTGTGAAGAAGATTGGGATGGAGAGATATATCCTATCCAATTTCCAGTACATGCCCATGATTTTGATGATCAACCACCGCCACCTTTTATTGTTCTCGTTCAAGGACCTCCCAATGTAAGAATTTGCTATGATTTTGTGTGGTTTAGTCAGATTTTTTGTTTCAATTAAAATTGCTAATTGCTGTTCTAGGTTGGGAAGTCCTTGCTGATTAAATCTCTATTCAAGTATATTACTGGTATGGAACCTAAGGATGATACCCGAGGCCCCATCAACTTCATAACAGATGGTTCGTGCTCTAGTTAATATTACTGGTATATAATTTTTGGCTTTGCTTGCTAAAATCTTGTTTGTTTCTTTAGGCTACTGCAGAAGGCTACAGTTTGTGGAATGCCCTGATGATATTAATGCCATGATCGATGCGGCAAAATATGCTGATCTGGTATTGTTAATGGTTGATGCAAGTTATGGGTTTGAAGCGGTGGGTCACTTAGTTTTTTTATGTTTATGTATGTGTATAAAAGCATGGGATTTATTTTGATCATAATTGATTTTGTTGGTTTCAGGAAACATTCGAGTTTCTTAACCTTTTACAAGTGCATGGAGTTTCAAATGTTATGGGTGTTCTTACACATCTTGACAAGTTCGAAGATGAAAAAGAAATGAAGGGAATCATAGACCGTCTCCAGGATCATTTCAGAACTGAAATATGTCAACAAGCAACAGTATCGTACCTATCTGGACTTGAACATGACTTGTAAGTTTCTGTTGATCAGTAACGCAAAGTTGCTTCATGTAATTCGTGTGCCTATCTTGTAAACATTTACTCATTTGCTGATAGTGTTTTCCCTTACTTTGAATCTGGCGCACTCACCACCTTAGTTTCTTATCCACTGTATGGCAGGTACAAAGTGTGTGAAGTACAAAAGCTGGCAAATGACATAGTGATGCTCCAATTTAATTCCTCGTCATGGCCATGGAGAGCGGGAAGTCCTTATATGCTTGTAGACCGTTTTGAAGATGTTACTCCTCCAGAGGAACTGCATAAGGATGCAAATTGCAATAGAAATTTAAGTCTGTATGGTTATCTTCGAGGTTGTTGTCTTAAGGGCGGAGCTAAGGTACTTCCTTTAACTAGGTTAATGCGAGTTTCCAAATCGTAATATATTATTTTTGGGAGCTAGAGATTTCCTATTCTTGTTCTGTGATCTTGTCAGACAAGATTATGATTTTATTATTGAATTTTGCTGTCAATTTTTTAGCAAGACCATATCTGACAATTATATACGTTGCACATTTTTTAGCTTTCACATAAAACTTGTGTAGTAAAGAATCAAAGAATGAGGCACAAAAATTACAGTAAAACTTCCGTTTGTGGCGTTTGATGTTAGAAACTAACCCGAACTTCACTGCATGTGTTCCACTGTGTTGTTTCTGCTTTAGATTAGATTATCTACCTTGTAGTTTATTCTGTAGAGTTGGTTCTGTAAATGTTGGATGCTTAATATGTTCTTCTAGGTTATCATTTAGTTAAGCCTAAATTGACGGTTCCCGTATCTTCCAGGTTGTGTATAAAAGAATTAGCTAAGCCTAAAATTAAAATGACGGTTTCCCGTATCATTTGTGGAAAATCCAGGTTGTGTATAACAGAACTCTTGTACGGAAAACAGCTTACTCATTATTTTTAGTTCTTCTACCACAAACTTCACTTTCCCTTTTATCCACCAAATTGACTCATAGGTGTTTCGGTACAGGTGCATATTGCTGGTGTTGGTGATTTTCATTTAGCTGGTGTTAGATGCATAACTGATCCTGCCCCTTCGTCGTCTGAGTTGGAAAAGCAAAGTGATCTTGTTGAGCTAAACCACATGGAGCATGAGAGTTTCAGAGCAGGGACCTATTTAAGGTTGGACGTTCATAGCGTTCCTTTCAAGATGGTTGAAAATCTTGATCCTTGTCGTCCGATTCTCGTTGGAGGTATCAATCCTGAAGAAGAAAATGTTTGTGATATGCAGGTAATTATCCCTATTTTGTGTAGTTACTCTAATTATTATTTCACTGTTTTGAAAATTCTCACTCATTATCATATAGTCAAATACCACTTTTGATAACTTTCACTCATTATCATATAGTTAAATGAAATTGCCATTATCGGGTATTTGATTATGAGTTATTAGGAAGACATTTATACATGTTTTCTATCAACTGAACTGTCTCAGCTAGCCTTTTGATTTTGTATATGTGTTCTTGTTCCAGGCGAGACTTAAGCGACATAAGTGGCATATGAAACTGTTGAAGTCAGCAGACACAGTCACCGTGTCAGCTGGTTGGAGACGTTACCAGACCACACCTATTTATGCCACAGAAGTCCACCATGGACGGCATGAATTTCTCGATTTCAATGAGGAGCATGAGCACTGCCTTGCGATGTTTAGTGGCCCTGTTGCACCTCCCGGTACCAGAATTGCTGTTGTGCAGAGTAATAAGGTCTGCTGTATTCCACTTATACTTAATAATTATTTAATTTGTGTTGCAACTATGGTTTTAATACTCGTCTTGTCTTGCGCTTTGATACCCTTTTTTGCGCTTCCCCTCCAAAATGCCTAAAATCCGCTCTTATATAGGTTTCTTCCGTCATTTTATTTTTTTGGGATGTAAAGCCCAAAAACAGGCTTTGGCTTTGGTATAGCACTTTTTATAACTTTTTATTATCTCATTCAGCCACTTGTTTTAGACGTTTGTTCTTCCTTGTTCCTCTGTTTTCTTCTGTGATGTTCTTTGATAATGTCTAGCCAAGCTAATAAGCGTACCAAAGAGATTTACAAGTACCAAAGAGATTTAATTATGTTGAAAACTTCTAAGTTATTCATATAGATTTACAAGTATTTACTAATTTATATTATATTTCTAGCAAAGGAGCGGGTCATTAACGCTTGCCAGGAGAGCTTATCACTTTCACTATTAAATTGTGTGGGAGTACCAGAAATATTAACAATTTATTTATTGAGACTTTGTCTATTTTAGGATTTAAAATTTAAATGGATAGGAGTCCCGTTTAATTGTAGTATTGTATCTACCCTTATTGGATTTTTTTTTTTTTTTGCTGCTGCCATCTGTGGTATTTTGATGAACGCAACAATCATGTTACTTGATTTTTTTTTTTCCTTGGTAAATACAAGGATGCGAAGTGAAGGTACTGCTCAACTATTGTGGAATTGCTCATACCTTGTATTCTTATTGTTTGTGGGAATTTTTGCATTTTGAATCAGGACTTGTTTCGGATAGCAGCAAAGGCAGTCATTCTTGACCCTAAGCATCAACAACAACAACAACCGAGCCTTGACCCTAATCACCACTCAAAGATAATGAAGGACAGAAAGCAGAAAGGAAAACCCCAGAAAATCCTTTATGGGAGGACTGTTCTCCATAGAATCCTTAAGAGGAGGACTGCTCCTACGAAGTTTGAATCAGAGAACAGTGATGTTGCTGAATTTAAAGGTTCACCTATCTGGACTAGGAGTGGAATTCTGGGGAAGGTGAAAAAGGTGAAAAAAAGAAAGCGGATTGCTACTGCTCCTGTTAACGAAGATTTGCTCGGAAAGGTTATTTCCTAATCTGAACCAGATGGTTAAAGTTTACTGATTATATACAACTCCATGCCTATTTCTGACATCTCTTTGGTTCAAAATCCCAGGAAGACCCTGCTCCGAGACAGCGACGTCGTGTGGAGATTAGCGATGAGGCACCTTCCTCATATCCATGTTCAAGTTATTTTATGTTGCTCGGTAATAGCATGGATGAAGACAAAGCGAAGGAAACTGTGGTGATCATGTCGGAGGAAAAACGAGCAGAATTGGTCAAAAAACAGCAGACAGAGAAGTATGAGAGAGCAGAAGAGAAGTTCTTTGGTGGTGTTTATGTATTAACTTGTTAACGGTCTCAAGTTTAAAGAATGATTAACGAATTTAACAAGCTCTTACAAGTGAATATGGAACCATGGGATTTGATTTCTCAGTCTTGTCCTCTTAATTAAAGTTCCTTTCAGTTTGTCGTTGTATGTACAAGAGCACAGCAGGTTTAGTAATCAACATAAATTATAACCTCCTTATATAAATTGATATTTTCATATGTATTTAACTTTCTGTATGAATTCGTGTTCTGATTAACTACAAAAGTGTACAACGTGCATTTTCCATGTTGTTAGTTGCTGCTTGTTAAGTTGGATTTATTGCACCCTATAATGTATGTTACTAATTTCTGGTCTGCAAGTTAATCTAGATCTAGAGAAGAGGAGTACAACGGCATTCCAGGGTGGAGAAATTGCCTTTGAAATTAGCTAAATAAAGCTAGAAGGATTGTGCTGGCCTGACCTGACCGGACCATCCAGAATACATCACAGCCGCCTACAAAAAAGCCCTAAACTGAACCGCGTAAATCTATCCGTAAGACTTATGAATAGAGTAGTTTTCCACAACCTTCTTCTTCCGGCCTTTGTATCTAATTTATGTAGTGAAAGATCTAAGTTTGAATATCAACAGCAAACAGATTTGTTGTCAAGTTCTTCTTCATCAAGATTTGGAAACAAAAACAACTTGCCTATCACAATGATTTCTCCTCTCATAAAACTATCATTATGTCCAGATTCCTTCCCGTCGACTCTTTAGATCAGCCATCTCCTGTGAAAGAAGTTGGTTGTTATTAAACTTTTAGAAGGTTGTTGCCGTCTGCAGATCAGCCAACTGCAGTGAGATTTCAAAAGAGTAGATTGAGGAAAGAAAACATTGAGGATTCAGCTCGAGTATGTCTCTCTCATTTCTTCAAATCAGCCTTTTGTAACTAACAAGAGAAGTTACAAGTTTGAATGTTCACTAATAATGCTCATATTTTCTGACCCCATTACTCACAGATGATAGTAATTTCATTTGGATGTTTTCATCCATGCAGCTTGACGAAATCTGCAAAGAGTTAGCAGTTGGACCACAAATCTTTCTCTGGGCAAACCTGTTCACTTGCAATCTCCAATTTTTTCTCAAGATCATTTTTGGTTTTCCTTATTCCTTGCTATGTGGTACTCTTCCATGTACAGACGAGGGGTAACTATATTCTTTCATTGCTTTCCACGCTCTAAACGAGTCATTTTCCTCCAAGGGACCAGTACAACTCCCACATTCTGAAGCATCCTTATACTACACATGATCAGACATTTTGTAAGGTGAAAACGCATTTTGCTTTACTGAAGTTGAGACATCCACAGCATTACGATCCAAACCTATATCTCCAGTGATGGCAACACATTTTGTAATCAGCAGTGGAGTAGTCAGCTATTTTGGCTTCTCACTGTTGATAAAGCTTGTGATGCATCACGCACCACCGCAGGAGGTTCTATTAACTTTTCAGAAGTCTCTCTAACTATGTCCAAGTGCACCTGCTCCTTATTGGTTTCTTTGCTTACGAAAGATTCTGAAAGATGTGCTTCAATACCTGCACAATGTGGGTAATATACTTTGAGGCGCAATACTAATTAGAGTGCATCGTATTCCTAGATTATTTCAGTACAAGTTATAACCACACAAAGGGAAAAGAAAAAAAGGAAATTATTCTCCAGCGTTTAATACTCAAAAGTGGCCGTGCTCAAATTTTAGCGTGATGTGCTGTGTGGTGCTCCTGCTGGTTCAGTCCAATTTACACCTCTAGTGTTTTAAGCATCTGAGATTGATTCGCATGGGAATGTTTGGTATCTCATAACGAGTAATCTTCTCTGGAAACTGCAAGGGGAGGACACACAACCTTCATATGAAATTTGTAATGTAATTAAAAGAATGTCAATGTAATCAACCCAAATTTCTTTAAAACTCAGCAACTTAGCTTAAAATCTTTGACACTGACCTTAAATTTCTTACGTAATTGAAAATTGCCACACTACCACGTGACGAGAAATTCGCTGTAAAAGTTAATAGTGTTAAAAATTAATTTGTGGGAACGAAATGCATGTTATTAGGAATCCATTGTGGTAATCTATAATCTGTGAAATCCTTGGTGATGATCCTAAAATAACATAATGATCATTTAAGATAAGCCTTATGGCTCAGAATTTTAATGAGTTGTGTCCCAAATTTTTTTGAATAAAATGTTCATTTTTTTGTAACCTTCCATTGTATGGGCCGTGCCCATATGTGCCGATTGTATCTGCTCCAAATTAATTTGAGTAAAGAGTGACAACATTGGGCCATTATTTATCAGACACCATTCAACTTGAACCATTTCTTTTTTCCGTACATATCTCCCACTCTTTTCAATTTCTTGATCTCTGAAGCATGAAGTCAACGCAGATGTCCACATCAAAAAAGTCCTTCGGATTCGTATATTCATGGTTAACCACCACTTTCTACGAAATAAGCTTACCTGATCGTGATCACTTGTCTCTGAGACGTGAACTCCATACCCCATTTCTTTTTGCTTATTCACTTTGAGTTTTAAACCTATAATTAAAACTCATCACACGACATGCATAAATAATCTTCATAACACAAGAAAAATTAAAACTGAAGTATCCTTTGATTCAATCATTTTGAATCATCATCATGAGATTGTTTATGAAACCTTCGTGTGGTTGCTCTTTGAAATCCAAGCTCGCTAAAAGACCTTCATCCGTATCATGTTGCTCTATCAAATCCAAGCTCATTACACGACATTCATTCTCATGCGGTACTCACAGTTTGAAAACCACCCCTACTTTCAAGAAACAAAGCAGTGGGAAAAAGCTCTTCAAACGTTTCAGAATCAAGAAACGTCTATCCGTAAGACGACCTAGATTTGGTCGAAATCGACCCCGTGTTTCTAACAGGAGGAACCCGATCCGAAAATTCTTTGCACTTTTCCGACGTAAAAATCGTCCACCCGTACCTGCCACTGTTAGGAAACGCACCAATGGTAAGAAGTTCCGATTACTTTCAGTCGTACTTTGCAGGCGTCGTAAATCCTCACCTACGCATCATCACCAGACGACGTCGGAGGAGGAGAGCGACGAAGTGGGAGAGCTACGGAGTGGAACTTGTGGGACTGGAGAAAATGATAGGACGTTATTCCCTTCGCCATTGACACCAGCTTACGTGAGACATAGTGGCGTAAACAAAAGAGACGTTATGGGCAGTGGTAGTAGTTCCAGCGACGTCGACGGTGCTTGTAGGAGTTTCGAGAGTCATTTGGTGGAGATGATTATAGAGGAAGGAAAAATGTGTGATCTAATAGATGTCGAAGAACTTCTATATTGCTGGAACAATTTGGAAAACCCTGTTTTTATTGGTTTGGTTTCAAGATTTTATGGTGAGTTGTGCAAGGACTTGTTTTCAAATGATGATCAAGACGAAGAGGAAGAGGATCAAGAACAGAATACTAGCACCATTCCAGACTTTAATTCCTCTTGTAATCAGTAGTATTCAAATGAACCAATCCGATGGTTGTGATTCATTGTTTTAAGAGTGTTTGTAATTGAATTTTTCAAGTTTGTTTAATACTTATAAGAAAAGATAATTGTTTGTGCCCCATTAATTTGAGCAGACGGACGACTCTTCTGCCATTTAATCTGTGGAATCTCAGCCGTGCTGGCCAAGCTGGAATGACATAAACGGAGTTAAATCACTTCCTTAATTGTGATCCTTCCATTTTTTGTATATTCTACAACGCACACTAGTTCATGGCGCGTCTTTGTTATTATCCCCATATAGCGATATTCTTTTTTGTGTTTTGTCATGTTTTTTTATGGAAATTTATACCATCAGAAAGGAAGTCCATACACAAGAGGCTTATATAAACAGTTTATGATCCACGAATCTTGTCCATCAACCTGTCGAGTGTTTTATTGGTTAGTTAATAATAATGTCGAAATCTATTGTCTTTGCATGTTGGCTTCTCAGATTAACTTTTCTCATCAATGAAGATTTTGTTGGAGGAAGAGCGATTCCGAATGCTATGAACAATGCAATAGTCAGAACCATTCAGGTGAAGTATATATATGTTGTCCTTAGATGTACTAATTAAAGTCCAATTAATCTCATGTATCAGAAAGTTTTCATTAATTTTTATGCGGTAATTGAGCACTTTGATTTTTATCCTGTAGGTTTCAACTGATGAGATCATTGATTGTTATGATCAATGATCCTAATAGTATACTTACTGTTGTTTACATACTTCTCCTAATAGTATACGTTTAAAATATTATTTTATATTAATTATTGTCATCAAACAGATGACACCAGGTTCGTACCCAGAAGGATTAGCGTCAGATAGTTTAGGGATGCTTCAACTTGCATAAACTTGACGTAAGTATGGATCATATCCCGACAAAACAATCCCTATTCGGACAAAACAAAACACACCCATACCTTTGGGTAATCATAATACTCCAAGATTGTCATCGTATGCTAGTCATGTTATATCAGAAAAAGACGGCATGGGGGAGGGCCATGAGGTATGTATAATCCTGTCATTGTTCTTTAGTACACATAGATGTGATCAATTTTTATACCTCGTTATCGGCCTTAATCCAAAATAAACTTATATTGATGGTTTGGCAGGACAAAAATACTTGAAATCGGTGGGTACAATTATAAGGTACTCCAGTCTGTTACTACCCTAATTCTCTCTTTAAGGAATTATCAAAGACGGCAACAAATGTCGTTTGGGGGGAGAAATTCTTAATTTAAAAAAACGTGGACAACATGTTTCGACACAAATGGGTAACGGTCATTTTTCTTCTGAAGGTGGTCTGAAAACATCGAGCTATTTTAACTGGGTTCAGGAAGTAGATGAAAATAATATGGCCAAAGATCCTATTGGTTATATCCCCAGAATTACGGATCCCAACTGCGAAGATTTGAAGATTGACAACCGCAATCATGAAACAAATGGTTTCGGTTTTTACTGTGGAGGTCCCGGCTATTATGATAGTGTCGATGAATTAGCTAGGATCCAAAAAATATTGCTTTCTTTTTGTTAATACTATATTTCTTTCATGTTTATTGTGGTTTTTCAAAGTCTAAGATGTAGTGCATGAGCTAAGGACAACAAAAGCTCCTCCTAGCACTGCTTTTTTTTAGTTATTCGTATTCAGAAAACGATGTAGGACATCTATCTGTTTTCAATGTATCAACTTTTCCAGTTGATCCAATTGGTCTGTATCAACAATGATAGTTGATCCTCTTTCGCTGTGTCAACTATTACAGTTGATCCGTAGCATCTACTTTGATTTACTTGTTTATCAAGTCTAGAATTTCTTCTTTTAGAGTTTTCTTCTTTCTTCTTTTAGAGTTTTACTATTTTTAGGTTCTTGTTCATGCCTTTATAAACAAGCTTATTTCGATCTTGTAAGATATAATATTATTACCAAGTGAATCAAAACAACTCTTTTCAGAACTATCTATCTTTCTCATCTTTAAACCCTATTATTCTTCTGTTTTCTCATCATTTTATTCTCTTCTCATCACCTGCAATCTCTGTATTTCTTTCTTCTTAGACGTAGTACACTAGTTGGTATCAGTTACAGCGTTTTTAGATTAATCTAAGAAACAGATCCTTACACAGCTTCCGCAACACACTCTAAAACCTATATGTTTTTTTCCATGGTTGATCAACCACTTACAAAACCTGATCTTGATGAGATTAGAACTTCCTTAAAAACTCATGAAACAAACATCACAACTCTTTCGGGTGATTTCGAAAAGAAACTGGTAATACGCGACGATTTAATACTCAAACTATGGAAACGTGTTGGTTTTGATGACAAAGATATGCCTAAATTAGTTGATGATACAGGAGAAGGAGAAAAGAAACCCGAAGGAAAAGAATATGATGACACAAAAAATGGTTCTTTTGTTCGGAATACTTATATTCCTAAGAATGTCTCACATCATCTTCTAAACAAAGAGCCATTAGAAGGTTTTCTTAACAAAAAACATGTTACTGTGCATATACACAATAATGAAGATAATGCAAACGAAGAAATTGAAGCACAAAAATGGATAGACGATAGCAGATTAAAGTCTAGTCTGAATCCTTAGAGCGTCCATAATGGGCGACCAAAACTATAAATTTGGTCATAAAACTAATCACAGTGGAATGGAGCAAAGAGTAAAATGCGGACTAAAACAAAATTTCAGAGTATATTTGGTCTGAAATGCGGACCAAAACTATATTTGGTCGAGCGGAAGTTAAATGTGCATTCCATACCAGGCGCATGTATAATAGCCATTTGGAGTGAGACGAATGTATAATATCTGCACGCTAGTGAGGCGAAGCTTTAAGATTCGTTTGAATGAGGCGAAGATATTAACTACGTCTGACGGGGCGTAAATATAAAGTGCGTCCCATGTGAGGCGAACATTTAAAGTTCGCTTGAATATTAATTAACTTTGAAATTTTTATGCATATGGCCTGCCTACTCTCCAGTTCCAATATTGCTCATTACTGTTTATGTACATCAAGTGCCTTTCCACAACAAAGGTTATATTGCACTTTGATGAATTTTGAGATAGAAAATCCGGTGGATGATGCGTGTCAAACTATCTCGGCTCATTAGATTTTTTGTAGTGTTAACTCTAGGACCCCGGACGAATTAACTTAGAATAAATCTTATTGGTGTCAAATTTCGGCCAAACCATAAATATCGAATTAATTCCACATCATCTGTGCCTGTGACTTGAGCGTACTTTATAACTTCGCCCGACACCAGACACACATTAAATCTCCGTCCCATACCAGGCGTTAATAATATGTACGCCCAACTCAAACGTAATTTATACATCCACCCGAGTGTCAGACGGAGATTATATATGTGCTTGTATTCAGCACCACGGACTAAACTCAAATTTGGTCATTTTTTTTTCGGTCTTTGGTCTTTGTTTTTGATCGCACCATTGCAGTTGCTCTTATGTAACTCTACCAGAATATAAATTGAAGGATGATATACCTAACTTTCACGGTGGATTAAAAATCGAAAACTTACTAGATTGGTTTTATGAAGTAGATTCTTTTTTTAACTTCATGGACGTCCCTGAATCTTTTAAAGTAAAACTGGTAGCTTATAACACTAGTACAATAAGGGGTTTTAGTCACGGTTGACCTTGTCACGTTTTTATGTAAATACGTGACCAAAATTAAATTAGTCTCAGGGATATAAAATTGCGGGACTATTCACTATATCTTTAGTCCCGGCATTAATTTTAGCTGAGACACTAGATTCCTATTATTTAATAGACTCGGTTTTGGCCAAGTCCTAATACGTGTTTATCTATCTCTAGAGACGTGTCTTCACTTTGATATATGATTCTGGATTTTGGATCTTGGTTTCGATATGACCGAAGTTCAAAATCAGAGAGAGGGAGGAGATAAGGTTTTAGCCTCGAAGAACAGCTGCCGTTTCTAAAACCTAAGTCCTAGAGTTTATGTTTCCAACAATTCGAAAACAAAATTCATTCTCCATTGTTATCAATCTCTATTTATCCATTCAGCTAATTCTACCGAAGATTTTATTGATCGATGAGGTCTCACGGAGATTTTTTATTGGACACGGCTTACATTCAATCATGTTTGATGCAACTGCTTAATACCCGCGCCTACGATATACCCATTACAAATTTACCGCCAATTTTGGTTTCCCACGATCAACACTACTCCACTCCCTATTTTCTCTCCATTATTTCCTTGTTTGAAAACGCAGCAGTGTTGAAGGGATTACATGAAGCCAACTGCAAGTTGTTTTCTCTATCTGATGTTAATCAAGCAAAATCCTTCCATTCCCCTGTAACTAATATATTAAAAGGTGAAAGCGTCAACAGCTGATTACAAGGTATTCTCCTCCTAAAATCAAAGCATTCTCTTATATTTTTTTGGGGTCATTCTCCGAATTCGGTATCTTATACTACTCTGATCAATGGGCTGGTGAATTGGGTATTACATACAAGGTGCTTGATGAAATGTCAAATAATGGGATACTGCCTGATTCTCACACTTGCAGTATATTTTAGAAAGAAAAGATTAAGTGTTGTCTTTACCTTTGGTTTTGCATTTCTTTATTTGTTGTCTTTTATATTTATTGCGTCATCTCTTTCCTTATAGTTGTTTTTATAGGATTTGAATAAGTTAACTAAGGGGCTAGTGATATCAGGTGTTAGGGAGACCTCTGCATCGGCCACAATTAAAGAAGAAAAGGAAGATTTAAATGGCTTGAATGGTTATGATATTTGGTATAGTGAAAGCGCTTCATTTAGCAAATACTAGTCGGTCTCTCATTAGTTAACCACATTTTTTCATGCTAAAATCGAATAGAAATCTATTTTCATTAGTAATAGCAAATACTTCATTAGTAATAGCAAATACTAGCCGATCTCTCATTAGTAATAGCACCTTGGATATGTTTGTAATTTTTCGTTATTGTCTTTACTAGTAATCTCGAACTTCAGATATTATCTGTTCTTGGATATGTTTGTAATTTTTTGCTCCTAGCAGCGTATATATTATCTTTTCTTGCAGCTCATTTCATGGATACTTCAGACATAGAGTCTGATGGCGGGCTTCAAGAGTATTCAGATTCCCACAGCGAACAGCAGTCAGATTCCCACAGCGAACAATCAGGTTTGTTGTTTAAGTGTTTTCTTGCAGTATACATGGTTGATTCGACCAAAAATTTTTGACAATATAAAGATCCTTAAGGTTGTACCGCGCCAAACACTTATCAATTCGTTTTTCTTTTCGTTTTTTTTATCTCAAGTTTCAAGTGAAGATAACGTGGATGCAAATAAAGGAAAGCGGGGTAAGACAAGATTACCAAAGCTTTTAAGGGATACTAATGGTGAAAGGCGGACTGTTACTTATGATGAAGCCAACCAAGCAACCGGTAAAAATGGTTGCTTGCTCTCAAGTTACATAGGCAGCGAAGTTGGTCCAAGTCTTGGACTGAAGTATACCTGTTGGAAAGAAGTTCCACCTGTAGTGAAGAAAAAGTTATGGGAGGACGTAACGGTATGTATTAATTAATGAAATGCCCAATGTTAAAATCCCTACCAATGTTTTATATATATATATATATATATCACTTAGTCGATGTTTATTTACCTCCAGTTTAAGTTTGATCTCGACGAATCAAAGAGGAAAGATGTATTGAGACAATTTTCTGACTTGTGGCGAGGATGGAGGAAACCAACTGCTGCAAAGCATGTTACCCCATTCGAAAAAAGACGAAAAAAGCTTAAGAATGTTCCTTCAGATTTAAGAGGTTTTGTAGAACAAGAAGAATGGAAAGAGTTTGTAAAACGGAGATTGAGCGACAAAGGCAAGGTATGTCAATTGAGCTAAACAAGATTGGGTCGAGAATTATTTTGTTACTATATAGAGCTAATACATTTTTAATTTTCAGGAGTTGTCTGAAATTGGCAAAACGGTACAAGCTCACCACAAATATCCGCATAGGATGGGACGAAGGACCTATGCTGGATTAAAGGACAAACTGGTTTGCATTCATAAGTTTTTTTTTGTTTTTTTTTTTAATTTGTGAAGTTAAATGTTGAAATTAATTGCTGAGAGAGCTCGTGTATACATTCTCATTTTTTTTCCATCTGTTTTTTACTTGAGTTCGCTATCTGCTTCCAAAGTTTCTAACTTCAATTTTGTTGTGTTCTGTCAACATAAGCTTTTAGATGAAATATAGTGTTATACAACATAAGCATCATACTGATATTAATGTATTTGCTGTACAGAAAAGAGAAGGAAAGTGGACAAGTGATTCACCCCCTCCACGAGAATTATTATGGATACTTGCACGCCAAAATGAAAATGGGGAGTATAAGACTGATGAGATTGGTGAAGTTGCTCAAATTGTAAGATAGACAACTTCAATTTAATTATACACAAGTTCTATTTTAAAATAAGTAGATATCCAGTTTAACTCTTTATGTGTGCAAAATTTTTTGTAACAGGATGACTGCTCGAAAAAGATCAAAGAGGGTACAATTGTCTGTGAAGGTAAGACAGATGCCCTTGTAAAGATTTTGGGTGAAGAACATGGTGGAAGAGTAAGGGCTGCAGGTACAAGAGTGACCCATAGTCAGTATTTTGACACTCCTCGACAGCGTGGATCATCAAATAAAGATAATCTGAATAAAATCAGAGAACTGGAAGAGCAACTAAGAGTGAAAGATGTACAAGCAAGAATAAGTGAAGAGAACTTGAGAAAAGAATTCCAACAACAATTGGAGGAACAGTCACTAGACACAGAGAGAAAATTGCAGAAACAATTCCTTCAGTTCAAAGAATTATTGGGCAAATCCCAATATGATACGATTCAGCCACCTATGATGTCCTCAGAAAATGTCCCTGCCTTAGTGAGTTGTTTTTTTAGTTTATTGGGTTAATCTGGTTTGATCGTTTTTGAACACCTTAATGGAAATGGCATTGCAAATTTTTCAGGGTGCTGAGGATAAGGACTTAGCTGAAACTTGGGGGGAAGCTGTTCACGATCCGAAAGGAAAGGCCCAAAATATTCGGGTTTGTCAAAATTTGAACTTTAGACATATACTTATTGTTCTTGTGTACGAGTACCTTTGTCGTAATCGAGTTGCAGTAACCAATCAGGATATATTGAGAATGATAAAAAAAATTTCGTTGGATATCAATTTTTTAGAGACATAATGGGGCCAAAAGCTCTAAACTGGATGCTAGAAAGACGTCTCAAGAATTGAACAGTACATCTATCCCGGCCTCTCTTAAAGCGCCCGCCCAAGTGAGTGTTTTATTCGTTCATTTTCTACATTTTTTATCCTCAAATGTTTGGAATCTTGTACCTAATTATGATATGGTGATAAATCATAGTTTATTTTGTTGATCCTGATTTTGTTACTCATTTAATTTATCTAGGTACCTAATTCGATGCTGTCCTCAAAAAAAGTGGTTGCACAGGTGAGTTGTTTAATTTGTTAGAAATCAAACCAGATTAATTGATTATGCAGGACATTCATATGTTATTATATGACGTCTGCAGCCACCAACAGGACCACCTCATCCGCCTTCTAACAGGGTAAGTTTCTTAATCTAAAACCCCTACTAATGGCGTTCTCATCTGAAACTAGATAACTCCAAATATAATTTTATATTTGTCATGTAGAGCCATCCGTGTGAATTGTACGACAAAATCAGCAGGGTTGTTGCGCTGGGACATGTTATTCACAGCGACTCAAAAATGATTCATGGAAAAAAAATGCGTGATGATTGTTTGCGTGTGTCGGTGGATTTTGTGGAGATAAAAACTGCAATACTTCCATATCCATTGGTGATATTGTTACTGTGTATGATGCCCGTGAAAGTGTTGTTCAATGGCCAAAACACTTGGTGGTCCTTGTCGGAAATGTATTTTAATCTCTATTTTTTTCAATTATGAAATCATTTACAGCGTAGTTTAATATCTCTTTTAGGTGTTGGTCGTCTTGTACTTGAACTTTTTTATTGCAGGGGCGAACGAGATTGGATGCATTTGATGAATTTGTTAAGAGAGCAAAAGAAGTGTTCAGAAGCAGGGCTGCGATCAAAGTTGAGTTGCATCGCGATGTGTTTGGTCAAACTGTAGATGTGCCTATACATATGGCACTAGAAGATATTGAGTTTGTTTGCACGTCTCAGAAACTTACGAACAATGCTATAGTCTTATTCATCCGGTAAGTCTCTGTTGATTGTTGCTTTCATAAATAATTACTTCTTTTTGACTAGCTAATGGTATGCTATTGGAACTCGTGTTTTTATTTGTTCCTAGATTTTTGTATGAAAAATTGGATGGCGATGCACGCAAAACCAAGTTCGGATTTATGAATCCAGCGGCAGTTCACTTTTCAGTCAATAAAACAGAACTCGTGAAAAGTGTATTAAATAGACTGAAAGATTCAGTGCCGAGTCGAAAATACATATTTATTCCTTGTAATACAGGGTAAGCGGAAGATGCATTGCATTATTCATCTCGAATTTAGATATATTTTTTTCTTCAGAATTTAACCTTAATTTGCATATCAAGTAAAAAAACTATTAGAGTTAGGGTATCCTTGTTTTTTTTTTTGAAGCATAGTTAAGGTATTCTTTGATATCATCTGGTGTTGCTGACATTGCTTTTGCATACTTGCATATACTAACTTATTCTCTGTTCACTTTGTAGAATTCATTGGGTACTAATTGTATTTTTCGATGGGGTATTTTATTACTTAAATTCGTTGGATGAGAAGTGTAGATACAAACTAGAGGAGCAAATGAGCACGTAAGTTGATTTTGGGTTTGAACTTTTTTGTATGCATAGAAAAAAATGCTTAAACTCATGGCACTTCCATTGAACGATTTGTGAAACTAGTATCCAGTTTTTAATAAATATATCTCTTTGTTCTTCACCAGTGTTTCAAAAGCTTTAAGAAAATTAGGTGTCAAGCGATCTGAAGAGAAAGTATTCTGGGTGGACGTGAAGGTAAGAAAAAGAAACTTAAGATTAATACCATTATTTTACCATTATTTTGTTAACTCTTAAAGAGTATGTTTCAAATACGTAGAATTGATACATGCAGCACAACCCTAAACAAAAAGGAGATTGGGAGTGTGGATTTTTTGTGATGCTATATATGAAGCACATTATAGAAAGTTATGACACTTCAATGAGGAACCCTAAGGAGGTAGTGATTCAACTTCTTCATGCAGCTCAATATGTTTCCACGATGTGATACTAAAAATGTTTTTAACAGAGCTTACATGTGTTTGAACTCTTTGACTGCAGATGTTTAAGTCGGGGATGAACTATGGTACGACAGAAATTGATGAAATCAAAAGGGAGTGGATGGATTATATTTCACCAATTCTTGAGAAGTATGAGAAAACAATTTGATGTTTTTCACCAATTCTTAAGAAGTATTGAGAAAAAAATTGTTGTTTAGTTTGAATTAATTAATTTAATGACGTTTTAAATACTGTCTTCCCTAGCTCCTTATTTTAGTTTGAACTTTAAAGGATTGGTGCAGCTATGATGCAAATGGTGTTCCTAAGTCTTAACTGTCTGATATTGTGTTCATTTTTCTTCTCTCTTCTTTTTGTTTTAATTTTAATCTAAATTTATAATGCAAATGGTGCTCATAATTCATTTTGAATAGGATATCCTTCACTGCGCATGAGAGAAACTTTAAAAGGGGGATCTGTGTGAAGGAAAACTTAACAGGTTTCCGTGATTACTTAAACCAAAGATAGATTCTGACAACATGTGTTTCGATCACATGTGAGGCATGTACTAATTGAGTGAGAATATTTTTGGTCAAAGTGCTCAATTTTGGGAGCATGGAATTGAGTGTGAGTTATTGCTAAATGGCAAAACAAAATAAAGATAAGACTTTTTAGATAATTAACATATTTCAATACATACAAATCAAAATAGGGATTACATGTTCGCTTACAAGAATAACAAAAACATCAAAATGCAAGATAATTAAGACCCTAATACAAATAAGACATCTATAAGTATATCGCGAAGAGAAAGAACAATAAACCGTAATGATATCCAATTTCTTTTTATGTATAAGGGAGAGATGATGTTATGTTCTCAAGTAAATTTTGACCATTTAATCTGATTATATTCTTCTTCGATAAGAGATGCTCCTAAAATAAAGGAGTAGTTTTCGAATAAACTTGTCGATCCACACGAACGCAGATGCCGATAGAAAACGACGTCATAATGAATCGTCGATGTTTTTATTCGAGAATAGCAAGCCATGAACCAACCATTAAAATTTGAAAAACTCTCCCCATAACGACGAAGAAAATCGCCCCAAAACGGCGAAGAAATATGTCAAAAACACGAAAAGTGATGTAAACATCTTATTCAGTTACCTACTACTACCAAAAACTTGAAAAGACAAAGAATCTTTGCTCAAATCTAGCCCAAAGGGAACAAATTTGTGCAAAACGGTTCTAGGGTTGTTTTTTATAAAGGGAAGAGAAAGAGAGAAAAGAGAAAAAAATCTCAAGGTCTTATTAACACCTTTTATTTAAATTTAGAGACAAAAGATGATTTAGATTTTAGACTGAAGACACAGGGTTATGAAGAAAGTCTAGATCAGACTTTCTACTTTACCCCCACTTAGTCATGTCATTGTTCTATATGACCTTCATCCTTGCATTGGATATGAAAATTTGGTGAAAAAGATATTAAATCCTATATGTCATGCTTTTTTAAAACCTTGGCCCATTGCATTGGAGATTCTCTAGCTAAGTTTATTTTTTGGGTTATATTGTCCAAGTTTTGAATCACTTGATGACTTTCGAATAACCATATCTCCGGTCAAGTGAGAGGTTTCATGTCACAATGTTGTATTTCAAATGTAGGTTTCGGGTTATGAGGAAATGCTTGAGATAGAAAGTGGATTTCGGGTCACATTACTTAAAATTTGTATTGCATGGATGATTATGGGTCACAAGTTTCGAGTCTGTGATAGGTTTCAAAGGACTTATTCCTTCTTCTTTTTTGGTGAGAAAGTTACCTTAGATTTAACGAAGCGGAGGGTTCATTAAGGGTTCATTAAGACTTCTTTCAGTTAATGGTTCCTTCCTAACAAGGCTATCCAAAAATAAGGAAAGGAGATCCAAATATCCTTGACATAGTATTTTCTAGCCCGACGTGTAAGTCGGTCTGCTAGATTGTTTTTTAACAAGCCTTATAGTAATACACACAATTTTAAAAGAATGACAACTAGAAAGATTACATCATACTTTAACTTCCAAATGAACCACATAACAATAGCACATATACTTGGCCAACTAATAACAAAAGGGGATATGCCAAGGGTATGATCATGCCAGTAAAGAAATAACTCATCAATCTAATCTAGATCAGTAGTAACTAGATGTTGCAGAGAAACCCCAAACCAAATATGAGATGCAATGGGACACTTAACTAATAAATAAATGCATAACAAACTCTTCCTCATTTTAGCATAAAGGACATTTATCATCCATGTAAGGCTTATAGAACTTAAGAAAGGAATTAACAGACCGCATCGAGCAAAGATTTTCCACATGAAGAACTTTATTTTCGGAAGACAATCAATTGACCAAACTTTCCATATAAAACAAGCACTTCCAAAGTACTATTCTCATTCATATAAATCCTGTAAGCTGATTTAATCTCATTTTTCTCTTCCTGATATACAAACTTCCTGATTTATTTCAATTTTGATCCAAATCTATCGGAATTGATCTGATTTATTCAGATCTTCCAGATTGATCGGGTACAACCATTAGTTACTAGTATTATTAAATAAATCATCGTTTTCTCAAACGATCTTAGGGTGTAAATATGATTATGATATGTATTTTTTTAAAAGCGGCCATGATTCTATGATTTTCTGAAGGTACATGGCTAACAAGAAGTGATCGTGATAGCGATGATTTGGGGATACTATTCCCTTCTGGGACACTTTACTCTTAAAGAATAAGAAAAATTAAATAGGAATATTATTCTCCTCCGAGAAATTTTAATCTTAATGTAGAAGACCAAATTCAAATGGCAGGAATTTATTTCAATGCCATATTTCAAATACCAGTTTCATCTATAAAACAAGATATATGTAAATTTTTATTGTTCCCATCTTTGAAGTATTTGGAATTGATGTATTCAATTTTGACATATTAATGAAATCAAGAGGTTTCCTTCCCCCATTTTTAGTATGAGGCTACATTATTTTATCTCTTTGACTAAGATTCACCCTAATCGACCGAATTCTAATAACTTCTTTTGAAGTCAATGATGAGTTTGGATGTAGAATTTTAAAGGTGGAATTTATGAGTCTAGGGGATTTGGTGCAATAAAAGCGTGAACTAAGGTTTTTTAAACTCAATTCCGTGGAATTCCATGGAAAGTCTTTCCTTGCCTCCTCCGGGAAACTGATTTCATGGAAACACTTTCCATGGAATTGTTTCCTTTCTCTGTTATCAAACACATCTATAAATTCTAGGAATTTTTATTGAGTTACCAAACACACAAAAATTTACATGAATCCAAAATTTATAATCCCATAGGATTATTAATTCCTAGAAACAGTGAATTCTGAAAACAAAACCATAAATTTATTGTTGTTTGGAGACCTTCTTTACTCTTCAACCAATATTTATGCCTTAATATTTTGGATTACAAGTGGGATTTTGTGCATGGTGTGAGAATTTTTATTTTTGCCAAAATGTCCCATGAAATACTTATACACGTGCTTGTTCTACTGTAAACTGCATAGTACTTATATTCTCTTTCCATTTATTTTATTTTATTACTTTTATTAGGAGAGAATTCATCGTGGTGATTAATGTATTCTCAATCCTCCCCGTTATACCCTGTAATGGCGGAATCGAATAATCTAGAAGGAACCTCCCCCAGTTTCCCCACTAATTTTAGTTTAACTTAATATTCGTTTCCTATTTCTTCATCTTAGAAACATCCTGTTTCGAGTACTGGAATTACTCGAATTCGTATGGTGATAGTATTGGGGTTTTTTAATTTTACAGTGAAATCGTCTCCATTGTAACTTCCGTCAACAAGGTAATCTCTAAATCTTCAATCTAACTCATCTTTTCTTTTAGATCTGACTTATTTCTAACCCTTTATTAGATTTACTTTTCTTAAGTTTTAAATTTGAGTTTTTGGTTATCTAATTTTGTGTTTTTGTTTACTCATTGTTAGGGTTTTCCTACTTTATTGTAGGGTCGTGAATCCCCTTAAATGTGCTTGAGAAGAAGAGGCATAAGCTCTTAATCATTCCCCTAACTCATCATTTTTTTAAGGTATGCGTTCATAACTTGTTTTTTTTTTCTAGCAAAATGTTGAAATTTATTGCTGAGAGAGCTTGTGAATACATGATTCTCATTTTTTTTTTCTGTTTTTACTAGAGATTGGTATCTCCTTCAGAAATTTCTAACTTCAGTTTTGTTTTTTTCTCTGTTGATATAAGATTTTAGATGAAACATAGTATTATTCAACATAAGCATCATACTGATATTAATGTATTTGTTGTTCAGAAAAGGGAAAGAAAGAAAACAGGTGATGCACCCCCTCCACGAGAATTAAAATTGGGATACTTGCACGCCAAAATGAAAATTGGGAATATAAAACCGATGAAATTCGTGTTTGTACAAAGTAAGTAGTTATCCTAATTTGTAATGTGTGCAAAATTTTGGTTTTGTGACAGGATGACTGCTCAAAACAGATCAAAGAGGGTACAATTGTCTGTGAAGCTAATACAGATGCCCTTGTAAATATTTTGGGTGCAGAACGTCCTGGAGAGTAAGGACCGCAGGTAGAAAAGTGACCCAAAGTTTGCTTTACTTTTCTAAAATTTTAATATTTGTGATTTTGTTTATCTAATTTGGGTTTTGTTTTGGTGATTGTTAGGGTTTTGTCCTACAACATTCATTTACACAGAATCTACGAGAATAAACTTGATAAGAAGGGGCATTAGCTCAAGCATTCAGAATGGACAAAATTTGGATGAGAATGGATAGATTATCACCCGAATACAGAGCAGGAGTTAACGATTTTATCAAAGTTGCTACTCAAGATGCACGGAGAAGGAAACTAAAGAAAATCTTTTGTCCATGTGAAATATGTGTTAACCATTGTCGTAAAACTGAAAGCGAAGTAAGATATGATTTGTTCCGCTATGGTATTGACCAGAGCTATACTTGTTGGACTAAACATGGAGAGAATCTTCATGCTCCTCATGCTAGTAGCTGTACTGTTAATTTTGAAACTCATACTTCTACAGAACATGAGTTTGAAGAGGGGCCATTGGGTGATATTCCAGACAGTACTATAGATGATGCTCCAGATTATGTTGCAGAGGCAACAAAGATGGTCGACGCGATACTAGAGGACTTTCCAGGTGATCGTAGAAAGTTTGAGAAGTTAATAGAGGATGCTAAGAAGCCTTTATTTCCAGGAGACTCGAAACTTACCAAGCTGTCGGCAATAATCAAGCTGTACAACTTGAAAGCGAAGCATGGAGTATCAGACAAGTTTTTTGGTGAGCTTTTAGATTTGTTGAAGAACGAGATTCCTGATGGTAATGAAATTCCTTCTTCTACATATGAAGCTAAGAAATCCATTAATCCGTTAGGGTTGAACTATGTGAAGATACATGTATGTCCTAATGATTGCATACTATATAGGAAAGATCATGAAAAGAAAGAAGTATGCCCAACATGTGGGGAATCAAGATGGAAAAAGGATAAGATAACATTGAAGGAGTGCAAGGGGGTGCCTGTAAAGGTTTTGTGGTATTTCCCGATCATTCCACGACTGAAACGTTTATTTTTGGTGAAGTACATAGCAAGAAAATTGATATGGCATGATCGTGATAGAAACAAAGATGGGTTGCTGCGTCATCCAGCAGATGCTGAAGCATGGAAGGCGATTGATGAAAGATACCCTGATTTTGCTGAGGATCCTAGAAATATTCGCTTAGGAGTGTCAGCTGATGGAGTGAATCCATTTCGTGGTAAGAAGAAAAGTTATAGTTGCTGGCCTATCCTAACAGTGGTTTACAACCTTCCCCCATCGTTATGCATGAAGAGAAAATTCATGATGCTTACAATGTTAATTCAAGGACCAAAAGAACCAGGCAATGACATCGACGTTTTTTTAGCTCCGTTTATTGATGATCTGAAATTATTGTTTGATGAAGGGGTCGAAGCGTATGATGCCTACAAACAAGAAAGGTTCA
This sequence comes from Papaver somniferum, assembly GCF_003573695.1. Lineage (NCBI taxonomy): Eukaryota > Viridiplantae > Streptophyta > Magnoliopsida > Ranunculales > Papaveraceae > Papaver > Papaver somniferum. Next base: position 160,710,625 of record NC_039360.1, on the reverse strand, counting down.
CATTAAGGGCTGTAGTTTTGTGGACAATAAGTGACTATCCTGCACTCGGCAATTTGAGTGGCTGTACTGTTGGTGGATATGATGCTTGTGCAACATGTGGTGTGAATACACACTCCACATGGCTTAAGTACTCTAAAAAAGTTTCATACACTGGTCATAGAAAATGGTTACCGTCTGGCCATCGTTACAGATATCAAATGAAGCCATTTGATGGCAATCAAGAATTCGGTGTGGCTCCTGAACCAGTGAGTGGGTTACAAAGGTTTGAAGAGGCGAAGTCAATTGAAAATGCATGGGGAAAGAAAGGTAATGGGTGGGGTAATAGTAGAGTTATTGTGTAGTAGTAGAACATTGGGAAAATCAACAAGGTCGGAGTTTGAGGACGAGGATTCATCTAATCTGAAGAAATTGTCAATTTGGGCAAAAGAGCTTGAATACTTCAAATACAATCTTGTCCAACATAATTTTGATCTGATGCATATAGAGAAGAATGTGTGCGAGAGTTTAGTAGGGACATTGCTTAATGATCCTTTAAAAACGAAAGATGGTTATAAAGCTCGCATGGATTTGAATGATTTGAAGATAAGGCCTGAGTTAAACCTGTTGTTGCAGGAAAAAGGATGTATCTTCCTCCTGCCTGCTACACATTGACGAAACAAGAGAAGGTGAAGTTTTGCAAAACATTGTACGAGTTGAAGGTTCCACAAGGGTACTGTTCTAATTTTAGCAGTCTGGTGTCGCTAAAAGATAGCAAGTTGATTGGTCTCAAATCACATGACTACCATGTTCTTATGCAGCAATTCTTGCCACTTGCGGTTAGATCGATTCTTCCAAAGAACGTAAGAAATACCATCATTAGATTGTCATCCTTCTTCAAGTCAATATGCAAAAAGAGATTGATATTGTTGAATTGGATAATATACAAAGGGACCTGGTGGAGACATTATGCTTACTTGAGAAGTATTTTCCACCGTCATTCTTTACCATCATGATTCATCTCACCGTGCATCTAGTCAGAGAAGTGAAATTGTGTGGACCAGTCTTTACTCGATGGATGTATCCATTTGAGAGGTACATGAAGATTTTGAAGGGATACATTCGAAATAAAAATCGTGCTGAAGGTTGTATTGTAAATTGTAACGAGTTAGAGGAATTTGTTGAGTTTGCTGCCGATTGGTTGTCTGGCGTGGAAACAATCGGTATTCCTCCTTTAAAGTATACTGGAGCTAGTTCTTCGGAGGGTTCAAGTAATATCAGATGGAAAACCATTACAAGGTGCTCAGGAGGATGTGGTAGATGGCGTATTATTGTCCCAAGCCCACCTCGTTGTGTTACACAATACTGAAGAAGTAAAACCCTACATAGAGTATGTCCTCCTCTTTTCCTTTCATACAAGTTTATTAACTCAAGTCAGTGGAACTAATAACTTCTTTCTCACTGCCAGCCAACACATGTCCGAATTGAAGCAACAGTATGGAAAGAAAGCTAGAAATGAAGTATGGCTGCAAAATGAACACAATAAAACGTTCGTCGATGGTTGAACAAAAAGGTAATCATTTCATCAATTTTCAGTGGTTTTTCAAATTTTCCATTTAGGTATATTTGTGCAGTTTAACTATGTTCTAATCAATTGGGCATCTCTTTCTATCCCTGATTAGTACGTACATCTATTTGCATCGTAACTGTGTTCCACGATTTCTAATCTAAAACATTAACTATGTAGGTCGAGAAGGAGTTGGAGAACGAAGATGAAATCATGGCAGAGGAGAAGAAGATCTCTAAATATCTTAGGTGGATATCACAGGGCCCGCGTCATTTAGTTGTAAAGTACAATGGATATGACATAAATGGATGCCGGTATCGCACTAAAAGTCGTGATGTTGGCGTAAACCAAAACTGTGGGGTTAGCCTGGAGGCGTCAGGAATGCACATTGCTAGTGCGAAGGACAGTAACCCAAAGATTGCTACATCGCGCTATTATGGAGTGATAAATGAGATTTGGGTTCTTGATTACCACTGCGTAAAGATACCCGTGTTCTTGTGTGATTGGGTACACAGTGGTTATGGTGTCAAAACTGATGAACTTGGTTACACACTAGTCGACCTCAACAGATTAGGGCATAAAAAGGATCCTTTCATTTTAGCTTCCCAAGCTAATCAAGTTTTTTATGTAGAAGATCAAGGAGATCCAAGGTGGTCTGTTGTTATATCATGCCCTTTAAATTACTATATGGATGACGATGATGTCGATGAAATTGCTGAGGATGAGCTAATGTCTGAGAATCGTCGGCCAGAAGATAATATGGCAGTAGATATGAGCTCACTTTATGTGGACGACGATTCTGACACTTCTTATTTTCGCGATGATGGTCAGGGGATATATGTTGATCCCTGCTTTGAACAATAAGATGGTAGCAACAGCTGGTAAGAGACCCACCAGTTTCAGTATGTTAACAGTACAGTTTCGAAGAAGCTAGATTTGTTTTCAGTTTGTAATTTCACAAGCTGGTAATGTGCCCATAAATTTGATTATCTTTCATCCATGCTTTATTGTTGCAGGTAACTCCTCCTGCTTGTTATTATGAAGGGAGGGTGGATTTTGTGTGTAGTTGTCGTGCTACAGCAGATTCAAAATCGTTTACTTCCATTTCTGCATTCTATTTGCACATATAATTAAGTTCTTATCTTGTTTTACTTGTTATTTATGTTCTGTAATCCGTTGTACTGCCTTGGCAAGAATATCTTATAACTAGCTCGAATCACCAGCAGAATTTTGATGCTAGATAAGGGTTTTCTTGAAATGAATAGAAAGTGTTCATCAATATTCTGTCATCTCCCGTTGATGTTCTAGTTTTTTCAGTGTTTTCTTATTGATTTTTTTGATTCTACAGTTAAGACTATGATTGAAGTTCAATCTTCACTTCTTGTTTAATGTGTTATGGCAGTAACACTCTGTCTATATAACGGACATCATAGACTTACGATGTTGACCTTTACTCTACTTTCTGCAAGGTACATAAGCATCAAGAACCAAGAGCAATGAAGGTCATGTGCTAGTAGCGGTCATGTGCTAGTAGCCAGCTGGGGGTATACCAACCCCTGGTTAGTCTTTTTTTCTTTTCATTTACCTTTCCATCATCTATGTTGGATATATTCATGTATGGTTGTACCATTAAATTCTTAAAACCTGTGGAAACAAACTACATTGTGCGAGGTAAAGAAAAGCGATGAAGATTTTTTCGGTTAACGGCAAGTACTGTTTTAAGTGGCTTGGAAAATATTATGCTTAACATGTTGGATGCTTCTTTGGTTAATATTAACCACCGTCCAAGGTCAGTTTATTTTTTACTTCTGAAAACTTACCAAAATGTGGAGAAGTACTCATGTCTCGTGATTTAGAATTTTGCACCTCAAAATGTAGGATTTTCACACATGCTAGTTTCATTACTACTATTGAAACTAATAGGAATTGGATCGCTGAGGAGTTGCGGAGTCTAGGGAGGTAGCTGGGGATTTCATCACTGAGGTTGTTGATCAGGTAATTTTTATTATAATATACTATTTTGATTTTTCTTTGTTGTTCGTTTGTTTTTCTAATCCTGGATCATTAGGTGAATATCTTGCCGGTAAGATGAGAAGTTTGGAGTCTTGGTCACTGATTATATCATGCTAGCTATTACATTATTTCTCAATGTGAATGTATAATATCTTTGGGAAGTCAATCAATTCAAAAGCACCCTTTATCTCTTAGATGTGTAACTTGTTCTGTATTATAATTATCGACTCTACTTTTTTTTATCAATTCAGATCAATTATAATTCTAATTAATTTGGCTAAATTGATATTCCACATGCATTACTGATTTGAGTTTCTTCCTTCCGGTACACTGGAGAGTTTATTGTGATTGCTTCAGCGAGGCACAGCTAAACTAGACTGGAGGTGACGTATATAGTATGGCTTTAAATGGCGTAAGTACATTATGCTGATTGAACTGAAATGACGTCAAGGTTTTTTATCTATTGCTTTTTACTAGAAGCGAGACAGATACATATGTTCTCCCTTTGTGATTTATTTGGAGAGATTGATTGAACTGAAGGAATGCATCTATGCAGGCTTGTGCTTGACAGCGATAGAATAGTGAAGATTGGGGATTTCGGTGTTTCATCTTGTGTATTTGACAAGGGTGGCAGGCAATGCTCAAGGGATACTTTTGTAAGAACTGCATGCTCGTCAGTTGTTTTTTTTTTCCTTCTAACAAGTTTTTTCTGAATGAAAATCTTCTGTTTCTTCCTTTTTTTCCTTTTTTCATTCTTCACCGCTGTACACAATTGAATTTAGAAAACATTCCCATATTTTACGGGATGGCTTAGAAGTTTTTCAGCCGGGAAGTGGATACGATTTCAAATGAGTGGCTGTTTTTTATCTCTTACTGTACTGTATAACAGTTTTTACTCGGCAGATCTCGATTTTTTCCATGAAAACTACTGATACGGAGAAAAACCCTTATCTCATATGTCTATAAGAACCACTATATACTCTTGTGAAGTTTCTTTGTTTATACACCTTGCACAGCTGATATCTGGTCATTTGGGATAAACTGCTGTAGAGTTGGCCCATGGACCATGGTCATGCTTCCTTCTCGAAGTACCCTCCGATAAAGGTAAACCAGTTTTTTGAATGCTTCCGTGAAACTATTTCAGTATTTCGGAAGAGCTTTTGACTTGTGTGTCTCTTCGTCTTTGTTGAATGTACTGCATCAAATACTGTCCCCATGATATATATTGTACGGATCAACTTCCTATTGACGGCTGTAGTTCTCGTTAGTTGAATTGATTGTAGCTACCAACCCTTGACCAGAGAATGAATACAACAGTCAACTTGGGTGCTTAAGTGAGGTGTGTTCGGTAGAACTTAAACAAACTAAAGTTAAAATAGATTTTGGTATTTTCTCAGGTGGTTGGGGCTGCAGTACTTGTGAATGGCTGGCTATCTGATTTAGACCTACAACGGTTATCCGCAATGGAAAACTACTGGCACAGGTCTGAGCATTACGTTTATAGCTGAAGCTGCAGAACTTACGGCAAACAAATTGTTTCCTTCATTTTGTCATTGATATATCAGACCCGTAATTTAGCTGTAGTGTTTGATCTAAAAATCTGATAGAACAGTGAACCACACTAATTTGGTTACGTTTCAGGAACTTCTGGAAAAGTGTAAAGATATGCAAGAGGCAATATGCATTCAATTTCAGGCACACCAAGGTGCTAATGGAGATGCCACACATGCGGTGTCAGAGACTTAGATGCTCCATGAGACTTAAACGCACTAACTATATTCGCGTAAAGGTATTTCATTGCTATGATCTCAATGAGTTTCTTGTTGGATAAATAAACCTCGCCTGTGAAGCTGGGATCAATACAGTGCATGCTTTCCAGTAATACTGACATGGAAGTGCCTAGGTTGGGAGTTGTCTCCATCTCCGTGATTAGATTTTTGGTGGTCTAAGTTGGACATTACAAGTGGTACCAGCATTGTAAATAGGGATTTCATTATGCTTTCTTGTTAACAGTAAGCTATATATGTTTATGGAATTTTATGTCATGGATATAATAAAAACTCAGTTTATTGTTAGTTATGGCTTTTAAGACTTTTTTGGTGGTCTAAGTTGGACATTACAAGTGGTACCAGCATTGTAAATAGGGATTTCATTATGCTTTCTTGTTCATTCTTGTTAACAGTAAGCTATATATGTTTATTGAATTTTATGTCATGGATATAATATTTTAATTTCAATAAAAACTCAGTTTATTGTTAGTTATGGCTTTTAAGACTTTTCTGGGTACAGTATTGATCTAAAAATGTGTAGTCAACATTGGGGGATACTTGAACTAGACACGGTGGGTATTCCTGATCCGTGACCATTACACTGATTGGTCACGGTATGAAATGTTGTCCGTGACCAATGATCAAATTTGGACACGGTGTATGTTAGTTTCCCGGGTTTAAAAACATGAACTTGTCACGGTATAGAACGATATCCGTGTATAATTGTGCGTATTGGTCACGGTGTCTAACAAAAGTACGTGACCAAAGAAATTGTGGTCACGGTGAAATGTACAAATTGGTCACGAAACTCACCGTGACCAAATGGGAAACACTTTTGGCCTCGCAGGCTTTGGACACGGTTTCTCAAAATTGAAATACCGTGACCGTAGATCTTTGGTCACGGTAAAAAACCGTGATGAAAAGGGATTTTTTTACTAGTGTAAATTAAAAGGTGGAGCTGCATCTTGGTGGGAAACACTCTGTGAAGATCGACATAACTATCACAAACCTCCTATACGTACTTGGGATAGAATGATACGTTTACTACGTGATAAGTTTTTACATAGAGATTATAAACAACAACTTTTTATCAAACTTCAAAACTGTCAACAAGGAGCAAGACTTGTAGAAGAATATGTAGCTGAGTTCTATGGTTTGGTTGCTCATAACCAATTGAATGAAACTGAAGAGCAATTAGTTGCACGTTGCATAAACGGTTTAAACAACTTAATTCAGCAAGAGATGACACAATACGTGTTTACTATGGTTGAATCTATCCAACAAGCTATTAAAGTCGAAAGGCGTGTACTCAATTTTTCCAGACAAGAAACCCAACGACAAGCTCGTTATCAAAATTATTATAAAGCTGCCACACCTTCAAATTCTTATTATGGTAACCAAGGAGAAAGTGGATCAACAATCGTTGTTGATCCACAAGAACTCATTTATGGTCCACCTTATTAACAACAACAACAACCAGTTAGTTTTTCTTTTTCTCAGCCAACTTCAATTACAAATACTTCACCTATTTTACCATCTCCTGTTGAACCTCAATCCATTCAGCAACAACAAGCTAAACCAGCAAGTATCAGATTCTCTAATAGAATGCAACAACAATTTCCACCTCAAACTAAGGCTCCTAACATTTATTCAAAATTTCATGGAGATAAATGCAATAAATGTAACCAACCTGGTCATTCTTCAGCTGACTGTCGACATTTCAATGGTTTAATTGGAGATCATCGGGTACATAATGAATCAAAAAATGATTAAATTTTTGATGATAATGAAGGTAAATAAGTTTAAGATATTTAATTACATGAAACTTATGGTTATAACTTTGTTGGAATGATTCGCATACTCATGCTTACTGAACCATGTTACTCAAAGACATGGTATTTTCAAAACCAAGTGTTTTATCAGTAGTAAAGTCCGTGACATGATTATTGACAGTGGCAGTGTAGACAATTACATTGCGTCTGTTGTTGTGGATAAATTGGGATTACCAACTACACCACATCCTACTCCTTATTCTGTAGGTTGGGTGAATAGTTCTTCAACATAACGCATTACTCATCAGTGTGTTATTACGTTCTCTTTTGTTGAATATGAAGAATTTGTTCTCTGTGATGTTATCGATATGACTGCAACGCATCTTCTCCTTGGAAGACCATGGCAGTATGATGTTAGAGAAGTTCATAACTGTTCTAAAGTCTTCTTCAGTAATTAAAGAACGCACTGCTTTGGTGGATACTATCTCTCGCTCTTTACATTCAACTCACACTTTGAGTTCTCAGGAAGACACCAAACCTATGATTCCAAATCCTACTCAGGTACAACCTTTATTATCTAAATATCATGCATTGCTTCCTGAATAATTACATGTGAGTTTACCACCTTTTAGAGACGTTCAACATTGCATCGATCTTATACATGGATCTTCTTTACCTAATCAAGCTCATTATAGGTTATCCTACTGAACATGGTATTTTACAGGGTCAAGTTAATGACTTATTTACTAAGGAATTAATTAGACTTAGTAATAGCCCTTGTGCTTGTTCTGCATTTCTTGTGCCTAAGAAGGATAATGGATAGAGAATCTGTTTAGATTGCAGATCCTTGAATCGTATCACCATTCCTTACAGGTTTCCTATTCCTCGTATTGACGATATGATTAATATTTTAGATAGGTTTATTATTTTCACTAAACTTGATCTTCACAGTGGTTATCATCAAATTAGAATAAGAGAGGGATATGAATGGAAAACTGCTTTCAAGACAAGAGATGGTTTATATGAATGGATTGTTATTCCTTTTGGCTTGTATAATGCTCCTAACACCTTTATGAGACTCATGAATCAGGTTTTACAACCTGTTTCTGGGTGAAAACTATTTCTGCTGGTTTTGGTAAATTCGGGTGTGTGGATGAGAAACAAATCTAGACCCTAAACAATGCACTACACCGGAGTACTTTTGATTCGAGAGATCAATCTGTAAAATCCTAGCCTAAACCAAGAAATGGTCGTTCCAGGCTTGCTTCGGTCACAAAGTGAAGGAGAAGGGATGGTCTTAGGGAGGGAAGCGAAGAGAGTGTTGAGACCAGAATCGTTAATTCTGAAGGTGTGGCTTGTTTTATGACTTGTATCAGAAAGTGGAACTGTCTTACAGAATGAAAATCTATCAGTTCTTTGGTGATTTCTGGATATTATGTTGTTGCCGACCAAAACTTGTTGTCTGGTGGAAATAGGTGAAACCTATTTATACAAGTCGTAATAAAACGTACCCTGGTCTCATAGGAAGTGGAAACTATTGAGTGGTGGAAGAGTGGAGTAACGTATAACGTCAGAATTTATGCTTCCATGATGAAGTAAGTGGATCCGTTTACACCATTACTTATTTCCATTACTAACCACCCTGCTTCATGACACTTTCTTGTAACGAGCGTATTTCACGCCGCACGCTGTAAACCGCCAGACTAATACCATGATGAGTATCCCCCAGTTTGTGACATGTTTGATGTCTCGAGTGTTTTTGTGGAAAACATGCAGTACTTTGCTACGTGTGGCAAGTTAAAATCAAGAGACTTTGTCGCAGAAAATAGCGTGTGATGCTATTAGGCTTGTCTTGGATGGTCTCTTAAAAGTTGCCACAAGCCTGTCAGTTCGGTGACAAACTTGGGTGGTTGAGATTGCGTCTCATGAGGAAGGGTAGCCGTCGATTATGGCTACCTTCTCTTGGCGCCTGATAATGGCACAGTGGCGCCTTTGGTGCATGCCAGTGGCATTTCGGCATGGCTAGCATAACTCGTACATGCCAGTGGCACGTTGGCATGGCTGGCATAACTTGTGCATGGTAGTGGCACGGTGGTGCAAGTGACGCTTGGCGTAGCCGTGGCCACTAGACTTAGGTGGATGGTCGCCTAAAAGTTGCCACAAGTCTGTCACTTAGGTGGCAAACTTGGATGGCTGAGATTGCATATCATGAGGAAGGGTAGACGTTGATTATGGCTACCTTCTGTTGGCGCCTGATAATGGCACAGTGGCGCCTTTGGTGCATGCTAGTGGCATTTCGTCATGGCTGGAATAGCTCGTGCATTCCAGTGGCACGGTGGAATGGATGGCATAGTCTGTGCATGCCAGCGGCATGATGTTGCAAGTGGCTCCTGGCGTAGCCGTGGCCACTAAATTTTTGGCACGTTGTTGTTAGACTCAAACGTGGTGTGGAAACATCAGTTTCAATGGCCACATTGATCCCAATGTTCTGTGGAACATTGTTTGGGCGGCAACTTTGTCTAAGTTAGGGTTTGGCATGCCGAAACCCTAATTAGCACATATTGCATGCAACATGCGGTAGGTGGTCGTGGCATGGCTTTTTATATAAACGATGCCAGAGTCATGCCGGAGGATCCATAGGCAGGCCACCATGTAGGAGCGGTCATAGAAGCAAGTATTTCCACGATTGGCCATGGTGCGACGCCTTTTTTAGGGTTCCCTAAGTCTGTGCAGCTTGTGGCATGTTGCGGGCCCGAGGTGGCATAGTTTTTGCGCCACAATTTAGAAATTAGGGTTTTATCCACCGCCACTAGAGCATGGCCGCGCCTACGGCTTAGGCTAGCCAAATTGAAGTCCGTTGTGAAGCTGGTCACCCACGTGGAGTGGTTTGGAAGGTTTGGCATGCTGTCACGGTAAGTGGGCGTTTGGCATGCGCACTTGGCATGCCTGCTTGGCGTGTGCGATTGACATGATCGTTTTGGCGTGTTTGGCACGCCGTTAGTATGTTGGCGCGGTTTTGGGAAGCTAACCTGGTATGGAGACCTCTTGACACAATTTCCACCTCTTTTAAAGTTGTGGCAGGTTTAGAGTAACCTGATTGGTCAATGAAAGTAGGGGGCCGTCCAAGCACGGGCGTGGCTACCCTTTTCACGTGCGTGGTAGGTTTAATGTGACCCGATTGGTCGATAGAGAATAGGGCCGGCAAATATGGGACCAGTCACAACTCATTGGGAGTGTGGCAGTTTTAAAGCGACCTGATTGGTCAGAAAAGGAATAAGGGTCGGTTGGGTAGCATGGGGCGTGCCCAAGTGGCGTCGACTAGCCTATGACATGGCCACGCTTCCCTCGTTGTTGCTCCTACTCCGCGACTCTGTTTATTCTTTGCTTTCTGAATTCCATGCAAGGACTTTAATCTTGATACTTGGAAATTTGCGCTACTCTGCTGCGAGTGAACACAAATCCATCATGCCATACCAATGTTAAGAGTTCTGCTGGGGAAAGAGTATCTGGGATGGTTGCCACATGCGCCAGTCTGGATAAATTTCATGTAAGTATATTGAACGACTCAATAAATGTGCCAGAGGAGAGGTTGACACTCATGGCTCTGTTTCCTCGCAGAGTGACGGCACATCAGATGCAAGGTTTTACAAATTTAGCCCTGACCTAAACACCACCGTCAACACAACCTTTTTTGAGTAAGTTTTTCATTGTATATTTTGATGAAATATTGATTTTTAGTAGAAGTGCAAAGGATCATATCAATCATCTTTCTCAAGTGTTCAAGGTATTATTTGACCATTCTTTGTTTGTAAAATTTGAAGAAATGCACATTTATATCATCTGAAGTTATTTTCTTGGTATATGTACTCTCTTCCAAGGGTATTCATGTGGATCATTCTAAAATTCAAGCTATTATGGATTGGAATGTTCCTACCTATATCAAAGAAGTGAGAAGTTTCCATGGATTATCTTCTTTTTATAGGCGTTTTGTAAGAAATTTCAGCACCATTGCTGCACCGCTTACTGATTGTTTGAAGAAGTAAAAGTTCATATAGACTGAGGAAGCTGATAAGAGTTTCAATACTCTTAAAGAAAAACTATGTTCAACACCCATTTTTGTTATGCCAGACTTTTCCAAACCTTTTCAAGTAGATTGTGATGCTTCTATTATTGTAATTGGAGCAGTTTTATCTTAGGAAGGACATCCAGTTGCTTACCATAGTGAAAAGAATTCTGAAACACCGAAAAAGTGGTCTACATATGAATTGGAATTTCTTACACTTGTACAAGCTCTTAAACAGTGGAATACTTATTTTAGTTCATCGAGATTTTGTCATTAATACTGATAATCATGCGTTGAAATATCTCCAAACTTCAGCTAAGGTTAACCGTATGCATGATAGGTGGTTATCCACAATTACCAAGTACACTTTTTCTATTAAACATAAAAGTGGAAAGATTAATCAAGTTGCAGATGCTCTAAGTAGACGATGACATCTTTTAACAACCATTCTTTTGATTATATCAAAGAGATTTATGCTGAGAATGATGATTTTAAATCACTTTGGGAACAATGCAGTTCTTTGGATCATGGAGTTGATGATTTTCTCATTCAAGATGGCTTCTTATTTAAAGGTATTCCTCTTTGCATTCCTCATGGTTCTTTACGTCTTCATTTAATACGTGAACTGCATGGAAGTGAACTTGGTGGTCATTTTGGCAGAGATAAAACTATTGCTCTTGTGGAAGAACGCTATTTATGGCATTCACTTAAGCGTGATGTACAAAGAGATGTTATGAGATGCATGGTTTCCCAATAAGCTAAGGTTATTGTTCAAAACACCGGGATTTTTACTCCTTTACCAATACCAGAAGCTCCGTGGGTGGACATTAGTATGGATTTTATTCTTGGTTTACCTCGTACAGCTAGAGAAAATGATTCAGTGATGGTTCTTGTGGACATATATTCCAAGATGACTCATTTTATAGCCTGCAATAAGTCTACTAATGCTTCAATTGTTGCATCTTTATTTTTCAGATAAATAGTTCGATTACATGGCATTCCTAAGTCTATTACTTCTGATAGAGATACAAAATTTTTGAGTTATTTATGGAAGACATTGTGAATGCGTTTGGGAACTAATTTACAGTTAAACACTACTTCACACCCTCAAACAGATGGATAGACTGAAGTTGTGAATCGTTCTTTGGGAAATTTGATTTGATCTTAATGCATTGATAACGACAAACAATGGGATATTTTGCTACCTCACATGGAATTTGCTTTCAACACTTCCGTCAACATATTCACAGGTAAAACTCCTTTTGAATTTTTTTATTCAAAGGTACCTAATCATGTATTATACTTGATTGTACTTCCTAAGTTACATACTTCCAATGTCAAAACTGATAATCTGTTGGAACAAGCTTCTCAACTACATCATGAAGTCAAAACAAAACTTGAGGAGTCTAATGCTAAATACAAAGATGTTGCTGATAAGCATAAAAGATTCAAAACCTTTCAAGAAGTAGAGCTAGTCATGATTCATATGCGCAAAGAACAATTTCCAGTTGGTACCTACAACAAGACTGAGATGAAGAAGTACGACCCTTTTAAAATTTTGAAGAAAATCAGTGACAATGCATATGTCATTGATCTACCCAAGGAATGGAACATCTCTAATGTGTTCAATGTTCAGGATATTTTCACCTTTCATGGTGATAATGATCTATTATTTGTTTCCACCAACTCAGAGACGATTTTTTCTCAAGAAGGGGGACTGATGTAGGACATCTACCTGTTTTCAATGTATCAGCTGTTCCAGTTGATCCAATTGGTCTGTATCAACCATGATAGTTGATCCCTTTTCGATGTGTCAACTATTACAGTTGATCCGTAGCATCTACTTTGGTTTACTTGTTTATCAAGTCTAGAATTTCTTCTTTTAGATTTTTCTTATTTCTTCTTTTAGAGTTTTCTTATTTCTTCTTTTAGAGTTTTACAATTTTTAGGTTCTTGTTCATGCCTTTATAAACAGGTTTATTTCGATCTTGTAAGATAATATTATTATCAAGTTAATCAAAAGAACTCTTTTCAGAGCTATCTATCTTTCTCATCTTTAAACCATATTATTCTTCTGTTTTCTCATCCTTTTCTTCTCTTCTCATCACCTGCAACCTCTGTATTGCTTTCTTCTTTCACGTACTACACTAGAAAATCATACTGTAGTCTATCCATTCATAATACTCCAAGCCCTCCTCACTGATTACTTCTCGTCATCTTTGTTTTTGTGAGTCTGGCCATCAACTTTTGTTTGTAAATCTTTTCAAGCGAATGACACCAGAGTTTTTGTTTCTCGCCTTTTTTCTCGTCTGGCCATCAGCTTACTTAGTTTACAGGGGGTTAGTCAAATAAGATTTTGGATGACTTCTGGAGAGTTCTCAAATCTACTGTTGGTCCATAGAGACTTTTGGAGAGTCTCTTAATATCTCTTGTTATTGGTTATAGACTTTTTTCAAGTCATTTAAATTCTCTGAAACTCCATGTTATTGGATTAGGATTTCACTAGAATTACTCCAACACTCCTGTTATTCAAAGGAGAATTGAAAGTCATTGATTTGTTGTTTTCAGAGATTTGGAGAGACTTTTTCTTAAAAGTAGGCATGATAGAAATCACTCCTCAAGAGGTGATATTTCTAGAGACTTGGAAATTTGGAGATTTTTTGGTTCAGGAGTGAACCATTTCTTTCTCTCCTTGTGCCTTAATACACTTAAGGGCCACTCGGAAAGGGGTAATCAAGACAAAATATGGAATACTATGATTTTTTAAATTGGAGAATATATATTTTAAAATCGGTTAGTGAGTCTTTGTGATATATATCGATTTTAAAATATATATTTTAGAAGTTATGATTTTTTTTCTCCGCATAAAAAATAAAATGTGGGACGACCGGAATAAAGTGAATGAAGATTTAGGCACAGAACAGCAGTGAGATTTATTTTGACAATGGACACATATTTCATTAGGTGGTCATGTAATTTCTTTTCGTGATGGAGTTCTGAATAAAATCCCCTCTGTGAATTGAATGTTCTTCTTTTAAGATCCGGTCTTTCTCGAACCCTCGGAAACAAAGGACAATATTAGCAATGGATATTTTGACTTTGGGTCACAAAAATGTGACCAGAATTGCGTTTGGGTCACCTAGAAATTTTAATTACAGTTTGGGTCACAAGACTATGGTTGAAAGTGTTGACAGTTAGCTAATTATTTATTTTTCAAATTATTTTCCATTTATTTAACAGTGTTAGTTGTTGTTAACAGGTAAATCCATCTAAATCACCACTTCCATTTCGACTTTTCTGTATCAATAGCAATAGAAACAACAGCTTCTTACTATCACTTGCACCTTCACCAGCTCCACCAATTCAAGCAACAACATCATCGCCATCTTCTTCTTAATCCATTAACCCATTGTTGTAGCTTTTGCAACCCAGCTAACCAACACCATTCATTTTCAATCTCAGTACCACCAACTAGCTAGTCTGTCAAATACATCTTATACTTATCCCTTGAACCATGGGAAATAACAACATCACCTCCAACTCTTGTTATCAATCACACCAAATACTATCTGTACCAAGACCATCTTGCTACGACTTCAATCTTAAACCCCAAAATTCGTTTCTCAATCCTTAATTTCGCGACCCAAAATTCCACTTCGTTCATCATTCCAAACAACCAACAAAGTTAACTCCAAATACGGCAGTAACCCTTTCTCCTTCACTGAATTCTGACTCTAATCAACAGAAAGAAACCTAAATCAAACAACCACAAACCCATCTCTTCTTAATCACACCAGACTCCAAACCCCCTTCATCAAATAGAACCAATTTAGGAGACCAAATTCGAATTCAAAATCAATCGATTCTTCCACCATTCTCAATTAAACGACTGATAGCAAAAGTAAATTGAAATCAATCGATCCTTTCATTCAATCAAAATCAACCAATTTAACAACAAACAACTTCACTGATTTTCCCCATCTCACACTTTCACATACTTCAATTTCCCCACCATTTCTTCACCACAATCTGTGTTCTTAAATCTCTCAAAACAAAATCGAATACAAAATTTCTCTCAATCTCTGCTTCAGTACCCTAGTAAATAGAACTACCATTTGGAGTATCCTATGCATTCTCCGAAGAAAAAGAAAGAGTTGCAGGAAGGAAGGACGTACTCTGGAAGAGAATGGTTTAGGTTTTGGTAGATAGTCACACGTGTACAAACAGAAACGGGAGGTATAGTTAGTAAATAAATTGAAAAACTTAATAGTATTTGGTCATTTCCAATTTTAACCAGTTTGTTAACCGTCAACACGGTCAACCATAGTCTTGTGATCCAAACTCTAATTAAAATTTCTAGATGACCCAAACGCAATTCTGGTCACATTTTTGTGACCCAAAGTCAGAATATCCCTTTTAGCAATACCCATTTGGATCCAAAATATGCAGTTACGGTTAAACCATCCAAAATGCTGAAATATATATGTTTATGATCTTATCAAAGATCAATTACCATTCTCAATCAGAACATGGGTTTTCAAGTTTTCTTCCCTATGAACTATAACACAATAGTTAATTTTATTAATTGATCACAATTCACATAGTTAAATATAGATTATTATTATGGTCATGTCATCGTCCAAACAATCATACACATTTTGCATCTCTTATTGGAACCTTTCTAATTGCGGCCCTGTTTCAACTGTAGTCATGAATTTCACAGCAAGACTTTTCTTATCCCTGAGTTTCTACGTTAATCCCATTTAAAGTCTTAAGTAATCACTGATTTACATACAGAAATTTTGAAAACAGATAAAATTGTGCACCGTGCACATAATTTTCCTAATAAGAAAGCAAAATTGTTTTTGGGGATGATGATACAGTAGATTGTTTCAATCAAGATGGAAGACTAGTGAGTTGTTTTTAAGCTTTTTTATTTCTGACCTAGTCATCCATCGTCAATTTCATTTGACAGTTAGTCAGCTTTCCCCATATAGGTTTTAGCTTTCCCTATAACAAAAATCTTTTATTATTAATCAGGGAATATTATACAATTTTATCTCTACAAATTATATAAATTTTCTACAAGTCTCATTTTTTTTGTCCCTACAAATCTCATTTTTTTTGTTTTACAAGTCACAAAGACTCTCTACGATTCTCTAAAAAAATCACTAGAAATCTCTAAATTTTCGGAGAATCTCTAAAAATCACTCAAATTAAAAATCTATGAAAGTCCATAGAAATTTTGTTTGACTACCCCCTTGTTAACCTAGTCGCTTCAGAGCATTACTTGCAAATAAACATTACTCTTGCATTTATATTGACCCTTTAAATTAGATTTAAGGCTAGAATATAATTCTAGACAACCTAAACCAACCGCTGGAGCATCCCATCCATCATTCTAGTTTCGTTCAATACAGCACCGATGTACCATAGCTGAGCTTACCTGAAGTTCAAACTAAACAGGTTCTAGCAAGCCAGAAACTAAATCAAAGATAACACGATCACAAACAGTCACATTAGATTCAAAACACTTAAGCAGTTAATACTCTATCCGGGATGGTTCAGGGAATTACACCAATCTGCACATTTACCAAGGGAGTTCTGGAATCAGAAAGATTAGAATGAATCGACAAATACTTGACAGATTAAAAGTATGGTTACCCCTTTTCAGAGCTCCTCACGAACTTAACAACACAATTTTCGGGTTTCGGAAACATTAGTAACTGCTGCATTACATTTATTAGTCCCTCATGATCTTCCGAGAACTCGTCAGAAGCCACAACTGTTACTGTCTCAAGGAATCTAGCATACTTCAGAAAGAGTTTAATCACATTTAGCTCTGCTGGGACCCCTTGAAAATCCCTGAATTCGAGTGACTTCAGCTTTGGTGGCGAACCATAAGGACCAAGTGTCCAATCATCATCATCCTCTTCTTCATTGATGTGAGTGCTCTGCAGCAATCCAAGAAAAAGTTCAGCAAAATATGATACAACAAAAAATTAAGTTGTGATGCTAACACAAACACAACCTACTTATAAATATGGAGAAAACATGTGGTGATAAAACCACAGCAGCTGAAGAGTCTTTTAAAGAAGCAAAAGAAGTTAACTGAGCTTATATATGAAACAAATCTTAATAGAGCTTCATATAGAGATCGTAGCAGATTTTAATGCTTAAAAAAAAAATAAATAGATTAGCAGATTTAAATCTTTCATATATTTCTGAAACGCAAGACGAGAAATCTTTCAGCATTTTAGGAAAATCTCTGGGCTCATTTCTGGATGGTGGCTCAGATGAAAGATTTCCCAGCTAATGACCATTATGACTTTTTAGCATATCCTGAAAATTCCTCTTTTGCAGTTACTTTCAGTAAGAGTATTAGGTTCGAACTTCTAAATGCTCTCTGATTGCATTAGTTCTATTAATAATTAATGTATTAGGGCCCCGCTTTAACTATTTTTACATCCCACTTGTAATCTGTAAAAGCTTTAAAAGGTCATTACTGTTATATCAGTAGTTATCTCTGAGTATAAGTATTAAACACTGAATATCCAACAGTTTATGTTTCGATGCATTATGACATTTTGCTTCCAGTAGAGGGACTTGAATTCTGAACCTTAGTATGAGACCTTCGAAACTAGATCTCTTAGTATTCATGAATTCTGAACCTTAATCCAAATTTACAATTTTGCAAACTATCGTAACACCCATTTTTAATAAGAGAACTGAATGCCAATGCTAACGGGAAAAGAGATCCATTTTATCATAGTGGGAGGTAAGAGGTGAGTGACTTGCCTGAGCAAAGACAATTGATTTTACATTAGGTGAGTGACTTGCCTGTGTAAAAGCCAACCCCTCAAGGATAGGGCAGTTAAAAATCAGTTTTTTGATTGAGATCCCATTCACAAATTCCACGGCAGTTAGCTGAAGTGACTTCAGCCTTGGAAAAGAAACCATGTTTGGAACATTGATTTATATAAACTACAAATCCAACACTGTCAATGAATCACAAGTAAAAATGATTGAGGGAATACGAAGGATGTTCCAGATCCTCCAGAAAGAAAAAGTTCTTTAACTCTACGTTTTCTGACGGTAGCAATCCATTTACTGAGTCGGGATCCATCAAAAAGGTCATCCCAAGAGAGGCAGAATTTCTGAATATTAGGCTTCTATTAGGAGAGTTATATTTATGGGCTCGAGACTCTTGGATTGAGACCCATCTTCACAGTCTCAGTTTGAGACCCAAGACCTATCTTCACAGTCTCAGTTCACAGTTATCACCACTGTTATGGACAGTCCAATGATTCCACTGTGATGGACAGTCCAATGATTCAACTGTTATGGACAGTCCATTATAAGGTCGAACTCTAGGGTTGTATATCTTGTATAAGAGGCAGATTGAATGAATGAATGAAACACGAAACTATTTTGATATATGTGTTTTACAAAATCTAACATGGCATCACGAGCCAGAGTTGATTAACACGAATAAACCCTAAAACAGTAAACATGGCGGATGATACAGAATCATCTAAAAGAGGAAAAGAGGTAGAAAACAACATGCAAAAGAAGAAACCAGAATATCATCTGGGATCAAGTGATGGACCAGGGATTATCATCACACCTATTGTATTAAAGGGAGCAAACTATGATGAATGGGCTAGAGCAGTGAGAAGATCATTGATAGCCAAACGAAAATTTGGTTTTGTTGATGGAACCATCAAAGAACCAACAGAACCTGAGGAGTTAGAGGAGTGGATTGCAGTGCATTCGATGCTGGTCTCTTGGATCAGCAATACATTGGAGACAAATATTAGATCAACGTTGGGGGATTATGATGATGCGAGCATGTTATGGATGCACTTGAAGAGGAGATTTTGTGTTGTAAGTGGAACTCGCATCTGCCAGTTGAAAGCTGCCTTAAGTGAATGCAAACAGAAGAAAACTGAGGAGGTTGCAGTGTACTATGGGAGATTGAACAAGATATGGGATGAGATGGTGACGTACATGAAGATACCAAAGTGTAGCTGTGGCCAGTGCACGTGTAACATTGCAACACAGGTTAGTACGTTGAGAGAAGAAGATTTCTTACACTATTTTCTGATTGGTTTGGATACCATGTATAGCTCCCTGCGTGAACAATTACTGGCAAGAGAACCACTGCCATCTATAGATGTGTCTTATCAAGCTGTGGTTAATTCGGAACGTCTAAAATTGGGGGAAGGAGTTGTGTCGTCTCAGACACAGGAAAATATTATGGCGTTCAAGGTTCAGTCAGATCAGCGTCCATACAATAATATGTATGATCCTAACAAATTTTGCAAGCATTGTAGCCGAGAAGGGCACTCACAGGAAGGGTGTTTTCAGCTGATTGGATACCCGGAATGGTGGGGTGACAGACAAAGAGGTGGAAGAGGATATGGTCGAGGAGGCCGAACTGGTGGTAGAGCTGGTGGTAGAGGACGTGCTGGTGCCGGTTTTGTGAACAACAGAGGAGGTAGAGGACAAGACAATATACGTGCGCATAATTTGAACATCTCGGGAGCAACAGCATCATCTCATCCTGCCACTGGATCTTCAGGAGATGCATCAGGACTGACAAGCGTGACTGCAAGTCAAGTTCAGCAGGTTCTTGAATATTTAAATTCAAGAAAAATCAGTTCCCAACTCCAAGGTAAGACAAATCAAACATCCTGGATTATAGACACAGGAGCTACAAATCATGTCACGTGTAAACGAGATGATATGATAAATGTGAAAGATATTAGAGCATGTTCAGTGGGACTGCCGGACGGAAAATATGCTCACTCTGAGAAAATAGGAACAATTATTCTTCCTGGTGGTTTGAGATTGGACAATGTGCTTTATGTGCCACAGATAACTTGTAACTTGATTTCGGTTACACAACTCATTGATGAGGTAGTATGTAATGTTCAATGTACTAACACTTTATGTCTTATACAGGACCGGTTGACGAGGAAGGTGATTGGAGTGGGTGAGCGACGAGGTGGACTATATATGTTCTGTGGTGTGCCTCCAGTTAAAGTGCTTACGGTGAGTGAAGATACGTATGAGCTGTGGCATCAGCGATTGGGACATCCATCAGAGAAAGTGTTACAACAGTTACCAGGTCTGGGTAGACTATTGAAGAAAAATAATGATGCGTGTGATATTTGTCCACGTGCAAAACATCGTAGAAGTAGTTTTGCTAGTAGTTTGAGCAAATCCAGTTGTAGTTTTGATTTGGTTCATATAGATTTATGGGGTCCTTATAAGACGTGCTCGTCTTCTGGAGCACAATATTTTTTGACAATAGTAGATGATTTTTCAAGAGGTGTGTGGATTTATTTAATTCAAAGCAAAACTGAGGTTGCAACAATATTTCTTAACTTTATTGCGCTTGTGAAACGTCAATTTGGTAAAGAAATCAAAATTGTCAGAAGTGATAATGGAACCGAATTTAATGCATTGCGTGGCTACTTTAAGACTAATGGAATAGTTTTTGAGACATCCTGTGTAGGAACACCTCAACAAAATGGAAGAGTTGAGAGAAAACATCAGCACATAATGAATGTGGCAAGGGCTTTGAGGTTTCAAGCAAATTTACCGATCAGATTTTGGGGAGAATGTGCTTTGACAGCAGCGTATTTGATTAATCGTACGCCTACACCGGTTCTAAATAACAAAACTCCATATGAAGTTCTATTTGGGAAACCGGCACCATATAGTCAGTTGAAAGTATTTGGTTGCTTGTGTTATGCACATGATCAAAGTAGTAAAGGGGATAAGTTTGCAAGTCGAGGAAGAAGATGCGTCTTTCTGGGTTATCCTTTTGGGAAGAAGGCATGGCAATTATATGACTTAGACAAGAGACAATTTTTAGTTTCAAGGGATGTAGAGTTTCATGAACATCAGTTTCCTTACATATCTAGGGTACCTGATCAGCCAACTGAGACAGTTCAGGCTAATAATGACGTGTGTTGGAGTGATGATAGAAATAGTGCAGCAAGAGAACCCAGAAGATATTACTGAGAACCCAATATACATTACTGAGAACCCAGAAGACAATACTGCGAACCCAGAATATATTACTGGGAACCAGGAAGGTATTACTGCGAACCCAGAAAACATTACTGAGAACCCGGAAGACATTACTGAGAACCCTGAAGATAATACTGAGAACCCAGAATATATTACTGAGAACCCTATGGTCTCGAAGGAAGTGACGGACGCTAGTATGGGTAAAGGAAGGAGACAGAAGATTCCGTCTAGTAGGCTCAAAGGTTTTGTAACGCACACTGTACGACAAAATAGTCCATCTCATGCTCACTCTCCACAATCGTCATCCTCAGGTACGCCGTATCCTTTGACATATTATGTTAGTTGTGATAAATTCTCTACAGTTCATAAAAAGTTTCTTGCAGCAATTACTGCTGGGTCTGCGCCTAAAAATTTCAAAGAAGCCATGAAGTATCCAGGATGGCGTAAGGCAATGGCAGAAGAAATACGAGCTTTGGAAGAACAAGGAACATGGGAATTAGAAGAATTACCGCCGGGAAAGAAAGCTCTTGGTAGTAAATGGATTTACACAGAGAAGTATGATGAGAATGGACAGTTGGTGCGGCTCAAAGCTAGACTGGTGATCTTTGGGAATCATCAAGTAGAAGGGTTGGATTACAATGAGACATTTGCACCAGTGGCGAAAATGACGACAGTGCGGACTTTCCTAGTGGGCAGCAATTAAGAATTGGGAAGTACATCAGATGGATGTACATAATGCATTTCTTCATGGAGACTTGGAAGAAGAAGTGTATATGAAAATACCACCTGGATTTTCTCAAGGTAAGTCTAATATGGTGTGTAGGATGAAAAAATCTTTATATGGTTTAAAGTAGGCTCCTCGGTGTTGGTTTGCAAAATTGTCTGCAGCTTTGAAGAATTATGGGTTTCGGCAATCATATTCTGATTATTCTCTTTTTATCATGACTAAGGGAAAAACCCAACTTAATGTTTTGGTCTATGTGGATGATTTGATTGTTGCGGGTAATGATTTGGTTGCGCTTGATCAATTCAAACGTTACTTGGGACAATGCTTCAAGATGAAAGATTTGGGAAAGTTGAAGTATTTTCTGGGTTTGGAGGTGGCACGGAGTGCACAAGGTTTTTATATGTGCCAACGCAAATATGCGTTGGATATCATCATGGAAGCAGGTTTATTAGGTGCAAAACCTACAGAATTTCCAATGGAAACTAATCACCGTCTTTCTTTGGACAAAGGAGATTTGTTCACGGATGTGGAAAAATATCGAAGATTGATTGGGCGTTTAATCTATTTGTCCGTGACTCGGCCAGACCTAGCATATTCTGTTCATATTTTGTCTCAATTCATGCAACTGCCGAGAATAGCACATTGGGAAGCGGCTCTTCGTGTGGTTCGATATTTGAAGAAGAATCCTGGGCAAGGAATTCTGTTGCGCTCTGATAGTGGTCTTAATTTGAAAGGATGGTGTGACTCTGATTGGGCTGGTTGTCCCTTAACTAGACGCTCGTTGACGGGTTGGTTTGTTCTTCTTGGGTATTCTCCAATATCCTGGAAAACTAAGAAGCAACATACTGTTTCTCGTTCGTCAGCTGAAGCGGAATATAGATCTATGGCAGCGGCGACGTGTGAATTAAAATGGTTGAAAAAATTACTGGGTGATTTGGGAGTTCATCATCCACATGGAATGCGTCTTCTCTGTGATAGTCAATCGGCTTTGTATATTGCTCAGAATCCAGTTTTTCATGAACGAACAAAGCATATTGAAGTTGATTGTCATCTGGTTAGGGATGCTATCGTGCAGAAGCTTATTACGCCTTCTTACACTCCTACAACAGTGCAATTGGCGGACATTTTTACTAAATCTTTAGGGAAAGCTCAGTTTCAGTTTCTTATGTCCAAGATGGGCATGTGTGACCTCCATGCTCCGTCTTGAGGGAGGGTATTAGGAGAGTTATATTTATGGGCTCGAGACTCTTGGATTGAGACCCATCTTCACAGTCTCAGTTTGAGACCCAAGACCTATCTTCACAGTCTCAGTTCACAGTTATCACCACTGTTATGGACAGTCCAATGATTCCACTGTGATGGACAGTCCAATGATTCAACTGTTATGGACAGTCCATTATAATGTCGAACTCTAGGGTTGTATATCTTGTATAAGAGGCAGATTGAATGAATGAATGAAACACGAAACTATTTTGATATATGTGTTTTACAAAATCTAACAGCTTCTCATGAAGATATAATACTGTGTTCAAAAAATTCATCAACTGATTGGTTTTCAAACGTTCTTCTTCTAATTCTTCTACAGTAACATAGGTACCCCGATACTCACGAAATTCAAGAATAGGTTAAGAACTGACTACATGCTTCCATCTTTTGGATAAAATGCAGGTGGACATAGCAGGTTTAGCTGGAAGGAAAGAAAGAATGTGATGAATTAGAACATCTGGTAATTTACTTACCTTATCCTCCTTCCCCGCACCATCCACATTGCTGCTGGTGGGTTGTTTCCTCTTGTTTTTCAACACCATGATACCAATTGACCTTTCCTGACAAAGTAAATGGGAGTCAGTATATAAGATGTAGGAAGACAACAGATTGCATGAATGAAAATAAAGAACAAAGCTTTAGAGTCAGCAAATTTCAAACAGGATGCACGCATCATCATTAAAACAAGCTTCAAATCTTTAGGATTATCTTTAAGTCTATAATATGAATCTAGACCAATTTGTTTGACTAGTACTAGTTCTTAAGCAAAATAGTTATAACTGAATTGATTTCAATTTTAGTTACAGCTAATCAAAACAAAAATGGAGAAATAGCTCACTAAACCCCTTCAAGTTTTCCATCTAAGTAAAGCCATCATAAAATCATCGTTCTAAGAAAATTTGAAGTTCACTAACCCTTAGGAAGTTTTCAGTTCATCATCATCATTAATGAAAGAATTGTGGTTTCTTTGGACAATTACATGAATACATAGTTTATAGAAGATGCTTTCTACATCTAGTTAATAGCAAGTTGTATCAACCAGCAACAAAATAAAAAAATATAACATATATTAGATTCTGATGATAATATTTTAGTGCATTGTGCAGAATTAGGTAATTGTACTTGATTTAACTAGGATTTACGTAGTAATGTTTGGGCACCATGGTTTTTTTTTTGGACCATGGTCTTATTAGGCTAACCTCCCTATACTTATAAGGGGTGTCCTAAAGTTAGATAAATACACATTTACCCTTTACTTTAATTTAAATTAAAACTAACCTAATAACTATATAAATCTAATCATATACATCTAATCTAAATGAATCTATTAACTAAAATCAAAATCGAAAACAAAAATTGGAGAGGAATCGAAATTTTTTAGTTTTGAAAAAAAAAATATTCTCTTCTTCTTCTCTCTTTCCTAAACATTTCTCGTTCGATTGAAAAACCCATCAATCGTTTTTAATTCATTTTTTGATAGGGTAAATTGAGTAGAAATCATCATATGATTGGGTAAATTGTGTAGGAATCATCAATATATGGTTTAAATGGAAGTTAAAGTGGCATGTTCGGTTAGGAATAGTTTAAAAAAAACTAGTTTTGTAACCGAACATTCTGAAACCAAGGACACGAAGAACACTTCGGTTATCACGAATTTATTTTTTCGTAACCGAACTCCGAGTTCGTTTGGTTCGCAAAAAATAGTTTTAACCGAACTCCTCATTTAAAACCAATATATTGTGTTCGGTTGGTTCGCAAAAAATTCTAAAACTAGTTAGTAACCGAACTCTACCCATAAATAAAAACAAACAATGTAACCGAACTGTATTATTTTTCTCACTATGTTGAGTTATGATTTAACCGAACTTTTCCTACTCTGTTCGGTTTGTTCGCAAAAAATATTAACAAACCGAACTCTTCACTAATTGCATACATGTGGAGTTCGGTTAGATATGCTATTGGGTTAACGTTTGCGAACCAACCGAACATTACTCTGTAAATCCTATAAACAAAGTTCGGTAACATGTCTGTTTACCGAACGACAAAAACCTCCATTTAAGAGCGATTTCGGTAACCTGCGTGTTTGGAAGAAGTAACCGAACTACACTTTCAGATGAGTTTGGTAACCCGTTCTTCACATAAGATAACCGAACAAGCCCAAATCTACTCTAAAAATTTACAGTTGTTTGAAAATTTGGAGCAATTCAACCAACATTATCTAAGTTTGAAGCATACTTGGGTACCCAAATACCCTTCCTCCTGTCGTGGTTAGTAAAATCCATCGTTTTTCATGTTTTCCTTCTTCATCTTCTCTAGCTTTACTCTCTCAATAATTTTACTTCTTTTAAAAAAAAACCCATCTGATTTTTTAACCTCACTAATTATCTGTAACTTAATCATCTCACTAATCATTACACTAACTATTATTAACACTAACTAATCATTACCCAAAATTAATCAGGAGGGTAATTTAGGTATTAATATAAATATCTAGACAAGAGGTGACCTAGATTTACTTCCAATGGCTTTACCCAAAATAAAACCATGGTCCCCAAAAAATCATTCGAAAATTAGGCGCAGACCCAAAAAAATAATATTCTCATTGTCAGGCTCACAATTAATTTTAGGTACCGTGACACTCATAATTATTTCCGTGACACCCATAATTATATGAAATTATTAATAGAGAACTTTCTTGTTTAGTCCAGTAAACCCGATCCGGATTAATGGCTAGTCCAGCGGGAAAATATATTTACTCGCTAGTCCAAAAAAGTTTTGGAAAGAGTAAAATTACTCTACTAACCCTAACGTATAATATTATGTATATTAATACATATGTTGCTACATATGTAGTATGTAGTAATAACATATGTAGTATATAGTATACTAGTAGTAATATGTAGTAACTAGTATACTAGTAACAACTAGTATACTAGTATTAAATAGTACTAGTAGTAATATGTTATATATTGATACTACATATTAATATGTAATATGTTATATATTGATACTACATATTAATATATAGTATCAATATGTTATGTTCGATACTGCTATGTTATATATTGATACTACATATCAATATGTAATATGTTATATATTGATATGTAGTATGTTATATATTGATACTCAATATTGATATGTAGTATCTTATGTAGTGATACTACATATCAAAAAATTGTTATGTATTGATACTACATGTTACTACTAGTACTAGTTACTAGTATACTAATACTAGTATATTAGTATACTACTAGTACTAGTTACTACTTTACTAATTTGTTACTAGTAAATTAAGTAACTACTTTACTAATAGTAACTAGTATACTAATAACACGTTATGCACCCTTATTTTTGTTGGTTTCAATACTAAGAAAAAAATAGCTACATAACGTGTTATGCAACCGTTTTCTGGACAGCATAACAAGTTATGCATTAACTTTTAGATGCATAGCAGGTTATGCATCCATTTTCATAGCTGCATATCAACTATTCAACAACTTTATAGGTGCATAATAGATTAGGGTCTGGGTTGTAGAACATGTCATGGATTGTTTGGGTCGTAGACTAAGGTTGACTGTCAATCTCGTTTATCAAAAACCCTTCTGAAATAGTCATTCCAACAGACGTTAAAAATTTCACCGCGCATTTTATCAAACACCATATATACGGGAGAATAGAGCATGGAAGATGAAGTGGGGAATTTCTTTAGTCTTCCCACTTCTTGTTGAGAGTCAAGATACAGAGGGGATTCTGTGGTTTGGTTGATTCCATGTCCATCCACCAGAAGTGTTGAAAATGATTCTCTTTCTTCACCAGCAAATCCAATTAATTTCTGCGACTTCAATTTCAGGTTTTCCCTAGCAAGCAAAATTTGCCACAGAACTAAGATACCCTTCTTTTTTAAATTATTCCTCCAATCTTGAATTCTTTTGCTAGTTTTAGCAAACATAATCATTGGAAATCCATATAGTTTATCCATTTTCACCTATTATGTAAATTTCATTTAAGGGTTTAGTTGAAAAAGATAGCTCTTACTACTGGAGACTAGTTTGTGGGGTTTATCACTATCTTGATTTATAGCACTGATTGACCATTGAGCATTGAGCAGAATATGGATAGATTTCCTTCTCCAGCGGGATAAAATTTAGTGAATATTTGTAAACATCTTCTTTCAATTGAATGGATCTTGACCACCTCCACACTTATTGTATCGGTGTTTCCTATTCTTGAAATGAGATCCAATCTAAAAGGAAATCTTTCTGATTTTCGTATATCATATCAAATGGGAGAAGATGGAAATGGATGAGAGCTAAATGCTTTCAAGATATTATTGAACGGTCAATGACTCAATGATAGTCAACTCACAGTCATGGTGTTTAGCAAATAAAAACTTTGTCAACTAACAATATTTTAACGGTCTTTGTTAGTCTACGACCTAACGCAACGCATCAGTGGCATGTTCTACGACCCAAACTCTAATTAGGCCATAGACATGCGATCTTTTTACAAAATATCTCAAAGAAAACACTTACGAAATGAAAATTAAATTTGTTAGACAAAGCTCAAGAAAAATCAAATGAAAAAATGAAAGTCAAATAAAACTTGACATAGGGCCGCACTCATTCGTGGCACTCGACTTGGCGTTAAGCTTTTCGCATCAGCACTATCAACATTATGAAATCTTAAAAAGTAACAACTTAGAGTAAAATATAGTCCATATCAGTTAGCTTAAAAAAAGATTTCGGTTAATTAAGTGCTTACGCATATCTCATAATTTCTGTGAAGCCTAACAATTAACAACTCCCACTTTGTGACTCTTGTAAATATCTACTAAGTTGGTGTATGGACCAAGATCCCGAGGCGGCTATAGAAAGAGGACGCCTAGAAGGAAAACCGGCAACACCTGGTGTCGCTACCTATTGTACACCTTTCTCCAACTTCTCTAATTCAAGGACTCCATTTGCACAAATAACAGTTAATTGATGGTAATATAGAATTAATTAAGAAAGAACATATATACATACCCATCACACTCTTCTTCCCATTCAATTGTATGTGGATTTGGATTACGATTACGTAGTGATAAATCTTTATCTGTTTCGTTTAGCTTAAGCTCACGCATCTTTCCGTTACAGGAGACGAATTTTTCATTGAAAAATTCAATCAAACACCTTCTTCTTCTTCTTTCTTCAAACTCGAAACCTAAATTTAGACAAGAAATATTGTTCTTAAAGAAGCATCAATGTGTATGTATAAACAGTACACACCACAGCAGAACAACACCTAACCAGCAGAGAAGGAATAAGATGACAAGCCCCAAATCCGAAAGACCATAATTTTGATGATTGAAATCAAATTAGTAATTGAAGATTAAATAGTCAAATTAGAAGCAAACCTAATAATTCCATACCTGTTGGTTTGTGGCGGCGACGCCATTTTCATCAGGTACGTCGGTTCAAAGATAAAAAGAAGGAATAAAAGAGAAAACAAAGGAAGAGGGAAATCAAGGAAAAAAAAATCGAAGGAAAAAAAAAATCGGAATCGAACAGATAACAAGAAGCGAACAACTAATTTTAATAAATATGGGTTTGTGTGAAATTTTACTCACATAATGGGTGTGCGCGCCTGAATTTTTTTTGAGGTGGGTTTTTTAGTGTAAAAATCTGAAAAATGGGTGTAACAGTAGTTTTCACATAAATTAATGTTGTTGGGACCATGAGAATTATTAATTAAGCGAGATATTAATAACGGGAACCTAGCTCAGCTGGTCATCCCCGTTTCCCAAAGTTTCATGCGTTCCGGAGATCACAGGTTCGAGCTTTCAATAGAGTAATATTGCAGGAATTAACATGGAAGGTAGAGTTAGCTTGCCCCCCTTGTGACACAATCTCATTCCACCATCCGCTTCAGCTCCCTTAAACTAGGTTACCCATGAGGCTCGCTGGTAGGCTAGCACCGCAACCTGTTTAATTAATGTAGTAGTATGTTGTTGGAGCTTAGCTTGCTAGGGTTCCAACTAGTTAATGTAATGCTCTTTATTAATAATAATGAAATAATAATTAAGTTAATTAACCTATAGATTAATATGTTATTAACTTATAGATTTAACTTTGATCAACAAATAACATAGGTTTAGATACTTCAGATGAACAGTTAGACGTGATATCACCAAACTTGCAAAATTTAATCGAAAAGTTGAGTTATCGCAATTCAGTGAAGTGTCAAGATGTCCTGAATATCTGGAAGAAAATAAAGCTACACAATTGTTGACTGATGAAGAAATAATTGAGAGCATTATGGGAACTGATAACGATGGAAAAAAAAGACGATGAAAGTTCCACAATAGATCCCCCTTCACGAAACGATGTTTATTAAGCGACAATCACATTAAATATTTTTTCGCTGGGCTATGAGGAACAACACTAAAATTCTTGTGATGATAAGAAAATTAGTTCAATGCGATATTGATTTTAACAAAAACCGAAGACAATTGATTCATTTTTCAAAAATCTTCATAAAACAGTAGTATATTCAATATATATGGTGGATTATTAATTTATGTTTCATATGGAGTCTACATAGGTAATAAAAAATGTATTAATTTATAATTTTAGCGAATTATTAATTTGGCACGTTGTCCCCGACTCGGGACCGGCTAAAACTATTATTCAAGAAGGTTTACTAAATAATCGAGTATTAATTAATGGAGTTTCTACTATATGAATGGATGGGATTCGGGCAACAAACTCTTCTCCTACGCGCCCTTCTGGACAGTTAAACCTACCTTATGGAAAAACAAACCACCTACCTTGTGGTTAACATCATAGTTGGTTAGAAAATTCTTTAATCTATAGTAACTAGTATACTAGTAGTAATATGTTATATATTGATATGTAGTAACTAGTATACTAGTAACAACTAGTATACTAGTATTAAATAGTACTAGTAGTAATATGTTATATATTGATACTACATATTAATATGTAATATGTTATATATTGATACTACATATTAATATATAGTATCAATATGTTATGTTCGATACTGCTATGTTATATATTGATACTACATATCAATATGTAATATGTTATATATTGATATGTAGTATGTTATATATTGATACTCAATATTGATATGTAGTATCTTATGTAGTGATACTACATATCAAAAAATTGTTATGTATTGATACTACATGTTACTACTAGTACTAGTTACTAGTATACTAATATACTAGTATATTAGTATACTACTAGTACTAGTTACTACTTTACTAATTTGTTACTAGTAAATTAAGTAACTACTTTACTAATAGTAACTAGTATACTAATAACACGTTATGCACCCTTATTTTTTGTTGGTTTCAATACTAAGAAAAAAATAGCTACATAACGTGTTATGCAACCGTTTTCTGGACAGCATAACAAGTTATGCATTAACTTTTATAGATGCATAGCAGGTTATGCATCCATTTTCATAGCTGCATATCAACTATTCAACAACTTTTATAGGTGCATAATAGATTAGGGTCTGGGTTGTAGAACATGTCATGGATGTGTTTGGGTCGTAGACTAAGGTTGACTGTCAATCTCGTTTATCAAAATACCCTTCTGAAATAGTCATTCCAACAGACGTTAAAAATTTCACCGCGCATTTTATCAAACACCATATATACGGGAGAATAGAGCATGGAAGAAGATGGAAGTGGGGAATTTCTTTAGTCTTCCCACTTCTTTGTTGAGAGTCAAGATACAGAGGGGATTCTGTGGTTTGGTTGATTCCATGTCCATCCACCAGAAGTGTTGAAAATGATTCTCTTTCTTCACCAGCAAATCCAATTAATTTCTGCGACTTCAATTTCAGGTTTTCCTCTAGCAAGCAAAATTTGCCACAGAACTAAGATACCCTTCTTTTTTAAATTATTCCTCCAATCTTGAATTCTTTTGCTAGTTTTAGCAAACATAATCATTGGAAATCCATATAGTTTATCCATTTTCACCTATTATGTAAATTTCATTTAAGGGTTTAGTTGAAAAAGATAGCTCTTACTACTGGAGACTAGTTTGTGGGGTTTATCACTATATCTTGATTTATAGCACTGATTGACCATTGAGCATTGAGCAGAATATGGATAGATTTCCTTCTCCAGCGGGATAAAATTTAGTGAATATTTGTAAAACATCTTCTTCAATTGAATGGATCTTGACCACCTCCACCTTATTGTATCGGTGTTTCCTATTCTTGAAATGAGATCCAATCTAAAAGGAAATCTTTCTGATTTTCGTATCATATCAAATGGGAGAAGATGGAAATGGATGAGAGCTAAATGCTTTCAAGATATTATTTGAACGGTCAATGACTCAATGATAGTCAACTCACAGTCATGGTGTTTAGCAAATAAAAACTTTGTCAACTAACAATATTTTAACGGTCTTTGTTAGTCTACGACCTAAACGCATCAGTGGCATGTTCTACGACCCAAACTCTAATTAGGCCATAGACATGCGATCTTTTTACAAAATATCTCAAAGAAAAAACACTTACGAAATGAAAATTAAATTTGTTAGACAAAGCTCAAGAAAAATCAAATGAAAAATGAAAGTCAAATAAAACTTGACATAGGGCCGCACTCATTCGTGGCACTCGACTTGGCGTTAAGCTTTTCGCATCAGCACTATCAACAATTATGAAATCTTAAAAAGTAACAACTTAGAGTAAAATATAGTCCATATCAGTTAGCTTAAAAAAAGATTTCGGTTAATTAAGTGCTTACGCATATCTCATAATTTCTGTGAAGCCTAACAATTAACAACTCACCACTTTGTGACTCTTGTAAATATCTACTAAGTTGGTGTATGGACCAAGATCCCGAGGCGGCTTAGAAAGAGGACGCCTAGAAGGAAAACCGGCAACACCTGGTGTCGCTACCTATTGTACACCTTTTCTCCAACTTCTCTAAATTCAAGGACTCCATTTGCACAAATAACAGTTAATTGATGGTAATATAGAATTAATTAAGAAAGAACATATATACATACCCATCACACTCTTCTTCCCATTCAATTGTATGTGGATTTGGATTACGATTACGTAGTGATAAATCTTTATCTGTTTCGTTTAGCTTAAGCTCACGCATCTTTCCTGTTACAGGAGACGAATTTTTCATTGAAAAATTCAATCAAACACCTTCTTCTTCTTCTTTCTTCAAACTCGAAACCTAAATTTAGACAAGAAATATTGTTCTTAAAGAAGCATCAATGTGTATGTATAAACAGTACACACCACAGCAGAACAACACCTAACCAGCACAGAGAAGGAATAAGATGACAAGCCCCAAATCCGAAAGACCATAATTTTGATGATTGAAATCAAATTAGTAATTGAAGATTAAATTAGTCAAATTAGAAGCAAACCTAATAATTCCATACCTGTTGGTTTGTGGCGGCGACGCCATTTTCAATCAGGTACGTCGGTTCAAAGATAAAAAAGAAGGAATAAAAGAGAAAACAAAGGAAGAGGGAAATCAAAGGAAAAAAAAATCGAAGGAAAAAAAAAATCGGAATCGAACAGATAACAAGAAGCGAACAACTAATTTTAATAAATATGGGTTTGTGTGAAATTTTTACTCACATAATGGGTGCGCGCCTGAATTTTTTTTGAGGTGGGTTTTTTAGTGTAAAAAATCTGAAAAATGGGTGTAACAGTAGTTTTCACATAAATTAATGTTGTTGGGACCATGAGAATTTATTAATTAAGCGAGATATTAATAACGGGAACCTAGCTCAGCTGGTCATCCCCGTTTCCCAAAGTTTCATGCGTTCCAGGAGATCACAGGTTCGAGCTTTCAATAGAGTAATATTGCAGGAATTAACATGGAAGGTAGAGTTAGCTTGCCCCCCTTGTGACACAATCTCATTCCACCATCCGCTTCAGCTCCCTTAACTAGGTTACCCATGAGGCTCGCTGGTAGGCTAGCACCGCAACCTGTTTAATTAATGTAGTAGTATGTTGTTGGAGCTTAGCTTGCTAGGGTTCCAACTAGTTAATGTAATGCTCTTTATTTAATAATAATGAAATAATAATTAAGTTTAATTAACCTATAGATTAATATTTTATTAACTTATAGATTTAACTTTGATCAACAAATAACATAGGTTTAGATACTTCAGATGAACAGTTAGACGGTGATATCACTCAAAACTTGCAAAATTTAATCGAAAAGTTGAGTTATCGCAATTCAGTGAATGTCAAGATGTCCTGAATATCTGGAAGAAAATAAAGCTACACAATTGTTGACTGATGAAGAAATAATTGAGAGCATTATGGGAACTGATAACGATGGAAAAAAAGACGATGAAAGTTCCACAATAGATCCCCCTTCACGAAACGATGTTATTAAGCGACAATCACATTAAATATTTTTTCGCTGGGCTATGAGGAACAACACTAAAAATTCTTGTGATGATAAGAAAATTAGTTCAATGCGATATTGATTTTAACAAAAAACCGAAGACAATTGATTCATTTTTCAAGAAATCTTCATAAAACAGTAGTATATTCAATATATATGGTGGATTATTAATTTATGTTTCATATGGAGTCTACATAGGTAATAAAAAATGTATTAATTTATAATTTTAGAGAATTATTAATTTGGCACGTTGTCCCCGACTCGGGACCGGCTAAAACTATTATTCAAGAAGGTTTACTAAATAATCGAGTATTAATTAATGGAGTTTCTACTATATGAATGGATGGGATTCGGGCAACAAACTCTTCTCCTACGCGCCCTTCTGGACAGTTAAACCTACCTTATGGAAAAACAAACCACCTACCTTGTGGTTAACATCATAGTTGGTTAGAAAATTCTTTAATCTATAGTAACTAGTATACTAGTAGTAATATGTTATATATTGATATGTAGTAACTAGTATACTAGTAACAACTAGTATACTAGTATTAAATAGTACTAGTAGTAATATGTTATATATTGATACTACATATTAATATGTAATATGTTATATATTGATACTACATATTAATATATAGTATCAATATGTTATGTTCGATACTGCTATGTTATATATTGATACTACATATCAATATGTAATATGTTATATATTGATATGTAGTATGTTATATATTGATACTCAATATTGATATGTAGTATCTTATGTAGTGATACTACATATCAAAAAATTGTTATGTATTGATACTACATGTTACTACTAGTACTAGTTACTAGTATACTAATATACTAGTATATTAGTATACTACTAGTACTAGTTACTACTTTACTAATTTGTTACTAGTAAATTAAGTAACTACTTTACTAATAGTAACTAGTATACTAATAACACGTTATGCACCCTTATTTTTTGTTGGTTTCAATACTAAGAAAAAAATAGCTACATAACGTGTTATGCAACCGTTTTCTGGACAGCATAACAAGTTATGCATTAACTTTTATAGATGCATAGCAGGTTATGCATCCATTTTCATAGCTGCATATCAACTATTCAACAACTTTTATAGGTGCATAATAGATTAGGGTCTGGGTTGTAGAACATGTCATGGATGTGTTTGGGTCGTAGACTAAGGTTGACTGTCAATCTCGTTTATCAAAATACCCTTCTGAAATAGTCATTCCAACAGACGTTAAAAATTTCACCGCGCATTTTATCAAACACCATATATACGGGAGAATAGAGCATGGAAGAAGATGGAAGTGGGGAATTTCTTTAGTCTTCCCACTTCTTTGTTGAGAGTCAAGATACAGAGGGGATTCTGTGGTTTGGTTGATTCCATGTCCATCCACCAGAAGTGTTGAAAATGATTCTCTTTCTTCACCAGCAAATCCAATTAATTTCTGCGACTTCAATTTCAGGTTTTCCTCTAGCAAGCAAAATTTGCCACAGAACTAAGATACCCTTCTTTTTTAAATTATTCCTCCAATCTTGAATTCTTTTGCTAGTTTTAGCAAACATAATCATTGGAAATCCATATAGTTTATCCATTTTCACCTATTATGTAAATTTCATTTAAGGGTTTAGTTGAAAAAGATAGCTCTTACTACTGGAGACTAGTTTGTGGGGTTTATCACTATATCTTGATTTATAGCACTGATTGACCATTGAGCATTGAGCAGAATATGGATAGATTTCCTTCTCCAGCGGGATAAAATTTAGTGAATATTTGTAAAACATCTTCTTCAATTGAATGGATCTTGACCACCTCCACCTTATTGTATCGGTGTTTCCTATTCTTGAAATGAGATCCAATCTAAAAGGAAATCTTTCTGATTTTCGTATCATATCAAATGGGAGAAGATGGAAATGGATGAGAGCTAAATGCTTTCAAGATATTATTTGAACGGTCAATGACTCAATGATAGTCAACTCACAGTCATGGTGTTTAGCAAATAAAAACTTTGTCAACTAACAATATTTTAACGGTCTTTGTTAGTCTACGACCTAAACGCATCAGTGGCATGTTCTACGACCCAAACTCTAATTAGGCCATAGACATGCGATCTTTTTACAAAATATCTCAAAGAAAAAACACTTACGAAATGAAAATTAAATTTGTTAGACAAAGCTCAAGAAAAATCAAATGAAAAATGAAAGTCAAATAAAACTTGACATAGGGCCGCACTCATTCGTGGCACTCGACTTGGCGTTAAGCTTTTCGCATCAGCACTATCAACAATTATGAAATCTTAAAAAGTAACAACTTAGAGTAAAATATAGTCCATATCAGTTAGCTTAAAAAAAGATTTCGGTTAATTAAGTGCTTACGCATATCTCATAATTTCTGTGAAGCCTAACAATTAACAACTCACCACTTTGTGACTCTTGTAAATATCTACTAAGTTGGTGTATGGACCAAGATCCCGAGGCGGCTTAGAAAGAGGACGCCTAGAAGGAAAACCGGCAACACCTGGTGTCGCTACCTATTGTACACCTTTTCTCCAACTTCTCTAAATTCAAGGACTCCATTTGCACAAATAACAGTTAATTGATGGTAATATAGAATTAATTAAGAAAGAACATATATACATACCCATCACACTCTTCTTCCCATTCAATTGTATGTGGATTTGGATTACGATTACGTAGTGATAAATCTTTATCTGTTTCGTTTAGCTTAAGCTCACGCATCTTTCCTGTTACAGGAGACGAATTTTTCATTGAAAAATTCAATCAAACACCTTCTTCTTCTTCTTTCTTCAAACTCGAAACCTAAATTTAGACAAGAAATATTGTTCTTAAAGAAGCATCAATGTGTATGTATAAACAGTACACACCACAGCAGAACAACACCTAACCAGCACAGAGAAGGAATAAGATGACAAGCCCCAAATCCGAAAGACCATAATTTTGATGATTGAAATCAAATTAGTAATTGAAGATTAAATTAGTCAAATTAGAAGCAAACCTAATAATTCCATACCTGTTGGTTTGTGGCGGCGACGCCATTTTCAATCAGGTACGTCGGTTCAAAGATAAAAAAGAAGGAATAAAAGAGAAAACAAAGGAAGAGGGAAATCAAAGGAAAAAAAAATCGAAGGAAAAAAAAAATCGGAATCGAACAGATAACAAGAAGCGAACAACTAATTTTAATAAATATGGGTTTGTGTGAAATTTTTACTCACATAATGGGTGCGCGCCTGAATTTTTTTTGAGGTGGGTTTTTTAGTGTAAAAAATCTGAAAAATGGGTGTAACAGTAGTTTTCACATAAATTAATGTTGTTGGGACCATGAGAATTTATTAATTAAGCGAGATATTAATAACGGGAACCTAGCTCAGCTGGTCATCCCCGTTTCCCAAAGTTTCATGCGTTCCAGGAGATCACAGGTTCGAGCTTTCAATAGAGTAATATTGCAGGAATTAACATGGAAGGTAGAGTTAGCTTGCCCCCCTTGTGACACAATCTCATTCCACCATCCGCTTCAGCTCCCTTAACTAGGTTACCCATGAGGCTCGCTGGTAGGCTAGCACCGCAACCTGTTTAATTAATGTAGTAGTATGTTGTTGGAGCTTAGCTTGCTAGGGTTCCAACTAGTTAATGTAATGCTCTTTATTTAATAATAATGAAATAATAATTAAGTTTAATTAACCTATAGATTAATATTTTATTAACTTATAGATTTAACTTTGATCAACAAATAACATAGGTTTAGATACTTCAGATGAACAGTTAGACGGTGATATCACTCAAAACTTGCAAAATTTAATCGAAAAGTTGAGTTATCGCAATTCAGTGAATGTCAAGATGTCCTGAATATCTGGAAGAAAATAAAGCTACACAATTGTTGACTGATGAAGAAATAATTGAGAGCATTATGGGAACTGATAACGATGGAAAAAAAGACGA
Source organism: Papaver somniferum (assembly GCF_003573695.1). Classification (NCBI taxonomy): domain Eukaryota; kingdom Viridiplantae; phylum Streptophyta; class Magnoliopsida; order Ranunculales; family Papaveraceae; genus Papaver; species Papaver somniferum. The sequence continues at coordinate 160,673,050 of NC_039360.1, read as the reverse complement.
TGAAAGTTCCACAATAGATCCCCCTTCACGAAACGATGTTATTAAGCGACAATCACATTAAATATTTTTTCGCTGGGCTATGAGGAACAACACTAAAAATTCTTGTGATGATAAGAAAATTAGTTCAATGCGATATTGATTTTAACAAAAAACCGAAGACAATTGATTCATTTTTCAAGAAATCTTCATAAAACAGTAGTATATTCAATATATATGGTGGATTATTAATTTATGTTTCATATGGAGTCTACATAGGTAATAAAAAATGTATTAATTTATAATTTTAGCGAATTATTAATTTGGCACGTTGTCCCCGACTCGGGACCGGCTAAAACTATTATTCAAGAAGGTTTACTAAATAATCGAGTATTAATTAATGGAGTTTCTACTATATGAATGGATGGGATTCGGGCAACAAACTCTTCTCCTACGCGCCCTTCTGGACAGTTAAACCTACCTTATGGAAAAACAAACCACCTACCTTGTGGTTAACATCATAGTTGGTTAGAAAATTCTTTAATCTATAGTAACTAGTATACTAGTAGTAATATGTTATATATTGATATGTAGTAACTAGTATACTAGTAACAACTAGTATACTAGTATTAAATAGTACTAGTAGTAATATGTTATATATTGATACTACATATTAATATGTAATATGTTATATATTGATACTACATATTAATATATAGTATCAATATGTTATGTTCGATACTGCTATGTTATATATTGATACTACATATCAATATGTAATATGTTATATATTGATATGTAGTATGTTATATATTGATACTCAATATTGATATGTAGTATCTTATGTAGTGATACTACATATCAAAAAATTGTTATGTATTGATACTACATGTTACTACTAGTACTAGTTACTAGTATACTAATATACTAGTATATTAGTATACTACTAGTACTAGTTACTACTTTACTAATTTGTTACTAGTAAATTAAGTAACTACTTTACTAATAGTAACTAGTATACTAATAACACGTTATGCACCCTTATTTTTTGTTGGTTTCAATACTAAGAAAAAAATAGCTACATAACGTGTTATGCAACCGTTTTCTGGACAGCATAACAAGTTATGCATTAACTTTTATAGATGCATAGCAGGTTATGCATCCATTTTCATAGCTGCATATCAACTATTCAACAACTTTTATAGGTGCATAATAGATTAGGGTCTGGGTTGTAGAACATGTCATGGATGTGTTTGGGTCGTAGACTAAGGTTGACTGTCAATCTCGTTTATCAAAATACCCTTCTGAAATAGTCATTCCAACAGACGTTAAAAATTTCACCGCGCATTTTATCAAACACCATATATACGGGAGAATAGAGCATGGAAGAAGATGGAAGTGGGGAATTTCTTTAGTCTTCCCACTTCTTTGTTGAGAGTCAAGATACAGAGGGGATTCTGTGGTTTGGTTGATTCCATGTCCATCCACCAGAAGTGTTGAAAATGATTCTCTTTCTTCACCAGCAAATCCAATTAATTTCTGCGACTTCAATTTCAGGTTTTCCTCTAGCAAGCAAAATTTGCCACAGAACTAAGATACCCTTCTTTTTTAAATTATTCCTCCAATCTTGAATTCTTTTGCTAGTTTTAGCAAACATAATCATTGGAAATCCATATAGTTTATCCATTTTCACCTATTATGTAAATTTCATTTAAGGGTTTAGTTGAAAAAGATAGCTCTTACTACTGGAGACTAGTTTGTGGGGTTTATCACTATATCTTGATTTATAGCACTGATTGACCATTGAGCATTGAGCAGAATATGGATAGATTTCCTTCTCCAGCGGGATAAAATTTAGTGAATATTTGTAAAACATCTTCTTCAATTGAATGGATCTTGACCACCTCCACCTTATTGTATCGGTGTTTCCTATTCTTGAAATGAGATCCAATCTAAAAGGAAATCTTTCTGATTTTCGTATCATATCAAATGGGAGAAGATGGAAATGGATGAGAGCTAAATGCTTTCAAGATATTATTTGAACGGTCAATGACTCAATGATAGTCAACTCACAGTCATGGTGTTTAGCAAATAAAAACTTTGTCAACTAACAATATTTTAACGGTCTTTGTTAGTCTACGACCTAAACGCATCAGTGGCATGTTCTACGACCCAAACTCTAATTAGGCCATAGACATGCGATCTTTTTACAAAATATCTCAAAGAAAAAACACTTACGAAATGAAAATTAAATTTGTTAGACAAAGCTCAAGAAAAATCAAATGAAAAATGAAAGTCAAATAAAACTTGACATAGGGCCGCACTCATTCGTGGCACTCGACTTGGCGTTAAGCTTTTCGCATCAGCACTATCAACAATTATGAAATCTTAAAAAGTAACAACTTAGAGTAAAATATAGTCCATATCAGTTAGCTTAAAAAAAGATTTCGGTTAATTAAGTGCTTACGCATATCTCATAATTTCTGTGAAGCCTAACAATTAACAACTCACCACTTTGTGACTCTTGTAAATATCTACTAAGTTGGTGTATGGACCAAGATCCCGAGGCGGCTTAGAAAGAGGACGCCTAGAAGGAAAACCGGCAACACCTGGTGTCGCTACCTATTGTACACCTTTTCTCCAACTTCTCTAAATTCAAGGACTCCATTTGCACAAATAACAGTTAATTGATGGTAATATAGAATTAATTAAGAAAGAACATATATACATACCCATCACACTCTTCTTCCCATTCAATTGTATGTGGATTTGGATTACGATTACGTAGTGATAAATCTTTATCTGTTTCGTTTAGCTTAAGCTCACGCATCTTTCCTGTTACAGGAGACGAATTTTTCATTGAAAAATTCAATCAAACACCTTCTTCTTCTTCTTTCTTCAAACTCGAAACCTAAATTTAGACAAGAAATATTGTTCTTAAAGAAGCATCAATGTGTATGTATAAACAGTACACACCACAGCAGAACAACACCTAACCAGCACAGAGAAGGAATAAGATGACAAGCCCCAAATCCGAAAGACCATAATTTTGATGATTGAAATCAAATTAGTAATTGAAGATTAAATTAGTCAAATTAGAAGCAAACCTAATAATTCCATACCTGTTGGTTTGTGGCGGCGACGCCATTTTCAATCAGGTACGTCGGTTCAAAGATAAAAAAGAAGGAATAAAAGAGAAAACAAAGGAAGAGGGAAATCAAAGGAAAAAAAAATCGAAGGAAAAAAAAAATCGGAATCGAACAGATAACAAGAAGCGAACAACTAATTTTAATAAATATGGGTTTGTGTGAAATTTTTACTCACATAATGGGTGCGCGCCTGAATTTTTTTTGAGGTGGGTTTTTTAGTGTAAAAAATCTGAAAAATGGGTGTAACAGTAGTTTTCACATAAATTAATGTTGTTGGGACCATGAGAATTTATTAATTAAGCGAGATATTAATAACGGGAACCTAGCTCAGCTGGTCATCCCCGTTTCCCAAAGTTTCATGCGTTCCAGGAGATCACAGGTTCGAGCTTTCAATAGAGTAATATTGCAGGAATTAACATGGAAGGTAGAGTTAGCTTGCCCCCCTTGTGACACAATCTCATTCCACCATCCGCTTCAGCTCCCTTAACTAGGTTACCCATGAGGCTCGCTGGTAGGCTATCACCGCAACCTGTTTAATTAATGTAGTAGTATGTTGTTGGAGCTTAGCTTGCTAGGGTTCCAACTAGTTAATGTAATACTCTTTATTTAATAATAATGAAATAATAATTAAGTTTAATTAACCTATAGATTAATATGTTATTAACTTATAGATTTAACTTTGATCAACAAATAACATAGGTTTAGATACTTCAGATGAACAGTTAGACAGTGATATCACTCAAGACTTGCAAAATTTAATCGAAAAGTTGAGTTATCGCAATTCAGTGAATGTCAAGATGTCCTGAAAATCTGGAAGAAAATAAAGTTACACAATTGTTGACTGATGAAGAAATAATTGAGAGCATTATGGGAACTGATAACGATGGAAAAAAAGACGATGAAAGTTCCACAATAGATCCCCCTTCACGAAACGATGTTATTAAGCGACAATCACATTAAATATTTTTTCGCTGGGCTATGAGGAACAACACTAAAAATTCTTGTGATGATAAGAAAATTAGTTCAATGCGATATTGATTTTAACAAAAAACTGAAGACAATTGATTCATTTTTCAAGAAATCTTCATAAAACAGTAGTATATTCAATATATATGGTGGATTATTAATTTATGTTTCATATGGAGTCTACATAGGTAATAAAAAATGTATTAATTTATAATTTTAGAGAATTATTAATTTGGCACGTTGTCCCCGACTCGGGACCGGCTAAAACTATTATTCAAGAAGGTTTACTAAATAATCGAGTATTAATTAATGGAGTTTCTACTATATGAATGGATGGGATTCGGGCAACAAGCTCTTCTCCTACGCGCCCTTCTGGACAGTTAAACCTACCTTATGGAAAAACAAACCACCTACCTTGTGGTTAACATCATAGTTGGTTAGAAAATTCTTTAATCTCTTCAACAAAATAACCAAGTCATCTCCAAGTTCACCCAAAATTGAGAATGCCAAAGCATAGAAACGATAACCCTGAGACATACACCTGGATAAGTATTTACTGCGTTTAAGAGTCACAGTCGAAGTGATAGTATGTCCTGGTGTGAAACTACGAATGCCTCCACCAGCAAAAGGTGAAACTCCGGTGACATCATAACAAGTATCTTGAGAGCATTTTCATCGGCCGACAAAAGGCCTAAAGATGCCTCCTTCCTTGCTGCAGCGCCAGCCCTGTAACTAATGTCTAGGATAATATTTCTTACCAAATCGTGCCGATACTTTAAGCCATATACGATATATTTTATTTATTTATTCTTTTTTTTAAGCATGATATATTAGAAGGTCTATTAAGAAGGGGGATAGGACAGCATCATACGGGAAAGTGTCTCCCCCTAGGGTTGTTTTCAAATGTTTCAAAAAATTCGACACAACATATTGCTAGATGTTGATTTCAAATGTTGGCTTTTATCTATCGCTTGGTTTGCAAGTGCGTTCCCTGCCTGGTTGATCTTCCTGGTTGTTAGTATGAGTACCACTTTGCTTAGGGTAGTGCCCCATGCCTTTGAACGAGATTAAAAGTCAATTTTTGTATTACTCGACAAGGTAAATTCTCATTGTGTGACATTGTAGCACAGTGGTAAAGTCACCGTGTGGTGATACTTGTGACCTGAATTCGAAACTCGCCAACACCAAATTCTTTAACGATCAGAAGAAAAAAGAAAAATCATTGTGTGCCACTCAAACTCCCACTCCCACTTGACACTTAGCTCTGTTGCTTTCTTTGTGTTGCAATCGAATGGCAATTTTGCTCAAATCCTCCCATATGTGATTGATGGCTCTAAAACTATAAAAATATCAAAATCATAACTTCATTCCAAAAATTTGAATTTTTGATTATATTTTTTTTCTCAATAAAATTTCATGGTGAACTGTGGTGTTTGACCAATCCAAAACCAAGCGGTGCGGGACCCAATCTACCACATACTGACCGGCCCATTGTTAGCTTTTTGGAAGCGGGTCTTGAGTAAAAAAACTCTCATATGTGGTCAACACTAAACAAAATATCTATAAAACCCTGTTTTAATCGCATAGGATATTCATATCATGAGGAATAAAGATAACTAGTTGGAGAAAACTCTTAGTTGTCTCAAATTATTCCGCGAATCTCAAGTGGTTGTTATCTATCTCTAAATTCTCGTAATTGGTAAGGATAGGAAATTACTACAGTACAAAACAAAAGGCTTCTTGGGACGTCTAAAAAGCGTCCCAAGAGGCCCAAATCCGTTCCAAGAAGATATTAGTGACGTTTTTCTGACCGTTCCCTGTTCCACCGTCACTAATACTATTTGGTCGTCATTTCTTTTAGGGACGGTCATATTATTGCCTTAATTTAAAAATTTGATCACTAATAGGGACGAGTACTCCATGAGTGTCCCAAATAACCCTTTTTAGGGACGGTTTTGAAAAAACAGTCTGTCCCTGAAAACTACTTATCTTGTAGTGCTATAAAAGAGGTGAGACCCTCTTCTCATCGAACATGCTACGATTATCTATATACAGCAAATCTGAGAAAGAAGGAAAGACTCAATTCTCAAACCTAATTGTTGGTCCTTATATAGTTGCAAATTGGATAATCAGCTACTACAGGTATGTGTCGTAACTCAGCTCATGACCTTAATCTTGGCAGATCTGGACATGTGAATTGGTTCGTTTGACATGTGTGTACATAGAAGTTTCCTACAGGGCTCCCTCCATGTAAGTGAGACTGTTTTGGAATATTTCAAGACAAAAGTTTGTCCTGAACGACTATATTCTGAGGACAAACTTCACACACATCGACCCAATTTAACATTCTCACTCGTTGTAGATGTCTTACAATATGGCTAGCGCGAATCTACCACACCCATGGCTGTTTAGTGGAGTACCAGTTTATCGGACAACATACTAACTCCCATATAAGACGAAGCATAGGATCTGGCTGGCTCCCAAGCAAGCACCTTGCTCCTGCCATTCATATTATCGAGTCCATGCTTCAAATTGTTTCTCAATTGAGTTGGGAGAAACCCAAGCAACTTCAAAAAGCATTTCTAAAATAGCCAAAAATCTCAAATAATAGTAACCTAGCAACAATTGCATTGACAACCCTACATGTAAATAGAGCAATCACTTTGGCTGCCGGTAGTTAGTAGTTACTATTGTGAGATTTAAATTGGGAGTATTATTATTGGAAAATGGATCATTTGTCCAAATATTTTTAAAAGATGGTTTTAATGGACGAGTAAAAATTCTAACGGGTGAAATGGACAAAAAAAATAACAAGGATGAAACTGGATTCATCCTGGCTTAAATTTAAAAAATAGAAAGGATGAAACTGGATGCATCCTGATGTAAATTAAAAATAAGAAAAAATATTTGAAAATGGGTAGGATGAAACTGTTTACATCCTGGCTATTTTAACATTTTTGTCCATTTAAACAGTATCAAAACCTAGATGTCTTTTTCACCCAGAAATTGTTGATTGTGGTCTTTTAAACCAATTTTGTGTATTATTATTGCCTTTGTGCAACAGGACTCACACACCTTACTCATAGTAATTATTGCTAGATGTACAACCACTGAGGAGGGGAAACGGAGAAACTAACCTGCTGCTCACAGTAATTTTTCTTTATTCCGTATGATCACCGAAACGAATTATCTTATTAATGAACGCCCTCTCCTGGCGATATATCACAAATGAGGATATGCAGAAACATGCAAAGCCAACTGACAGGTGAGTCAACACCGTCGACCAGAAGTTTTCTTGGTCTAACAATATTTTGTCAGAAATCTGGGTAACAAAGCTTGAAAGAAGTAAAACTATCCAACCTGAAGGCAAGCACTGGCGAAATCTGAATTCCGATGAAGAATCTTTAAAATAACTCTTGATGAATATTGCCGAATAAGAAATTCTCAGAATCATATTCAATGAATTAGCAAGAATTAATCCAACGGCGCCAGCTGAACGAATAAAGATGACATTTAACACTAGATAAATTCCAGAGAAGATAAGCAAGGAATCATTTGAATGCTTGAGTTGGTCTTCCGACGCCACTGCATGTAGAAACGCTTCAGGTGTAAAACAATAATATACAGGCAGTAATAGCGGAGGAAAGTTGCCGCTTCTCCGTCACTCCATTTACTTCCATACAACACTCTAATGAGAACGTAAGAGTAGCTTGGACCAAAAGACATAAACACGAGACCTATCAAAATAACAAGCTTCAGGGCTTCTGTAAGTGAATATCGTAACTTTGTTCGAGGGTTCCCTCCTGATTGAAGCATTGCAAATGTGGCATACGAACTCTCCTCCAAAGGAAGCAACACCAATCTCACCACTAAACTACCTAATTTATCGACAAGTCCGTACACAGCTTGGTTATAGGTGGTATCCATCCAAACAAGAATCATCTTCTCTCCTTCTTGAAGAAGCAATTTGGTGATAGATTGTCGGGTAAACAACATACACATCTTTGAAATTTGCTTGCCGTAGTCCATATTCATACTTCTCAATCTGAAAGGGGAAAGATCAGATCTTTTAATCTTGCCGAAGAGAAAAAAGTAACTCCAATAGCCTACAAATATGGAAGCGCCATACGCACTCTGGGATAATGCAAATACAACTGCTTTTTCGATATCGGATTGCTTGACGATGAGAATGTAAGTTGTTGTGCAACGTATAAGGGTTGATATAGTTTCCACTACCAATCGCAACTTAAGGAGAAGCAAGTTCTGAGAAAGGATATATAAGGGTTCTGCCAATAGCTCCAAGACACATGCAAACCCTAGTATTAGGATTGCCAGACCATATGGGTCGTAAATGCTTAGTGCTTTCCACCAGAACACGAGTATACATGCTGAAACTGTAACAAGTATTCCGACAGGAAAAGTAATCCACGCTACTTTCAGTAGTTTTGCAGCATTTTCTTCAGCTGATACACCATGATCACATCTAAGGTCTATACGTAAACATGCTCTCCGGAATCCTTCTCGGCTTAGAAACAATATGCACGTGACAAAAAGATGAAACTGCACTGCGTAAAGCACGTAGTCTGCTTCGTTGAGGTGTCTAACAATCCATGAACTAAAGAAAAATGGAATTCCCCTTGCCAATACCTGTGTAGCCATCAAGTACTTGAAAGTTCGAGCAAAATTAGTACGATCACCATCTTTGATTCCTTGAGATGGCACTGGTTCTTTTTACATCTCAAGAAAATATCCTGGAATTTGATAAGTCAGCACCAAAAATTCGTCGGACAAAATACTGTACACAAGAACATAATACTAAAACAATCATAATAATTGTTAATCGGTTGATCGGAGATCAGCCACCTCAATCAAATAAGCAAAACTTAATTGCGTGCAATAATTTGAACGCCTGAAACAATAATGTCAGAAGAGTATTTATAGGACCTAAAGAGTCCTAGTCCAAACAAAATACTGAAAGCATAAACAATTCCTAAAGTAACTAAACCACTGATACAAAATAGAATTGGTGTTAGGTTAGGTATCCCAACAAAGATAAGACCAAGATCTGTAAACACATGCAGTTGCTTTTTGTCATTCAGGAGTTGCAAAAAAAAAAAGGAAAAAAAAATGTAAGCGTAATGCTAAAGATGATCTGATGATGCAGTAAGTCTCGTTGAGTAATGGTTAGTTTCCGCATGCCTAGTCAAGTGTCATGGAACCTTGAGTCGTCGCAGGGTACATGCACCATTATTTAATCATCGTGGAAAAATCTATTTAACAAAAAATCAACTAATGCGCACAATGGAAAACACCTACTCATGTTACCACTAGAGCAAGTGATCACATGGAACCTTGGGTAAACTTTTAACTTCGCCACCGGTATAGTTAGTGATCACAATAGGAATTTGTTAGAGTTTAATTGTTTCCTTATTATCATTCTATTGTTCCATTTTTATACTCTGCAATATTTACATTTATAATTAATGAACTAAATTAATGGAAGAGAAATTTTAACACAAAATTGGTTAAAAAGACCAAAATCAATAATTCCTGGGTGAAATGGACAGTTAGATTTTGATACTGTTTAAATGGACAAAAATGTAAAAATAGGCAGGATGTAACCAGTTTTATCGTGCCCATTTTCAAATATTTTTTCTTATTTTTAATTTACACATGATGTATCCAGTTTCATCTTTGCTATTTTTTAAATTTAAGCTAGGATGAAACCAGTTTCATCCTTACTATTTTTTTTTTGGCCATTTCACCAAAACTATTATTTACTCGTCTATTCGAACCGTGATTTAAAAATATTTGGACAAATGACCCATTTTTCGAAATTTTAATGCATTCGGGGAAATAATGCCAAAATTGGCAATAATTTATATGTTCAAATCATTGGGGTTGGCTTTAAGTAAAACCGCTTAAATTGAGTTGAAATATTAATGCAAGTATCTCAATATATTTAGGGAAATTAATAAATAATAAGGGATATTGCCCACAAATAAGATTTTTAGCTAAATTTTTCATCTTTGTTATTTTTTCCCGAAAGAAAGAAACAAATAGTACACAAATGGAAATTATTAGATATATTCCTTACAAAAATAAATACACATACCATAAAACAACGCTTATTGCTTATAAAAAGTAATAATAATGCATCCGAAAGGAAATCATACACGAGAAGGTCTATATAAATACCTTATGATCTTTCTTTTTTTTTCATTAACCTTACCGTGTGCATCTGTGCGTTTTATTGGTTAATATTAATGTCGAAGTTTATGGACTTAGCATGGTGGCTTCTCGTATTAACGATCTTCATTAATGAAGATTCAATTGATGGAAGAACGATTATGGATGCTACGAACGGCAAAGCAATAGTCAAAACCATCAAGGTGAAGTATATCGCGCTCTTAGTTGCATTAATGAAGTGAAAGTGTAGATACTCAATTAATCTCATGCATGTGCTTGTTAATTTTTATCATAAGTAGTAATAATGTTGATAATTTTCTTCCAGGTTAGATTTGATGAGATTATTGATTGTTATGATATCTATAGACAACCTAGTCTTAATCACCTGTTGCTTCGTAATCATACAATACAGGTATAGTAGTTGTACTCGTGATATATCTTTTCAATCCCATGAAAGTTATTACTTTATTTTTTATTTTTTCTTATGAAATCTCATAAAAATTACTACTTTATATTTTTTTATTTTTATGAAACAGATGACACCAAATTCTTATCCAAAGGGAATGAAATCGGATAATTTTGGGACAATCCCTATTCGAAGAAAAGGAAAAAATTACAAACCCAGAGGTCTAGGTAAACATAATCGTGTAAAAGCGTTATCGTACGAGACTAGTGATATATTCAAAAAAGATGAAATACCTGAGAACCATGAGGTACAAATAATCACATATCAATATTTCCATTGATTTATCTTTTATACATGTCTGTGTATATATATATATATAATCGATATCCATGTAGTTATAGTATGCCACAATTAATGTGGATGGGAATTTTCTAGGAGCACAAGCAAAAATAAATCTTTGGAAACCAGTTACCGAAGCACATGAAATGAGTATATTCCAAATTTGGGTTGTAGCTGGTGATTTCAACGAACGCAATACCATTGAAGTTGGGTGGACAGTAAGTTATTAGTCCAAAATTAAACGTAAAGGAATTTGTATCCCTTGGTGACATTAAATTTCATTCCATGTTTTTAATTAGGTGAACCAAGATGTAGATGGTGACGACCTTACCCGATTTTTCATATACTGGACGGTAAATATTAATCCCTTCTAGTTATTTGGAATGGCATGACGACAAGGATATCTAAAACGATATATTATTATTTAGTATTATATTCTCACGAAGGATGGATATAACAACACGGGTTGCCGCAACCTCGTGTGTGAAGGATTTGTGCAAACAACGTCAGATATTTGCCTTGGTGGTGACTTCACTGAAGTGTCCACTCTCCATGGTGATCAAAAAGATGCTTCCTTCAACATTCACAAGGTAAGAAAATAAAAGTGATCAATGGCAATATTGATCACTTTTATTGTCACAAGAAGTTTAGGACACTTTTCCTAAACTTCAATTTTAGTTGTTTCTCTTCTTTGCCTAAACTTCAATTTTATTCTGTTATTGTTGCGAGACTAAATCTTCTTAGTCTTGTGTTACGTTGATGCTCAAGTTTGTTGTTTTTGCTTACATGTCTCTCTGCAACTCCAACAACATCAAATTATGGGTTACAAAACCATGACTCTACAATTTGTGCGCACCATGTCCTAAAACGTGGTGAAACTCTTTCTCATACCCTTGGGGCTTGTAATTTCAATAGGGGAGAAACACGTTTAGATAATTTATGTTTCTTTGGGAAAACAAAATTTCCAAAGATTAAACTTGCAAAGATCAAACATCCTCTTGCTAACAAAGATGGTGGGTCAAGCTTGATTGGTTCTTGCTATGGTTTGGTTTGTTTGCTTACACATAATGACCAAGCATCCGATATTTACGTCTTTAATCCTTTCACCAGAGAATGCTTTAAGCTCTCAATGATAGACAAAAGTCAAATAGACCTTGGATTTGGTTACAATCCTTCTGGTAAGAATTACAAGGTTGTTATTATAAGCAAAGAAAGATTAATCCAAGTATACACCCTCGGAGGCGATAGCGATGGCTGGAGAAATATCCGATAATTCAACTACTCATTTGCATCTCTAGGTATCCTTTGGAATGGTTCCCTTCATTGGTTGGACAACAACCAATGGAAGATTGTCTCTTCTGATTTGGCAGACGAAGAGTTCCGGTATCTCCCAACAACACCATCTTTCGAACATAACAGGGATACGCAACTTACAGTATTGGGAGGGTACTTGAGCATTGCTAGTATGGATCCAGATACTAGGCGCACTAGCATATGGTCGTTTAAAAATAATCGGAACAATTTTGCTGTCAAAGAGGGATATTATCCATCTTGGAATTGGAGTTTGGAGTTCAGGATACCATTTTTTCCTAATCATGACGACATTAATGATAGATATGAGCCTTTTGGCCTTACTAAAAACAATGAAGTTTTCTTATGGTGCAAGAAGGATCGTATATTTACTATTAAATCAATTCTTTGTCGATATGACCCCAAAACTGACGCATTAATCAAGGTAGTGGATTGCGGTGGGACTCCATTTGTTCGAATTCCACACATGAGTAGTCTTGTTTCGTTAAAATATCTGGGAGTAGATTCAAGGGAATTTTGCTAAATTGCCCCACTTCCAAATTACGATTTAAAAAGTTGATCCAGTTATTTTCAACTTTTCAAAACTGCCAAGTCAAATATCTATTGGTCAACAAAGTCAACACGTGGCCAAAACTCCACCGAATTTCCCAGCCTATCCCTTGGTTTTTATGACCTGTCGAGAGAGAGGCTTTCATTTTCGCTTTTCTCTCTTAGGTTTCAGTTGTTTAACAGTGGCGATAGAGAGAGATTTGTAGATCGTGATTGTTCTGCTATTTTAAGTGAAATCTAGAGTGATTGAGAGAGGTAACTTGGGTGTTTGCTTGATTTGAAGATGAACGAAAACGAAAAGAGGAAGAAGGTTGCAGACAGGTTAGTTTTATCAAAACCCTAATTTTGATTTATTCTTTTTGATGATAATTTCTTCGTTTTGGTGATGATGTTTATGTTATTGCATGATGAATATTCTACTTTATTCATCTGATTTTGTAACGGTTATATGTTTATAAAGTTAGGGCTTGTTAGAAATTGGGTTTGGGAATTTGTTAACAGTATTTGAGTTTACCAATAAATTTATTTGAGTATATGATTTTGTTGAATTTATTTATGGATCTAATTTTAATTTGTTCTTCTTCTTGTTGATTCAGTACACACGATCATCATGAGCTTAAACCGTTTGTTTTTATGTCTAGGTGAATCAATATTATCCTGCACTAATGATTGTAGTATCTGAAACACTATAGACCAACTAGTTAACAGTATTTGATGCATGCTATTGTTTATGTTTGTAATGTATTTTTTTTTTTAATTTCTTGAATTTGGGTATGATTTTAATGTACTTTGTATGCTTATTTTTCGATGTGTCGGTGGAAATACACCATACAGGGATGTAAATTGTTATTGTACACAGAGCCAGATTCAATTTCTATTGAAAAACCTGAACAAAGATGAACTGAGCTTGAAGATGCTTGAGCAAAAGATCCACAGTAGGTTACAACTGGAAGATATTGAAACTGTTGATTTAATGTGGATGGACAATGGAGTTGGTTGTAGCTTAATGAGTGATCAGGACTGCTTCACATTTTGGGAGAAAGATTAAATGAATTGTAATGGTTGTTTAGAATTACAAGTAAGGATACTCAATCCAGAATGGGATACTTTGCAGGCCATTATGAACATACCTGAGAAGACTAGAGTGTCAAAGTCACCATCAGTTCCAGTGAGAAGAATCCCTAGACTGAAAGGTAAAGGAGTTACAAATTCTACTTCAAAGAATTTGTTTGGTGAGACAGGTGGTTCAAGTACCAAACCAGTTGTACTTGATAGTGATGAAGATGTAGAAATGGGAGCTGCTCAAGATGAAGATATTGAAAATAGACAAAGTGATGAAGACATTGAAGATGTTGGTGTATTTAAGCATGATTATTGGGTAAATCAAGCAATGCTAGATAGAGAAATGGGAGCTGCTCAAGCTGATGACTATGTTTTTGAACTTGAGAACATTTGTGAGGATGAGTGCAACCCTGTAGAGGACCCTGATGCTACACCAATATATGATAGTGATGAAGATAGTGATTGTATGAAGTATGATTCAGAAGAAGACAGTGCTGATTCAAATGATGATGCAAAAGAAGATAGTGGTGATTCAAGTGATGATGGTGAACAAAACAATGATGAAGGTAACTGTTACACATTATTGATTCATTTTTTTTAGTTTCCTTATTATGCTAACTCATGCTTTTTGTTGTTGTTTAGGTGATGTTGAGAACAAGGATGATGATCCTGAATGGTTCAAGAATTTTAAGGCTGAGAGGGCATTGAACTTCCCTGATGAAGTTATTGAACAAGGAGATAAGGGAAGAGATAAGGGAAAACATAATGGAGGTAACAATTAGAAGTTATTGTACTAACTCATTTTGGTTACATTGCTTGTACTAACTCATTTTTGTTGTTGTTGTAGGTACTGCTGAGATGAAAGATGATGATCCTGAATGGTTGAAGAATTTTAAAGCTGAGAGGATAATGATCTTCCCTGAGGAAAAAGTTATTGAAGAAGAAGAGGAAGAATTGTTCCCAGACCAAGAACATGATGAACCTCTTGACCCCTCACAAATGGTGGTAGGTACATTATTTCATAATAAAAAGGCATTTCAAAGGCATCTTAGATCCCATTTTGTACATGAAGAGAATGAATATAAATTAAAGAAAAGTGATAAGAAGAAACTTAAGGTTCGGTGTCCATATAGAAAAAAATATAACTGCAATTGGTTTGTGTTTGCATCTAGAGTTAAGAAAGAGTCTACCTTTAAGATTAGGAAAGTCAACCTAACACATACTTGTGAAGGAAGTTTTGAGGGTAGAAATAGATCTGCAGACGCAAGGTATGTTGCTGATGTATTAATAGACAATTTGAAGCACATTGTCAAGAAAGTGATTCCAAAACCAAGGCAGATTAAAGAGGATTTTAAAGTTTCTCACATGACTAAAATTCCTTACCATACTGCATGGAAGGATAGGATGTTAGTATTGGAATACATACATGGAAACTATGACGACAGTTTTAAGATGGTTCCAACATTTTGTAAGATGGTAAGTAACTTAGACAAGGACAATGTTGCAGACTTTTCTTACTGCAAGTCTGGCAATGCATTTGAAACCATGACTATTAGCTTTGGGGAAGCAATTAAAGGATGGCGAAAAAGTTGCAAGCATATTATTGGGTTTGATGTTTTCCATCTAACTAGTAAGCATGGAGGTGTATTACTTGCTGCAACAGGATTAGATGCAGAAAACAGATTAGTGCCATTGGGAATTTGTGTTTGCAAGTCTGAAACCATTGAGAACTGGACCCAATTCATCACTGATCTGAAGCCAGAAATAGATGGTCATCCTATGCCTCATACCTTCATCTCAGATAGGCAGAAAGGCTTACTTGAAGCTGTTCCTGCTGTATTTCCTGGCAGGCCTCACAGATATTGCTGGAGGTATGTTGATTCCTTAGTTTTCTTGTATGTTCACTGCATCTTATGATTTTCTTTAGGTTTATTGATATGTTTGTATGAAATACACTGTAGACACTTGTATAATAACTTTAAAAAGTACTACAAAGGGAAAACTTTGAACAACTCATTGTGGAATGCTGCCAAAGCATACAAAAGGCATCATTACCAGGTAATGTATATTTCCAGGCTACTTTCATTTTTTTATATGTAAACTTTTTTGCCTGTCATATGTAAACATTTTTTACTGTCATATGTAAACATTTTTGAGTGTTATATGCAGCAACACATGGATGCTTTGAAGGCTGAAAATCCAGCAGCACATCAATACCTTTTGGATGCTGGTCCTGAGTCTTGGTCAAGAGCATTCTTTGATGACACTTGCAAATTTGAACACTTAAATAAAAATTTTACTGAGTCTTTTAATGCAATGATCCCACACATTAGGGACAAACCTATCTGTAGAATAGGAATCCTTTATAGTCAATTGGTGAATGCTAAATGGCATGAAAGGAGGCAAGAGGCTGAAAAATGGCTAGATGAAGGTTTGGTTCCAAAGGCAATCAACTTGATAAAGAAGATGTGCAAGTTAACTGGTCTTTTTGATGTTAATCCATGTGTTTTTGGAAAATTATATGAAGTTACATCTGTTCACAATTTTGTTTTCACTGTTAATTTGGAATAAAAAACATGTTCTTGTCTTCAATGGCAGCTGAGAGGGTTTGTATGCATACATGCAGTCTGTACATTGAAAGGATACAGACCAAAATGGAATAAGTAAGTTCACTTTAAGTTCACTTTATACATTTGTTTATTTGTCTTTTTGCTCTTGTTAACTATTTACTTTTTGTGTTTGTTAACCATTTACTTTTGTTGTTGAACAGTTACTGCTCTCATTACTACTCTGTGGAAGCATTTAGAGCCACATATGAACCACATATGAAACCATTGGTTGATGTCAAAGAGTGGGTCAAGGTAAGCACTTTAAACTAGATCTGAAACCAGTAAAGCACTATCTTGGTAGTCGTACATTTAATAGTCACAATATTCTTCTTTATATAACATATATGATTCCTTTAGGGTTTCATTTTCATTTCCCTTTATTGTTTGGTTGCAGGTAGAGATTGAGCTAAACCCTCTTAAAAGTGGCAGGAAAACAGGAAGGCCTAGAGTTAAAAGAAGGAGGGCATATGATGAACCTCCACCACAGCCCAGAGTCTACAAATGCCGCAGGTGTGGGATTGGAGGCCACAACAGTAGGGGATGTTATGGTGGTGCTATTGGGAAGAACTCTAAAGCACCTAGACAAAGAACTAAAGTTGATGGTGCAACAACCTCTTCAAGATCTAGAAGTGAAAGTCATATGATACTCCAGGTGCATCTACTTCAAAACCAGCTGGAACTAAGAAGCAGAAAGTTTCTCAAAATTTCATAAATATTAGATCTGTTAAACAAACAGTGAGCCAGACTATGACAGATCCTAAAGGAAATACAAAGAAACCTAGTAAGGCAAAGAAAAAATAAAGTTGCAGTTTCCTTTTTTTTTTTGGTATCTTTTATGAATGATTAATTTGTGAACTTTAAGTTATTGTAAGATGTAGCTGGTTGTGAACTTTGGTCTGTTTGAACATATTTTGTTATGACAAGATATGAAACGTTGTAAACTAAGTTCTTAAACAAACTTCTTACATATTACATATGGAGGTTTCTTCCTAATTGCTTACATATGGCAGCCATTTGGGTTGCAGATTCTCTAACCCTTACTTTTGCAGCAATGTATAGGGCATCTGAAGCCCATCTAAAATATTCACAATTTTGATAGGCAAGGTAATCTATATTCTTATTGTGTTGATTTTTGCACATCTTCAGTATGAGTTTGGATTTGCAGGTTGCAGAAAAGCAAACCTGATTATGTAGTGGACAATCATTGTAGCAGTGGTCTTCTTATCCACAAGCACAATAGCTTTTTCTTGATGGTAGCATAATGTCCTTGGCTTTAGAGTGGTCTAAAGCATCTTCAAACCATTCAAAGTAACTACAGGTTGGTATTGTGCACTTGAAGAACATTTTTCCATAGTTTGCAGTTGTTGTAGATCTAAGTAATGCTCTCACACAAACACATGGAATATGCTTGCACCTAGAATACAGCCAAGGACAGACTTGTGTGTCATGATTTCTTTGTCTACACATTGCACAATCAATCATGCCTTTTTTCCCCTTATTCTTGATGTTTCTACTACTTGGAGATTCATTCTGACCACCACCCATTACTTGTTTGTGTTTTCTAAGTTTGAATTTTGATGAGTAACTTAAATAAAATATGGTTTGATTGATATGAATGAATTAGGGTTCTTCTATGGTTTTTATAGGGTGGAGAAGATGAAGATAGCCGTTTTTTGTCATCTTAATCATGGTCGTTCATTTTTGTGTGCACAGGATCATGACACGTGTTTTATGGCCGTTATGTTACCTGAGTCCGTGTGAGTTGCACGTGCGAAGAATTTCCAACCTTGTTACTGCTGTGTGTGTGAGATGCACGCTCTAGGGGTGTATAAGTCATTTGTAAGGTGTCAACTGACACTTAACCATCCTAACAAGCCGTTACCCGTTTTTTGAAAAAAACGGGGCATTTTGAAAAAGTTGGAAAAAACGGGGGCACTTTTTTTGCTATATTCAAAAGTGGGGCACTTTATCAAAATTCCCTAGATTCAACGACAACTGATTGCTCAACTAATCAGTCCATAACGCTTTCTCCTTGAACCAATACCACTTCCAACACTCTTTGCCAATAATATTGGGACGATGAAGATGATTCGTGGCTTGCTGTTTTAACGAAAGCATGGGAAGACATGGATTGATTAATGATGGCTCTATCCCCTCAATATGCCCCTCAAAATATTGATAACTACATAAAAATCCTCTATTAAATTTATTCTTTTTTTTTGTTTATTCCACCAAAGTCTCCATATTAATTTCTATAATTGTTTTTAGCACACCTTAATTACTCATCTTGAGTATATTGATCTTAGCTGGAACGATTTTCTGGAATCAGAGATTCCATTGGACGTGTATATGTAGTGCCACAGTTGAGCAGTCACTTGTCACCACCAGGCGCAAGTCTTCAGCTGTGTCCGAATCTTATGTACCCATAGTTGTTGTAACAAGTTCTAACTAGTTGTAACTATCCTGTATTCTCGTCAGTATTGTTTAGCTTAGGATTGAATCTTTCTTCTATTCTTTGTATCTTGTATGCATATAAATACGTAATGAAACATAAACACTCTACACAATTGTGAGACTCTACATAACCAATTCTAAAATCTAAGATGGTATCTTCCTTGTAGATCCTAGGAACCCTAATATTTTCTTTTCCGCTTAATCTCTGATCTTCTCACAATGGCTGGATCCGATGCATCTTCTCCACCTTCTCCAACCCATCACAACCAGGAAAAATCAATCCACTGAAAATCATAGATTGATTCTAGATCCCTATGTCATTCACCCTAGTTATAATCCCGCGACTGTACTTTTCTCTCCACTTCTCCAGGGAGATAACTAAGGTTCTTGGGTACGTGGTATTACTAAGGCACTGAATGCGAAAGGAAAACTGAGTTTTGTTGATGGCTCGTTACCTCCACCTGCTGATGATCTCACCCACAGGTGTTGGAAAAGATGTGATGATTTGGTAGAAAGCTGGCTTCTTAACACATTCCACCCAGATATTAGAGCCAGTTGTTTGTATGCAGCATCATCTCATGCAATCTGGAAAGATCTTAAGGTAAGATTCTGTATTTCTAATGCTCCAATACTGATTCGTCTTAAGTCTGCTATTGCTTTTATTCGTCAAGAGTCCATGCCTGTCTCGCTTTACTACACCAAAATCAAGACTCTCTAGGACCAGTATGATTCACTAGTTGTAACCACTGATGCTTGCATATGTGGTGCTAGAAAATCAATGATGGAACGGTTGGAACGTGATTGTGCAATGGAGTTTCTACAAGGTGTCCACGACAGATTCTCAAATTAGCGCATCCAGATCTTGACCATGGAACCATTTCCCACTGCTTTGAGAATTTTTAACCTTGTTCAGCAAGAAGAAGAGCAGCAGAACATCACTGCAACTCCCATGCCTGCTGTCGATTCAGCTGCACTAAAAAATAATCGGCATTTCCCACCATCACCTCGTCCTTCTGCCAGTCAAAACAAGCGATATCATACCCATTACGACTATTGCAATCGTCATGGCCATGTCCGTGAGAAGTGTTATCGTCTCCATGGTTTTCCTGCCTCGACCAGTACCTCGTCAACTGTTGTCTGTTGCTGCTGCTACAGCCTTGTCTCATGATGCTCAGGCCATTCAACCAGCCATTCCTGCACTTTCTGCTGATCAATATGCACGACTTCTTAGTCTTATAAATTCTCCAGCTGAAGTTGCACTAATAGAACCTCGAGCAAACTTTGGAGGTAAGTTTCTAACCACTGCTTTTATTGATCTGTGGTTCATAGATAGTGGTGCAACACACCATATTTGCAACTCTTTACAATTTTTTACCTGTTTTTCACCTGTCAAATCACTCACTCAAATGCAATCGCCAGACTGCTCATTTTCTGTTGTTAAACACATTAGCGAAGTTGTTTTCTCTCCTACTCTTAAACTCTCGAATGTGCATCACATTCCAAATTTTAGATTTAATCTCATCTCTGTAAGTCAATTAACTCAACAGTTAAACTGTATGGCTTACTTTTTCAATAACTCTTGTTTCTTTCAGGACCGACTCACGAATCAAGTGATTGGTTAGGGTAGTTATTTCTCCGGCTTGTATGAACTTCAAGTTCAACAACAACCAACAAAGAGGGACCAAACTCTCTGAAATAAACCATCTTTAGACATTTGGCATTGTCGGTTAGGTCATCCTAGCATAGACCGTTTTAAGTTTTTATGTCGTACGTTTGATTACATTCATTCTAGTATTTCTACTTTCTATGATGTATGTCCTCTGGCCAAACACAGCAGATTATCGTTTAATAGAAAATGCAATTTCTTCTAAACATTGTTTTGAACTCATACACTGTGATATTTGGGGTCCATTCTCGACACCCTCCCTTACTGGCGCAAGATATTTCTTGACCATAGTTGATGATTTCTCTCGTTGTACATGGGCTTATCTCATTCATATGAAGTGTGAAACTTTTAAATTTATCAAATTTTTCACTACTTTTGTTTCTACACAATATTACTCATATTTCTACTGGCGACACAATTCCTGTTTTACTTGTCTTGTAACGTTTCCATTCTGATAATAGGACAGAATCTATATCTCGTGATATTCAGACTTGGTTTGCTGACAAGGGCATTCACCATCAGCGAAGTTGTGTATCTACTCCTCAGCAAAATGGAGTAGTTGAACGAAAATATCGTCACTTGCTTAAGGTGGCTAGGGCATTACGGTTTCAGGCAAATCTTCCAATTGCTTACCGGGGAGAATACATTTTAACGACAACTTATTTGATTAAGGGGGATTTTGTGTTTCCCCCTCAAAATAAATACATATTTTACATTACCCCCTATACAAATCAATAATTTGTGAAACCCCATGTTTGTTATAACAGTCGTGACTGGACAGTTAATTATGCACGTGTAGTGCACGTATATACCATAACTAAATAATTATTTTTAAACAACCTAATATAACGAAACCTTCCATCACTATTTGATACCTTCGTCCCCTCTCCATCACCGAATCCATTTGATTTCTGCAAGTGTAATCAAAATAATGCAGTAAACCACTACCAACTCCTCTTTGATTTTCATTCACTCTCTGAATTACTCTTTTCTCTCATATACAGCTAAACATATCCCTGTTTTAAAAAATCCTAAATTTCATGTAACCTAACCCTAACTTCAAAACTTATAAGAAATTGCTTGTGGATTTTTGAAATTAAAGTCATGGATTTAAGTATTTTGTTTTTTTAGATGAAGGGTTTGAAAGATGAAAACGAATCAGGCGAAGGATTTCAGTAATTTGTAGTTTCAACCTTAAAGATTTTCGTTCTCACTACCTGCTCGAAGTTCCAACTCGAATTTTACAGAGAGAATTGATTCTTTGGTTTTGCACCAACTTTGTACAGAGAATTGGGGTATTGTGCTTCAATATTTTCACCTACTGCTGAATCTCCCAGGGTTCCCTAAAATCGTTTCTTCACCAATTGGATTTTTTTTTTGTACTAACCGGTGAAAATCAAAAGAAAGAAATGAGGATTTTGTTTTTGTATTGTTGTTGGGGGTTAGGTTTTATATCAGTTTGGGGATTC
Organism: Papaver somniferum; assembly: GCF_003573695.1. Classification (NCBI taxonomy): domain Eukaryota; kingdom Viridiplantae; phylum Streptophyta; class Magnoliopsida; order Ranunculales; family Papaveraceae; genus Papaver; species Papaver somniferum. Next base: position 160,650,905 of record NC_039360.1, on the reverse strand, counting down.
TTAGGCTTTCTGAACTTATATTAGGGATTTTATTTTCGTTGTTAAGATGGAAAAGCAGCTCTTTATGTTCTGAAGAAATGACTGATAAATCGATTAAATTCGTGATCGATTTTGAGAATTTTAAACGTGATTTAGTTAACTGGATCTCGGGATGGTGGTGGTCGTAGTGAAGGAGGAGCTGGTGGGCAGGGGTAAGTACGTTTTGTAGAGGGGTACAGTTTCTATTTATGTTTTAGTTTATGTCGATGATATAATTATTACAGGTAATAATGACTTGGATATTCAGGAGATGAAACATAAACTTGAGTCCAAATTTTCACTCAAAAATCTTGGTCGTTTACAGTATTTTCTAGGCATTGAAGTTTCGCGCTCTTCTAAAGGTATTTTTATTTGTCAACGTAAATATATCCTTGACATTGTTAATGATTTTAGTCTTTTAGGTGCTAAGATTTCTCCTTCTCCTATGGAACAGCACCTTAAGCTTCTCCCAACTTCAGGTGTCGTCTTCTAATTGGTAGACTTCTTTATCTTCGGGTGGCTCTCCCTGATATCACATATTATGTGAATTATTTGAGCCAATTTGTGCAGCAACCATGTTCTGTTCACTTGGAAGATGCACATCGCGTGGATCGCTATCTTAAAGGCACTGTCAGCCATGACATTTTTCTTTCTGCAAGTAGCTCACTGTCTCTTGCTGGTTATACTGATTTGGGCAGGTTTCCCGACTACTCGTCATTCCACGACAAGGTATTTCACAATGCTAGGGGATAGTCCTATCTCTTGGAAATCTAAGAAACAACCAACTATCTCATTATCTTCTGCTGAGGCAGAATACCGAGCTTTAGCAAGGTTAACTTCTAAACTGCAATGGTTGCATTTATTGTTTACTGATCTTCGTGTTACTCTTCCGAATCCCATTCCAGTATATCGTGACAATCATCCTGCTATTCACATCTCTGAAAATCCAGTTTTTCACGAACGAAATAAACACATCGAAATTGATTGTTATTTTATCCGAGAAAAACTTCAATCTGTTCTCATAAAACCAACTCACATTCCATCGGCAACTCAATTAGCCGATCTCTTCACCAAGCCACTTGGAGTGGAATCTCTTAGATTTTAGAATTGGTTATGTAGAGTCTCACAATTGTGTAGACTGTTTATGTTTCATTACATATTTATATGCATACAAGATACAAAGAGTAAAAGAGATATTTAATCTTAAGCTAAATAATACTGACGAGAATACATGATAGTTACAACTTGTTACAACAACTATGGGTACATAAAACTCGCACACAGCTGAAGATTTGCGCCTGGTGGTGACTAGTGACTGCTCAGCTGTGGCACTACATATAGATGTCCGGTCGGAACTATATTGGTGAGGTGACCTCAGTTTGCAAAGCTAACAAAACTCACTCATATTGATCTCTCTCCAACTCAAGGTTTTCGGGTTCAATTGCAACACAATTCACCAACCTATCTTTTTTAGAATACCTTAATTTATCTGGCTCGCCTACAGAACCTCCCATAATCTCGTCTATGAAATGGATGAGACAGTTAGTTAATTTACATGTATTAAAGTTGTTGGAGAAAATGAGTTATTTAATAAATGTATTTTTGGTCTTGGTGTGGTTTGATCTCATGACCTAAGGGTCTAAGGTACTCACTCATTTTTGAGTGAATGAAATGGAACCTTTAGTCCCACATTGTGGAAAACTAAAGAGGTGCTCCACTATATAACCATGTGCTCATGGATATGTTGTAAAACAATGTGGGTGGAGCGGGTGGGTCGAAAAAAACATGGAGAGGGTGGGGCGAAAAATACATGTTTCGACCCATGCCCATGCGCGTATACCATGCACCAAGTTCCTCTTCTACTCGTATTTATTTTTGGCGAATTTTTCTTTAGGAAATTAATTCCAAAAATATTTTCTTAAGAGTTTTATTTGTGGGAAATTCCTTTTACGAGTTTTACTTGATTTTTGAAGAAAACCAAAACCTAACTTGATTTGCAAGTATCTCATCCTATAAATATGACTCGAAATTTTGTTTTCAAAACACATAAGCAGCGACTATCTCTAGGTCTACTTTTCTTCTTCTTGTTGTTTTTTGCGCGTCATTTTACTTCCATCCCTGTTGCTGAGTTCAAGAGTGGGTAACTTGCGTTGTGCTAACTCAAGTTATATCGGGCAGTCTTATCCTAGATACATCTTCACACGTTGGGGTTTAGCATTACTTCAGAGTATATCCGCGAACTAATGTGTTAAGGACAGCTTGTTGAACCTGTGATTCTGCCCTCATCAATTTGTTCGTGGTAGAGTTGTTTGATACGGTTCTTTATATTTATTGTTTGATACATCTGGCATTTCTTCTATTGTTGCAAGACTCCAACAAAAGTTGATGAATGTTAATTTATGTGAGGCCACATCTTCCCGAAAGAACTTTGGTGAACACATTTCATATCTTTCCAATATCAGGGATCTTGATCTCTCTGGTTGTTCAATTCAAGGATCATTAGCTTCTTCGGTCTACAACCTTTCTCAGTTACAGTTTCCAGCCTTCAATATCCAATCTTAGAAACCAACATTTTCTTGATATGTCTTACAATAATTTTTAGAAAATCTATTCCAAAATCAATATGTGATATTTTTCCTCTTCGAGAACTACGGTTAAGCTATAATAATATATCAGGAAGCATGCCAAGTTGCATTACAAAAAAGCTCCAAAACTTCAGTATATTTGGGGTATGGAACTACAGACTTATTCCTCCGGAACCTAAGCTGCCTCCGGGATCTCCACCTCAATATAATCCAAAAGAAAATGTATTGTTTAATGGTGATGTTGCACTAGAATTTATAGTTGGTTTTGGGGTTTGTTTTTCGGTTTGCTTATAAATAAAGAGAAATGGTGGTGTGGGTATTGGGTATTCATGGATGTTGTCGCAGCAAGAATTGTTAGAGTTAATAGAAAACTTACAGATTTATTGCTTAAAGAGAATCATACAAAACATAATGGTAAATGATGGACTCTTGGCATAGCAAGATCACTAGAAAATGAAGCTTGAGAATAGGGCATATCAAGTGTATTGGTAGTAGTAGGAATAATGAAATTTGTTTACTACCAAATATTTTCAAAATTGCAAATCTCGTTTATCACATTTTGATTTATGTAAGTATCACTTGATATGTGTTGGTTTGGTTAAAGAAAATGATATCCCTACTAATTTGTGATCACTTGTGTTGTTGATCGGTTAAACCCATTTTTTGACTAAAGAAAATGGAAAGTTACATTTTCCATTGATCAAGTTACACCCATTTTTTTATATAATCAAATTGAATGTGGTTAGACATGAATTCGTTCAATAAGCATACTCAAATTACATCATTTCATCTTTTTCTTCTTCTACTTCATCTCAATTTCATGTTCTTATTACTGATCAGCATCACTCATCTTCCACTTGCCTCTCGAGGCTGTCAAGAGAAGGAAAGAAGGGCTCTACTGAACTTCAAGTCATCTTTGGAAGACCCTACGAATCTATTTTCTTCATGGCAAGGCAGCACAAACTGCTGTGGTTGGCATGGAATTAGATGTTCCAGCGTCTCTTTACTTGTTATCAAAATCGACCTTTGAAACAAAGATACTGAAAATTACTACATCACTGCTCTACGAGGTAAAATCTCTCTTTCGCTTTTCAAAATGAGTCATCTTGAGTATGTTGACCTTAGAGGAAACTATTTTTATCAGCAATATGGAATTCCTTTCCAGTTTTCCAACCTAACAAAACTCAAAACTCACTCATCTATATCTCTCGAACTCATGGATTTCAGGGACGGTAATCGTAGAACCTACTTGGATGATGGATCTTAATTATGGTACACTGAGTTTATGGTACAATGAACTTATGGGTTTTAATTATGGTTTGTAATGGGTTTATGGTACAATGGGTTTATGCATGATTCAACATATATTTTGTATAATACAGGCATCAGTTGATATAATATTACATTTGTCAACCGATTACGATAGCGTTCTTTCAAGCCTTAGAAAATGTTAGTTTCTTATTGATTTTGTAAACAATAATTGGTCAAAATGTGCAACCATATCAATCGATTGATTCCAGTTGGTGGTGTTAGAGCATAGCTCGGTTGAATCCACCAAGCGTTGGTATGTCAAGTTTGGTTGTCATATTTTAGTGAATCAGAACTCATTTTAAGACTCGCTTGATTAATTACTAGAGTCAACTTCGTATAGGTTAAACTAGAAAGTTATTAGGATATGAGACATACAAATATTACTTGAAGACTTGAAGAATGTGAAGACGTAAAGAGATACAACGACAACATCATCCTTCCTCTTGAAGTTAGTAATATTTTGACTTCAAACTGTTTCATTCCTGAGGTTAGCAATATTGAAAACATAACTGTGAAGCTATGAATGATTATACTCTAGTTAGAATATTATTAAGGAATTATAATACGAAGTATAACGTATATCTTTTGAACTTCGTATATAAGACATCGACATAATCGTATGAATGCTATTGTGATTATGTATAGGTAAAGGTGTAGATTTCATCCTAGAAAACAATATTTACATTCGTTTAAAGGAAGTACATTCATAAACTTGTTTTTTGAATCGAAAGGGAAATCTCTAGGCTTATTGGTATTGTTATTCATTGCAAATCTTGGGATTACCAATATCTGTGATTAGTATAACCGTTCATAATTTATTATGTATCTTGGTAAAAACTATTTATAATGCCTGACTTATCAATTGGTATGCCTTTTATTAGTGAAACTAATCTTAAGTAATCACCTGAGATGGTATGATCGATATTTGTAATTGGTGTGGCCGATCCTAGTCATTGGGTAACCAATCCTAGTAAGTTGGTGTGACTAATCATAAGAAGGTGTAATCGATCCTTGTAGTAGGTTAACAAGTTTTAGAAATTCGTGTAACCGATCCTATAACTTGTGCAACCGATCACAAGTAATTAACAAAAGATGTGGTAACCGATCCTAGTACTTAGTTAACAAAGTTTTGGAAACTAGTGTAACCGATCCTGGTACTTATTTAACAAAGTTTTGGAAACTAGTGTAACTGATCCTAGTAGCCACATGGAGGTAGAACCGAAACTTGTTTTGGGTAGAACCATAAACCCATGATTTGTGATTTGATATTGATCAATCGCATATAGTTCTTGGAAATCAGATGAACCAGTTCTAAACTCGCTTTGGAAGTGTGGCAAATCGGTTCCAAGATTGTAAATATGAAAAATGATTTACAAAGAAAAGATGTCGACATACTTTGAACACGTGCAGTAATTCTTACCTTTTATTGTTCAAATATATTCCTTAATAACTAAAGGAGAATCCCAAACCGAAATAAATCGAAAATCTTTTAATTAAGGTTTTTAGTTTTTTTTTTTTATGCTTTTCATTAACAGCAATTAAATGCATATCTCTGGAAAATAATAATTAGTAATGTGCATTTACTAATTGGAGATTTTCTAGTGAGATTTCGGTAGATATTTGGATAAAGCATTTCCAGGAATTATGAAAACTGATTTGGGGCATTTATTGCATATCTTAAGAATAATTCGGTTTTGGAAATCCTTGGTGTCCAAACTTCCTTTGTCTATAAATACTCAAGTTTGCATTTCGAGAAAACTAATCGTTAGAGCCAACAAAACTACCTAGTTGTGTTGTTACTGGTGGATCCCCCTATTCGGAGAGGAAATTACCCTAATTAGGAGAAATCTCTTACGGCCGCTCGGTTTAAAGACTTCTTTGGGATTAAGAAGCTCTATTAGTACCGTTGGTGGGAAACTAGATAATTGCAGTTTATTATTAGTTTTCTATTGATTTGATTGAATAAGTGGTAGTTGAACTTTGATTGCATCTAGTTTGTTTATGCTTGAGAATCTTCTCTTCTGATATAAGATTCACTCAAACTAGATCGAAGTTTCGACGGGGATCTTTAGAACTTTTTTTAGATCTAAAGACGCCTTGTGATAATCCAACGTTAACAGACTCCGTTCTGTGTGTGATTGGTCACAAGAGATTCAAGTTGTGTTGTGTGCAGGTGCAGATTGAAGATTAAAGAAGATTTGAAGACAACACAAGATTTCTTATTTGAGTCCATAATCTTTGGTGTACGCAAAACTTGATCAGCTGGGATCCAACTATAATCGGTTTATCATTGTGGTAGATTGGATTGATTAGTTGCATAGATCGACATTCAATATTTAGCATCTTCATAGATCCTATTATTGATTTGCATAAATCTAAACAATTAATTTGGTGGTTGTTAATTAGATTGATCTAGAACCCGACAAAGGAGTTTATGGAATAAACAGAAGATCCTTTGTCAAACTCATATCACTTTGTTTAAAAAGAGTTGTTACCGAACAAATTTGTTCTTCCTTTACTGTTTGTAATACTAACCAAAGAAATTGTTCCAAGTGTGTGACTTATTACAAGTTGGAGGCGCATGGATACTGAGGGAACTAGGTGAACTATAGGTTTAGTTGCTTGGTCTCAACTATACGAATTTGGTCTAGATTTTGTATATCGGTTTAATTCTGAGAGTATTCAATTCTGGACTAGGTCCCGGGGTTTTTCTGCATTTGCGGTTTCCTCTTTAACAAAATCTTGATGTGTCATTTACTTTTATTTTCCGCAATTATAATTGTCTTATTATAATTTAAAGTAAATTACACTAACGTTAATTCCTTATTACTTGATAACAATCCTATAGTGTTTGGTTAAGTCCGAACCTATTATCAAGTAACCACACTTTGATTGTTGTATTGTCTCGATCTCATATCCATAGACGATCACACAAATTGTGAAGACCGATTAGGTGTATTGTCTCGACTCAGTCCATAGACAATCACTTTCGGAGAAAGGACTTATAGGTGGAAAAGTTTTAGATTGAGGTATATTTGGGTACCCTCATCTTTTCAATTGGTATCAGAGCAGGCAAACACGAAAAGATCTAACAATCTTTGTTTGATGCGATCCAACCTATAAGAAATGAACTCGAGTTCTGATGAATCGACTTCATTTAACGTACCACCAAGATTTGACGGAACAAACTATCTATGGTGAAAATATTTTATGAGATCTTTTCTTCAATCACGAGACTTTAATACATGGCTATTAGTAGTCGATGGTTATAATCGCTCGAAAGTAGAAAATTCAGAATTTGAGTTTAAACGCTTAGTTGATTATTCAAAAGAAGAAAAGGATTTTTCTATGCAGAATTCAGATGGTTTGAATGCTATTGTACATGCTGTAAGCCGTGACCTACAACATCATGCATCAACATGTCAAACTTCGAAAGAAGCTTGGGATAATCTTCAGATCGTATTCGAAGGAAATACATTAGAGAAAGAAGCTAGGGTTCAAACTCTTACGTCCGAATGGGAAAACCCTCGAATGGATGAATACGATACTTCTGAAGAGTTTCATATTAAACTTTCTGAGATAATCAATGATTATTTCTCACTTGGAAAGACTATTTCTGAAAAAGATATAGTATGCAAAATTCTCAGATCGTTGCCATCTAGATACGAATCTAAGTAGCATGCAATCATAGAAGCAAATGATCTTTCAACACTCTCATGAAGCACACTCGTTGGAAAGTTAAAGATTTTTGATCATGAATCACAGTCTATTCAAAATAAAGGGATTTCTTTTAAAGATGCAAAAATTCCAAAAGCTCCAATGGAAAAAAATAGACAGTTGGATGATTCAGATGAACAGAATGCAGAAATTTCTGATGATGAAATTGAACTGTCAGTATCATTAATCACCAGACAGTTTCGAGATCTCTTAAAGAAAAGAAATAAGAGATTCATAAAGGATACTCATCGATCTTCTCGTCCACATGATCGAGTTCCTTCCAAGAAAGATCATGAAGAAGATGATGAATACCAGCCACTGTGCTTCAAGTGTAAAGGGTTTGTTAATATGGCTAAAGACTTTCCCAATCTTAAGAAATACAATAGAAGCAAGGCATTGGTTGTAACTCTAGATGAGACCTCTGATTCATATGATTCAGAAGAAGATGAAACAACTAATATTGCATTAGTTAGGAAACAGCTAATATTGCATTAGCTGTCAATCTTATTCCTTCCTCTTTCATTAGTGATTTAACCTTTTTAAAAATGTACATGTCTTCCGATGTAATTAAATCATCTAATGATAAAGGAAAAAATAATACACGATGCAAAACTGACTCAAAAGAAGAATTGCTAGAAGTTGCATATGCAACCCCAGTCAATCTGAAGATGCTTCGATAGTTCGAGGTACCAAAAAGAGAATCGTTCATACGACACTAGATCAAGGACACTCTGGTTGTCCAAAATTCCATAATGAGAGAAAATCTCATGCTAATACCACCTGATCGGTATTAGAATTCTTTCCTCACCACGTGTACCAATTTTTGTGTGAGGAAGAAGAAAAATCAAGGAACTCATGTGTAGATTATGGGAATAAAATCTAGTAATTGAAAATATTTGAGATATTCTTAGGAATATTATATTTTCGGAAGTATGAAAATTATAAAAAGATTCTTCTCCTTCTTTGGTCATCCCCTTGTCCGAACTATGAGTCTGGATCCAATATCTTCTCTTGATAAGATGCTAGATCAGAAAGATCACTTTAAGAATAAGTCTGCATCGTCTCTGGATATTGAGAAATCAAAAGAGTAAAATCAAAAAGAGAGATTGGATTATCAAGAATGAAAGAGAGAATATGCTGAAGAAAGATCAGTGTATTGAAGCATTGACACACTTTTGTGTTCAATCAAAGACAGAATTACATGTTCTTGCAAAATCCTTCACGAAAATTTCTCAACTGCAAGAAATTCTGGTCAAACAACAAAGTTATCTACTTGAGGAAATTCACAAGATGAAGACTGAAAGTAATAACCTGCCTTCATCCAGCATTGATACGAAGGATTAAGTTGTGGAAAATAGACATCAGTTTTTGATTTATCAATAATTGTATAAGGTCTATTTTGGATAAAACCATCTTTATTATTAATGAATAAAATTATTATTTTATAATTTTTCGTGTGATAGTTTTTCGATTACATAGCCTGTGCTTGAATGCTTTATATTATTGTTATGTGTTTATGGATGTCTGATTTCATTTTTCATAACCTTAATATTCGATCTCATATTGTGTGAACCCTTATGGTTTGGGTGGCTTTTTGATTTAGCGGGATTGAGTTCTAGCCCATGTTGGTAGGCTTTATCAAAGGATCATTAGGGGTTCCGATTGAAACTCATGTGTGAAAAAGTCACAATATGTTGAACGATTGTGTTTAGCATAAAAGCATATGTGCTTCGGGGTTTTCAACTTTTGCTATGCATAAGTTAAAACCGATTCAACCTTTCTATGGTAAAGGTTGCTTTTGTTGTTGTTCTTTTGTCTTGCGAGAGGATGATAACACAATGGGGGAGAGTTCTAACTTGAACTTGCGCTTAATGATATATCCATTGGGGAGTAGAGGATGCGGAATTTGAGGTAACTAATTTGTTAGTTATTCGTTTTCCTGTTTAAGAAAAGCCTGATTTTATTGCATATATTTTGCTTTTGCTTAACAAATTTCGGTACAATTGATTTTTATTCCATTACGTGTATATGGATGTATGAGTGTGACTTAATTGTTTCCGGTTGATAAAAACTATTGTTATCTTTCTTTATTGTTTGGTATCAATTGCTTAGACTTAACGAAATTTCGGTGCAATTGCGGTGCTATAATGTCTATGTTTGTTTCAATTGCTTCCGATTAAGAAAAATAATTATGCAAGTTGATTTATTTGATTTGTATGGATTGTTTATGGCTTAACAAAAATACGTGATCATTTGTTTAGTCCAATTCGATTCCGGATAAGAGAAACTAAATTAATTATGATCTTAGTTAGACTTATCAAAGTGTAGGATTCGGTTATTCAAGTCTAACTGAATTCCTTAACAAGAAATACTAGTCAACTAACCTAATACTTGTCTTGTTTAAAGTGAAGAAGGTCTAAGTTATTATTTGAATAATTATAACCTGATGAGAAAAATAAAGTTATTCATGATATTTATTTTGATCTTATCGAAACAAGCGATTGTATTCATACAATCGGTTTAGCAAAAGAACTAAGGTGCTTAGTCAATTGATAATTTTCTATACTATTTGGGAAAATTGCTTCGGGCAATTTTTTTCTTGATAACATATCAAAACAAAATTACTTGGTTGTTTCGGTTTTGATATTGGTTATCTAAAATGGTATGTGAAACCTTCGTGCTTAACTCTTATAGGTTGTACAAGTTTTTAAAAATTTTAAGATCCTTTCGTGTTTGTCCTTTGTTTGCTCGTACCTTTGTCATTTTGTGACAAAAAGGGGGAGAAATATATGGAGTAAACAAGTGATTCATATTCACTAAAGGAAAGGACAATGGTGCTTAAACGTTATATCTAACGAGTAAAGCATTGACTAAGGGGGAGAAACATATCATATGATGATTGTGGTTATTTGAACTACAAGAAAATAACAATGATGTGCGGATTGGAAATCTACATATCTCACCTTTAGGGGGGGTATTAGCTTTGTTATTATAATGTCAACAACGATATTTATGGATTGAATATATGCATGTTATTGTGTTGTTAAAACTTGGAAACAAGCGTATATGTAATGAATTCTTGTAATTTGTTTATCCATATGATGTAAGATTTTTGTCACTAAAATTGACAGGGGGAGATTGTTAAAGTGTAGCTCAGTTGAAACCACCAAGCGTTGGTATGTCAAGTTTGGTTGTCATATTTTAGTGAATCAAAACTCATTTTAAGAGTCGCTTGATTAATTGCTAGAGTCAACTTCGTATAGGTTAAACTATAAAGTTATTAGTATATGAGACATACAAGTATTACTTGAAGACTTGACGAATGTGAAGATGTAAAGAGATACAATGACAACATCATCCTTCTTCTTTAGGTTAGTACTATTTTGACTTGAACTGTTTCATTCCTAACGTACCTTTCAAGTCGTGCTATATTGAAAACATAAATGTGAAGCTATGAATGATTATACTCTAGTTAGACATAGTATTAAAGAATTATAAGATGAAGTATAACGTCTATCTTTTGAACTTCGTATATAAGACATCGACATAATCGTATGAATGCTATTGTGATTATGTATGTGTAAAGGTGAAGATTTCATCCTAGGAAACAATGTTTACATTCGTTTAAAGGAACTACATTCATAAACTTGTTTTGTGAATCGAAAGGGAAATCGCTAGGCTTATTGGTATTGTTATTTAATGCAAATCTTTGGATTACCAATATGTGTGATTAGTATAACCGTTCATAATTTATTATGTATCTTGGTAAAACTATTTACAATTCCTGACTTATGAATTGGTATGACTTTTATTAGTGAAACTAATCTTAAGTAATCACCTGAGATGGTATGATCGATATTTGTAATTGGTGTGACCGATCATAGTCATTGGCTAACCGATCCTAATAAGTTGGTGTGACTAATCACAAGAAGGTGTAATCTATCCTTGTAGTAGGTTAACAAGTTTTAGAAATTGGTGTAACCGATCCTATAACTTGTGCAACCGATCCCAAGTAATTACCATAAGATGTGGTAACCGATCATGGTACTTAGTTAACAAATCTTTGGAAACTAGTGTAACCGATCCTGATACTTAGTTAACAATGTTTTGGAAACCAATGTAACCGATCCTAGTAGCCACATGGAGGTAGAACCGAAACTTGTTTTGGGTAGAACCGTAAACCCATGATTTGTGATTTGATATTTGATATTGATAAATCACATATAGTTCTTGGAAAATCAGATGAACCAGTTCTAAACTCTCTTTGGAAGTGTGGAAAATCGGTTCCAAGATTGTGAATATGAAAAAGGATTTACAAAAAAAAGATTTCGACATACGTTGAACACGTGCAGTAATTCTTACATTTCATTGTTCAAAGATATTCCTTAATAACTAAAAGGAGAATCCCAAACCGAAATAAATTGAGAATCTTTTAACTCTAAGATTCACTCAAACTAGATCGAAGTTTCGTCGGGGATCTTTAGAACTTTTTTTAGATCTAAAGACGTCTTGTGATAATCCAACGTTAACAGACTCCGTTCTGTGTGTGATTGATCATAAGAGATTCAAGTTGTGTTGTGTGTAGGTGCTGATTGAAGATTAAAGAAGATTTTAAGACAAAGAAGATTTCTTATTTGAGTTCATAATCTTTGGTGTACACAAAACTTGATCGGCTGGGATCCAACTATAATCGGTTTATCTTCGTGGTAGATTGGATTGATTAGTTGCGTAGATCGGCATTCAGTATTTAGCATATTGATAGATCCTATTATTGATTTGCATAAATCTAAACAATTACTTTGGTAGTTGTTAATTAGATTGATCTAGAACCCGACAAAGGAGTTTATGGAATAAATAGAAGATCATTTGTCAAACTCATATCACTTTGTTGGAAAAGAGTTGTTACCGAACAGATTTGTTGTTCCTTTACTGTTTGGAATACAAACCAAAGGAATTGTTCCAAGTGCGTGACTTATTACAAGTTGGAGGCGCAGGGATACTGCGGGAACTAGCTAAACTATAGGTTTAGTTGCTTGGTCTCAACTACACGAAGTTGGTCTAGATTTTGTATAGCAGTTTAACTCTGAGAGTATTCAATTTTAGACTAGATCCCGGGGGTTTTCTGCATTTGCGGTTTCTTCGTTAACAAAATCTTGATGTGTCATTTACTTTTATTTTCCGCAATTATATTTGTCTTATTATAATTTAAAATAAATTATACAAACGTTAATTCCTTATTACTTGATAACAATCCAATAGTGTTTGGTTAAGTCCGAACCTATTATCAAGTAGTCACACTTTGATTATTGTATTGTCTCGATTTCGTATCCATAGACGATCACACAAACTGTGAATGCCGATTAGTTTTATTATCTCGACTCAGTCCATAGACAATCACTTTCGGAGAAAGGACTTATAGGTGGAAAAGTTTTAGATTGAGGTATATTTGGGTACCTTCGTCTTTTCAGGTGGAAAGTTCAATTTTTATATTTTTTATTTTTAAGGCACAATCGGTCAATGCGGTCAATTCTAGTTGGTACCAAACCGTAATCGGTCCTTATGACGCTAGTTTATTACTTCCATTCTTGTTTATTATTGTCACAGAAAGTTTGGGATTTGTCTTATACATTAACCTAAATTTGGTTGGCTAATAATGATGTTTTTTGCTATTTTCCTGCATTTGTTTAGTTGTTTCTCTGCTTTACTTACACTTGAGTTTTATTTTATTATTATCGCGAGAGTACGTTTTCTTAGTCTTATGTTATGTTGCTGCCTTATTTGATTCAATCGCGGCAACTCCAATCCAACAACATTAAATTGTGGTCACAAAACCATGATTATACGCCAGGCCATCTCCAATATGCATTATGTCCTAAAACTTGGTGAAACTCTTTCTTATGCTCTTGGGGACTGTAAATAAATGAAAGTCCAAGTGTAGGTAGGTTAGCGGGGAGTATAGAATGTTCTACCATTTGTAGGTTTGTCCGGAAGGCTTCTCGCTTCCAGAATGTTGAACCAAGAAAAATACTTGTGCTCCATGTACTTTAGCAGCCGTCGTTGGTAACCCCCTCAAGGCTGCATTCCGTTCAATTCCATCAAAGATTCCAACACCTTCCATGTGTATTCCAATAAAATGCCAACCGTCAATCGTGTATAAAGATTAGGAGCTACGGTCAGTCAATCAATGCGTGACAAAATCCATACTCTCACTCTCTGCAGGAGCCATTGACAGAGTTTTAATGAGTTTTCTGATCTGGTCTTTTTCATGCAAATATTGAACATGAAGGAAGTGGTTGCATTGTCTTACTACTATGCAAATATTGAACATGAAGGAAGTGGTTGCTTTGTCTTACTACTTGAAATGGGGGAGGCACAGAAGCAACTAGATGATACTTTTTCTTATTCTAAAATGCTAATTGGGAGAAGTTTCGTTACCAGAAAAATGTTTTCAGATCTTTAGTTTTACATTTTCATTATTGAATCAATGAATGTTGTGTTGCATTAAAGAAAATGCGATGTTCCTTAAACATTTAAATCAAGTTCTAGTTTTTGTTTTCCTCTAATAAGAGAGACTGCTCTCTTAAAAATATAGATTACAGATCTTCTTGTTATTTTGAAATGCAGATGATTTGTAAAACGTTTTTTGTCATTCATGAATTGTAGTGTTTTTGTAAATGGATTTAATCTTAATGTTGAAGGTATTTAACAAATTTGATACTTGTGGGAGAACATAGTGAGCAGACGCAACCAGGAGGACAGTCTACCGGTCCAACTACCACTCCAACAAGCACACTAGGAAAAGTCTCTGAATTTTTCTCGATTAGTCATTTTCGGTTCTTTTTAACAAAATTTTGGCACCAAATTCATGTCATGATTGTCTGTCATACAAACAATACGTGGGCTCAAAATCGACTTCCCCCAAATACACAAAGCTCTAACACTAACAGGGGTTACCAGGTTCGACGTGAGTTACCAGTACAAAGCAAAAACCGCGAACTTAAATTAAAGGTTTGATGGACTTAATGCCTTCTGGAGCCGACCAGGTGTGCTTTCAGTTTGGCATAAAGTTTCATGGCTACTCCAGAGGGTTACAAAACTCTATCGGATTCAAGTCATTCAGTTTCTTCTTCTGTACATGCAATTACAGGCATAAACAATATGCATGTGACTACTAAAAGATGAAACTGCACTGGCAAGCGCGTAGTCTGCTTCATTGAGGTGTCTCTCAATCAATATAAAGGGAATTCCCTTTGCCAACACCGAAAAAAAGAATCAAGTACTTGAACGTTTGAGCAAATTTAGTACGATCACCATCTTCATTGCCTTGAGATGGCACTGGTTTCTTTCGACATTTTAAGAAAATATCCTGGAAACTTAATTTCATAATTCAGCACCAAAAATGCGTTGAACAAAATACTGTACACAAAACCCTAATACTAAAACAATCATAATAATTGTTGATCCGTTGATTGGAGATCAGCCACCTCAACCAAATAAGTAAAACTTAATTGCATGCAATAAATTGAACGCCTGAAACAATAATGTCAGAAGAGTATTTATAGGACTTGAAGAGTCTAGTCCTAAGTAAATACTGAAAGCATAAACAATTCCTAAACTAACTAAACTACTGAATCAGAAATAGAATTGGTGTTGGTATCCCAACAAAGAAAAACCAGGATCTCTAAAATCTTCCAAAAAATGTGCCTTTTTTGAAAACAGGGATTTTTTCGTGGTCAATCACACATTCGGAATATTTTGGGAAATCAATCACACCCGCAGTTGCTTTCTCGTTAGAAGATGATGTAGTAAGTCTCGTTGAATAGTGGTTATTTGGCGCCTGCCTAGTTTAGAAGGTATGCTGTTGGTGCCCGTACTTTAAACTACGTATCCTATAGCTTATTACGTACTCTTGATGTATTTTCAGCTCCATACGACCGAAAGTGATTAGGAATTCGTTAGCCTATTTTGGACATTGTAGTACATAATTAGAGTTAAATTGTATCCTTATGATCTTTCTATTATTCCATTTTTATACTCTGCACCACTTATTGTTATAACAAGTGGCACGATCAAGCACAATCAATCAAAAATTGAAAATGGAAATGAAATCAAAATAAAGTCAAGCACACACAACACAATGATTTGTAACGGTTCGATCAAGATGATCTACATCCACTTGCGAAGACAACCAAATGATTCCACCATAATTAAACAAGGTTACAAGGTATTTCCCTTAATCCCCTCTTAAGAACCCTAGCCCCTTTTTTGGTGCCTCCCTTTCTCTCTCTATTACATGAGTTTCTCTTAACAATAAAAGAAAATAGGTTTTCCATTTATCCTCCTAGTCTTCTAATTTTGGTGCAACAAAAGTTTATCACCTGGGCTCTAAAGGAATAAGGCCCATACAAAACTAACACTTGTATTCAAGACACAAAATACAACACTTTTATTTCGGAGCAGCTACGATGTGGTCGGGTCACATCGTAGAAGTATGTGCCCCTCTTCTTCTTTTTTTCCACCTCTTTGAAAGTTCCAGCTTTTTTGCTTTCAGGAGATTTTGGAGGGGCTAATTTTTAGGATAAAGTAGTTTTAATACTTTTAGGGAGAAAAAGTAACATATTAATTTAGTTAAAACTTATTTTTTATTACGTGTAAGTACAAGAAGAGGGCCATATACTTTAAATACGTGGCCGACCACATCATAACCCTGACGCGTTTATTTACGGCTCCGTATCTCCTGTCTCCTTGTTTCGTGTCTCCCCATGTCCCACCAATATAAATTTTCCATGTGTCATTATTTGATTATCTTAAACTCAGTATTATTAAACCGGCTATCAAATTGAGTAAATATAGGAAAATGAATTAATATAGTTCAAAACTCATCAGTTCTGTCAAAATCTTTGGAAATTATTCCTAACCTACATCTTCTTGTTCTTCATTTTTTCTTCTACCGTTGTTCATCTTTCCCCTAATTGCTATGAAACAGTGAGGTACATTAAATAAAAACATAACAAGGTTAAGTTTGGTGATCATCTTCTACATGATTAAAATTTCGGTGATCATCTTCTAAATGATTAACATCCATTTGTAAATCCTATAAAACCACAAATTTTATAGGGTTTAAAATCTTTTTAGTTTTTTTAGTTTGATTATGGCTCAAAAGCATTGTTATTACATTTTTGGTTTAATGAGTGCACCAAGCTATTGAAAGATAATACTTACTCTATAGATAAACTTTGATTGAAAAGGAAGTGTAGGTTTCCAAATGGTTTCATGCCGTAAAAAAGAAGCGCATATATATTATCCCGTATATATTTCAGATTTTCTTTCTCAAATTAACTAGATATCCGAAAGTAAATATAAGGGAAGACAATGACGCCACATGTCAACACCTAGTTGGAGGGACATGATGGCACACAGGGATAGGAGACAGGGGATCCAGACCCTTTATTTACAGTTAAACAACTAAATTAATGGAAGACATTTACATTTATAATTAATGAACTAAATTAATGGAAGAGAATAATTTTCACAATACATTCTGCAAGAAATAATGCCAAAATTGGTAATAATATATATGTTCAAATCATTGGGATCGGCTTTAAGTAAAACCGCTTATATATATAGAGTTGAAATATTAATGCAGGAATAAATAATATGGAATATTGCCCACAGATAAGATTTTTAGCTGGATTTTTCATTTGTAGTTTCTTTCCGGAATGAAAGAAACAAATAATACATAAATGGAAATGATTAGATATGTTCCCCCACAAAATAATGCTTACCATATAAAAACGTATATTGCTTAAAAAAAATAAAAAAAATAATGCATACGAAGGGAAATCATACATTAACCTACCGTGTGCATCCATATAAGTACCTTATGATCTTTCTTTTTCTCATTAACCTTTCGTGTGCATCTGTGTGTTTCATTGGTTACTAATAATGTCGAAATTTATAGACTTAGCAAGGTGGCTTCTCATATTAACGATCTTCATTAATGAAGATTCAATCGAAGGAAAAACAATTAAGAATGCTATAAAAGACAAAGCAATAGTTAAAACAATCAAGGTGAAGCATAATGCTCTTAGTTGCACTAATTAAATTGTAGATACGCAATTAATCTCGTGCATCTGAAAGTGCTCGTTAATTTTTATCGTAAGTAGTAATTTTGTTAAATTTTTTTCTTGTAGGTTGGAACTAACGAGATTATTGATTGTTATGATATTTATAGACAACCTAGTCTTAATCACCCGTTGCTTCATAATCATACAATACAGGTATAGTAGTTGTTGTTCTCATAATATATTATTTGGGAAAAAATTTATCTTCACCACAAACAATCTCAATTGAAGTTGATGCTCCATCTTGTCCTCCTGATAAATGGAATGGGGGTACCTGCAAAAAACCCTCCGACGCTCAAGTTAGCATAGAGTTTTCCACCAGAGTTTTTAGAGTTTGGAGACATACCTTTTTAGGGTTTATCTTCCCATTATTTATATAATGCAGCTTAGAATGTTCCAGAACCTTTTCCTAGGATTTTGGAAGTAGATATGCGGAACTAGGCCAATAAAAATGGGTCGTTTTTAAGTGAAAATATTGGGATACACAAATATATATATTTTTAATCTCATAAAATTTATTATTATTATTTTTTTTATTTTTTTTTATGAAACAGATGACACCAAGTTCGTATCCAAACAGAATGAAATCAGATAATTTTGAGACACTTCCAGTTATGCAAACTTGGAATAAGTATGGATCATGTCCCGATGGAACAGTCCCTATTCGAAGGAAGGGGAAAAATTACAAACCCTTACCCCTGGGTAAACGTAATCATCTAACAGCCTCGTCGTATGAGACTCATGATATATCAAAAAAATACGACATATCTGAGAACCACGAGGTATATTTAATTCATATCATTGTCATTAATTTATCTTTCGTGCATGTGTATATATATATAATCAGGTCATTAATTTATCTTTCGTGCATGTGTATATATATATAATCGGGTATCTATATTGTTATAGTATGCTACAGTTAGTGTGAATGGGAATTTTCTAGGAGCACAAGCAAAAATAAATCTTTGGACACCAGTTACTGAAGCATATGAAATGAGTATATCCCAAATTTGGGTTGCAGCCGGTGATTTCAACAAACGCAATACCGTTGAAGCTGGCTGGACAGTAAGTTGTCGTTCAAATTTGAAATATAAACAAATTTGTGTCCTTTAGTGTGCAAACATTAACTTTTCTTCTTTTTTAATTAGGTGTACGAGGACAACCTTACCAGATTTTTCATATACTGGACGGTAAATATTTTGTTTTAGTTGTATACAATGGCATGTCGACATGTCTAAATATATATATATATATATATATATATATATATATATATATATATATATATATATATATATTATTTAGTATTATTTTCTCAATAAGGTCAAATTATATATATTGTTATGTAATGAGAGACTATCTAATATTTATATTTGTTGATGAAAGATCCGAATGAAAAAATTGCATGTTGGGTCTTTGGGAAATTTCGAATCAGTTTTGTAATTTACTTTTTCTCATTTTAGGCGGACGAATACAACAACACGGGTTGCTACAACCTCATGTGTGATGGATTTGTGCAAACAACATCAGATATCTGTGTTGGCGGCGATTTCACCGAGGTGTCCACTCTTAATGGTGATCAAAAAGATGCTTCCTTCAGTATTTACAAGGTAAGAAAATAGAAGTGATCGATTTATAACCTTATTTATTAATCAATTTGAATCCAAAATAAACATTGATAATTTGGCAGGACCAAACCAATGGGCACTGGTGGGTACAGTTACAAGGTATTGCGGTCGGTTATTATCCTAGTTCTCTCTTCACAACATTATCAAAGACAGCAACAACAGTCGCTTGGGGTGGAGAAATTTATAATGGGAGAAGCAAAGGAAGACATACTTCAACACAAATGGGTAGCGGTCATTTTCCCTCTGAAGGTGAG